>NC_045804.1:52641095-52954293 GCF_009873245.2 Balaenoptera musculus | reverse complement strand
ATCAGCCCCCAGCTATCTCCGCATCACAGGTGTGTAACAGCCCCCAGCTCTCTCCCCATCGCAGGTAATTTTAAGCCCCCAGCTCTCTCCCCATCACAGGTATGTGAGAGCCCCCAGCTGTGTCCGCATCACAAGTGCCTGACAGCCGCCAACACTCTCCCCTTCACAGGTATGTGACAGCCCCCAGCTCTCTCCACATCACAGGTATGTAACAGCCACCAGCTTTCTCCGCATCCCAGGTGAGTGACAGCCCCCAGCTCTCTCCCCATTACAGGTGAGTGACAGCCCCCAGCTCTCTCCCCATCACAGGTGATTTTAAGCCCCCAGCTCTCTCCCCATCACAGGTATGTGACAGCCCCCAGGTGTCTCCACATCACAGGTGCCCGACAGCTCCCAACTCTCTCCCCATCAAAGGTATGTGACAGCCCAGAGCTGTCTCCGCATCACAGGTGCCTGACAGCCCCCAACTCTCTCCCCATCACAGGTATGTGACAGCCCCCAGCTGTCTCCGCATCACAGGTGCCTGACAGCCCCCAACTCTCTCCCCATCACAGGTATGTGTCAGGCCCCAGATGTCTCCACATCACAGGTATGAAACAGCCACCAGCTCTCTCCGCATCACAGGTGAGTGACAGCCCCCAGCTCTCTCCCCATCACAGGTGAGTGACAGCCCCCAGCTGTCTCCCCATCACAGGTGAGTGACAGCCCCCAGCTGTCTCCCCATCACAGGTGCCTGACAGCCCCCAACTCTCTCCCCATCACAGGTATATGATAGGCCCCAGCTGTCTCCACATCACAGGTATGTGACAGCCCCCAGCTGTCTCCCCATCACAGGTGTGTGACAGCCCCCAGCTCTCTCCGCATCACAGGTGCCTGACAGCCCCCAGCTCTCTCCCCATCATAGGTATGTGACAGCCCCCAGCTGTCTCCGCATCACAGGTATGTGAAAGCCCCCAGCTCTCTCCCCATCACAGGTGTTTGACAGTCCCCATCTCTCTCCCCATCACAGGTGTGTGACAGCCCCCAGCTCTCTCCCCATCACAGGTGAGTGACAGCCCCAAGCTCTCTCCACATCACTTTTGTGTGACAGCCACCAGCACTCTCCCCATCACAGGTATGTGACAGCCCCCAGGTCTCCCCCATCACAGGTGAGTGATAGCCCCCAGCTATCTCCCCATCACAGGTGTGTGACAGCCCTCAGCTCTCTCCCCATCGCAGGTAATTGTAAGCCCCCAGCTCTCTCCCCATGACAGGTATGTGACAGTCCCCAGCTCTCAGCATCACAGGTGCCTGACAGCCCCCAACTCTCTCCCCACCATAGGTATGTGACAGCCCCCATCTGTCTCCACATAACAGGTATGTGACAACCCCCAGCTCTCTCCCCATCACAGGTGTTTGACAGTCCCCATCCCTCTCCCCATCACAGGTGTGTGACAGCCCCCAGCTTTCTCCCCATCACAGGTGAGTGACAGCCCCCAGCTCTCTCCCCATCACAGGTGAGTGACAGCCCCCACCTCTCTCCCCATCACAGGTATCTGACAGCCCCCAGCTGTCTCCGCATCACAGGAGCCTGACAGCCCCCAACTCTCTCCACATCACAGGTATGTGACAACCACTAGCTGTCTACGCATCACAGGTATGTGTGAGCCCCAGCTCTCTCCCCATCACAGGTGTGCGAAACCCCAGTGCTCTCTCCCCATCACAGTTATGTGACAGACCCCAGTATCTCCACATCACAGGTATGTGGCAGCCACTAGTTGTCTCCCCATCTCATGTATCTGAGAGCCCCCAGCTGTCTCCGCATCACTAGTGTGAACGACAGCCCCCAATCTCTCTCCCAATCACAGGTATTTGAAAGCCCCCAGCTCTCTCTCCATCACAGGTGTTTAACGGTCCCCATCGCTTCCCATCACAGGTGTGTGACGCCCCCAGCTGTCTCCCCATCACAGGTATGTGAAAGCCCCCAGCTGTCTCCGCACCACAGGTGCCTGACAGCCCCCAACTCTCTCCCCATCACAGGTATGTGACAAGCTCCCAGCCGTCTCCACATCACAGGTATGTGACTGCCCCCACTGTCTCCCCATCCACAGGTATGTGACAGGCCCCAGCTGTCTTCCCGTCACAGGGGTGTGACAGCCCCCAGCTCTCTCCTTATCACAGGTGTGTGACAGCCCCCCTTCTCTTCTGGCCACCACTCCCCCATTTGGCCACAGCCTCCTCCTTCCCGATGCCCCACAAAATCCTCCCATCTATTCACTTTACCCTGGGAACCAAACTTCCCCAATGTAAGGCATAGTCACAGCCAAGCCTTGTTCTCGAGAACAGAGGGTTCGCTGGGCTGCTAAGCTCCGTGCTCTTCTACAGAACATATCTTCCATGGATTCTGTCTCTACATGGCTTTGTGTCCTTGATCCTGTCACTAGATCCCTTAGGATCTCAGACCGCTGACCTACAAAACTAGACCAGACCCAATGCCCTCTAAAGCCCCTTCTATTTCTGAGACCATGATTCTATGTGTTTTCTCCACAGTAGTCTCCCCCGGTCCTCTCTGTGACCCTTTTGTGTACCGTGTGAAGGTTCAGGGTCATACAGGTGTTCTGTTGTTCCTCCCTCTGCATCTTCAGGTGAGGCCACACACCTGTGTCTTGTCGACACCTCCCCCGAAAGGTTTCACTGTCTTTGTCCTCTCCTATATGAAGGTCATGAATGAATCACCAATCCCCAAATTCCCTGGCAAATGCCGGTGCTATCAGACAGAGCCTGTGAAAACAGCCTAAATCAAGCCTGTCCTTTGCAGAAGAGATTTCCGACTTAACCATGCAGATTGCGGAAATGAGCAAGAATCTTCAGGAATTGGAGAAGACCAGGAAGCAAGTGCAGCAAGAAAAGTCAGACCTCCAGGCTGCCCTGGAAGAGGTGGAGGCACGTGTCTGAGATGTGAAGGAGGGCGGGGCGCTGAGGAAGGGGACTAGACCACCCCCAGGGGCCCTTCCTGCAGGAGGCACTGGGGCTCCAATGGGAAGAATCCAGCCCCACCCCCGCCCTGGGGGGGACCAGCTGCTCTCTGCTGCCTCGCCTCATGAGTGTTCTCTAGTCCATCGTATTTCTCCTATTGAATAATAACTTGTTCATTATGTCCTCAACGTCTTCCTCTCAGAAAGCAAGAACTCAATCACCAAACATCCTGAGAGCCAGCTCAGAATCCCTTAGTTTTAACAGAGAGTTATACACGGTCATCTTTGGCTGCTGGGAATTCTGTGTGGTCCAAAGAGTGCAGGATCCTGATGCAATCACCAGCTGTGGCCAGTGAGGGGCGGATGCTTAAGAGGGTCTAGGGAAATTTGCACTGTGCAGGATAACAGGAGAGCAATTCCTCTGTCTTTCTCTGTCTTTTTTGAGCAGAGGTTGGCCCCTGACTTATGGTCACTATTTAAAAAGACACAGTAATCAAAATTTTTACCAATTGAAAACGATGCTCTGTCCTTCTCAAGACATAAGATTGTTAACAACAAAGCTTCAGTTCTAGTTTCATTCCTAGTAACAATTTGGGAGCAAACTGTTTGACCTTTTTGAGTACTGTTCTATTTATTTGTAAAATGAGCCTAATAATACCCTTTTTATCCTAATGGGGATGAAAAACCTCATTCAAGAAGGTGGCTGCCCCCGGCAATCCCAATCACTCCTTTACTTTTATCAGGGTTCCTTGAAGCATGAAGAGGGCAAGATTTTGCGTGTCCAGCTAGAGTTGAACCAGCTGAAATCTGAGCTTGACCGCAAGATCACTGAGAAGGAAGAAGAAATCGAGCAGCTGAAAAGAAACAGCCAGCGGGCAGCAAAGGCCATGCAAAGCGTGCTGGATGCTGAGATCCGGAGCCGGAATGTTGCTCTGAGGCTGAAGAAGAAGATGGAGAGAGACCTCAGTGAGATGGAGATTCAGCTGGGCCACTCCAACCGCCAGGTGGCAGAGACCCAGAAACACCTGTGCTCAGTCCAGAGCCAGCTCAAGGTGAGTGCACGGCCCCTGGAGGAGCCTGGCGGGACCTCAGCCTGCCCTGGGCTCCGGTCTCACCCCTGGTTTCTCGTGAAGGACTCCCAGCTGCATCTGGATGACGCCCTGAGGAGCAGCGAGGACCTCAAGGAGCAGCTGGCCCTCGTGGAGCGCAGGAATGGCCTCTTGCTGGAGGAGCCGGAGGAGAGGAAGGTGGCCCTGGCGCGGACGGAGCGCACCCGCAAGCTGGCGGAGCACGAGCTGCTGGAGGCCAGCGACCGCGTGCAGCTCCTTCACTCCCACGTGTGTCCGTCCTCACTCCACTCTGGGTCCACCCTGGAGGCAGGCAGGACCCAGGCTTGACGGAGAGGAGTTCCCACCGCTCCTTCCAGGCTAGTGGTCAAGACAAACTTTCATTAGGCCTAGTTCTCGGAATAACTTTGTCTCTAGATGGACAGATTGCTGAGCTTTCTTTTATCTGAAGATAAAAGATCATGGGGAAATCAGAGCAAGGCATGACAAATTATTGCATAAAAGGGCTGGAAAAGGCTTCACAGAGGCAGTAACATTTAAGCTGCAAGCTTAGAAAATTAGGATTGTCTTTTGAAATAATTACTTTTAGGAAAGTTAAAGAATTCCTTGTTTCATTTCTTATTTTTTTGGACCACACCACATGGCATACGGGATCTTAGTTCCCCAACCAGGGATCGAACCCGCGCCCTGCGCGGTGGAAACACAAAGCCCTAATCACTGGACTGCCAGGGAATTCCCCCAAAATTCCTTGCTTTAAAAACTATTTTTTGAATTAGCCAAAAAACTAGAAAAATACCAACCATATTGTTAGCATTTTAGGATCTCCTATTCTAGGCTCTTGTTTCTATACATAAATATGATATTTTTTGTAAACGTGATCAATCCTTTTGCACCTTTTTTTCATTTAACAACGTGTTGTGAACATATTTCTATATTTTAAAATAGTTTTCTATGATACAGTTTTTTAATGGCAGAAAAGCAGTCCATTTTAGTTGTGTATTATGGCACATTTATTTAATCAGTCTTCTACGGTTGGATATTTTTAGACTGTTCCCAATAAAAATTTTATGATTAGAAGATTGTATGACTACCTTCTTCATAATTAAATTTTCACATATATCCATGATTACTATTTCCTTAATATTCCTAAAAGTAAGTATATTCCTGGAAGTATATATTCATGGTCAAAACAGCAAAGACATTTATGATATGTTGTAAATTGGTCTTTAACAAAGTTGTCCCAATTTTTACTCCCATGGGGAAAATAAGTGAGAGTGCTTAGCTATTATTTTTTTTAATCTTCACCGATTTTATGGTTGAAAATGCCTCATTTTAAAAATTCTTATTTCTTTGATTACTAATGAGGTGGAACATTTTGTCGTATTTGTTGGCTATTTGTATTTCTTCTGGTGTGTCTTAGCTATTTGTACTTTTGCCCTTTTTTCTTAATGATTTGTCTTTTTTACATATTAAGGAAGGAAATATTTTTTCAGTAATGCACATTGCAAATGTTTTCTCGTTTGTCATCATCCTAACAACTCTGTTGTCCCCCAGAGAAGGGGCAGGAAAGAGGGAAAGAGGAGGAAGGGGAGGAGAAGAGAAGGAAACACCTTCTCCTAGCAGGAAAGACCCAAACACATTCTTCATGCCAGCCTCCCAGGGACGTGGTCACCAGCACCTGTACACTTTCAATGTGAAACAATTTTTTGGCTAAAACCTACAAGGCTGTAGACACACGAGTAACACAAGTAAACACCAGGGAAGTCAGAGCTCCCCCCAAATTCTTTAAATGCTTATTTTTAATTATTCCCAGTTCTCTTCTATTAAAACAAACTTGGGCTTGTCCTTCACATGGACCCCTCCCTGGACGGAGGAACTAGATCCCATGCCACCCTCTTTGATACTTTGATTCCTGGGTCGGCAGGGAACCCTCCGCCAACCTCCCCTCTGGCGTGGTGAGGCACCTTGACTGTCCTCCAACCCCAAGCTGCCCAGTTATCTTAGTTCCATGAACCTTACAGAGGCCTAGAGAGAATTCCCAGGGAAGCTGGTGGAAGACAGCTTCCCAGGGCCGGTGGGCGGGGCCTCTTCTGGAACAGTGCCCAGAGCTGCCTGTTCCACTGGTAGGTTTCAAGGTTGCTCCAGTGAGTCTGCAGGCCCAGAGCCGCCCTCTCTGTGGCTACTGGGATGCCCAGGGATTGGCTGCCGCCTCCACCACCGGGCTCTCTCTGGCTTGAGGAACCGGGCCCCAGGTGGTGACCTGCGCTCTCAGCGGCTGCCCTGCCCCCTCACGACTTCAGGAACGGCAGACACAGCTATGAAATCAACAATACCTGTGTAGTGCTTTATCACCGAAAAATACTTTCACAGACTTTGTCTCATTTGATCCCCACATTCAAGGCAGTTTGGGCAGGAATTATCATCACCATTCTAAATACACCGAAACTCATACTCAGTGATGACAACTGACTTACTTTGGATCGATCAGCTGGACCGGGGCCTGAAACACACCTTTGACTCTACCTGGCCCAGGTTCTCTCCATGACCCCTGCCACCTTCCTTGATCAGGAAGCCCTCACCGAGCTGCATGGCCCCAGAGGAGGCGTCACTTTTTTGCAAAGCCTGGTCCGCGAGGCAAGGCGCGTGCGCCCGGGGATGCTCCTGCCCAAAGACGGCGTCTCGTTGTCACTCGCACAAAGCCACGGCACGGACTCGTGGAGGCCTTGGGGACCACATATGTCCCTGAGCCCTAGGAGGAGACATCTGCGCAAAATATAATTAGAGCATCTTGAGTTTACCCTAAAACAACCGGCACATGAGTGGGTGAAAAAGCCTGGGAGGCGTGACCTGACCTCTGTGTTCTCTTCTGGGTGCAGGTGCAGGAGTTAGATAGCGGGCTAGAGGCTGAGCAGAAGGGGGGAGCCGAGGCCCCGAAGGGCGCGCACAGATACGAACGCAAGGTGGAGGAAATGACTTACCAGGTAGGCAACGGCTCTCCTGCATCCCCCGGATCAGACCGGACAGAAGCGGCGGGGGAGGGGGCCCGGGGCCCTGGCACCGACGCTGTGTTGGCAGGCCGAGGAGGACCGCAGGAACATACTCAGGCTCCACGACCTGGTGGGCAAGCTGCAGGCCAAAGTGAAGGCTTCCAGGAAGCAGGCGGAGGAGGCCGTGAGTAGGGGGTCCCGGGGGCGCCCTGGCCCCGAGCAGGAGTCCGTCCGTGTTTCACAGCGCCCGCGGCAGCTAAGGCCTGAGTTTCACAGCGCCCGCGGCAGCTGAGGCCTGAGTTTTCATTTGCAGGCTATAAACACAAGCTCAGGACGCCTGCCCTTTCCCTCCCCGGTCTGCATTATGCAAACCTGCCCCCCCTCCCCCTCCCCTGGGCTTCCTGCCTCATCAGTCCTGGCCCCGCCCCTCCATCCCTTCCCTCTGCCTCAGCCCACCTGGCTTTAATCCCACCCACACTGGCTGACTCCACCCACCCCCAACTTACTCAGAATTCCCTGCCCTGTGAGCTAACCTTGAACACCTGACCCTAATTCACATCATCCCATCTCAGCCCTGGCCCTGGCTTCTACCACCTCCATCTTTCCCTGGCCTCCCTAGCTCCCACCCTCCAGGTCATCCTTTTTTATCTGCCCTTGAGCAAACAGGTGAAACCAACAGTGAGGAAATAGTTTGGGCTGAAACCAACATTTCCCAAATATCTTCTGGGGACACTAGGTCTGGAGGATGTTAATAGCAGGAAGTTGGGGCAGCAGGTGGGGGGGAGGGGTAGGTATTTTACAGAAAAGAAATCGTTTGGGAAACTCTGGGTTACACAGAGTTGGATGGGTGGCTTTACTTCAAGGATTTCTCAGATTTTGCAGGTAACATGGGATGGACCCCATAGTGGAAAAGGCGCTCTAGATTGTAGCATTTCCCACCCTTTAATGGACCTTGGCATCTCTGTACCGGAGGCAGAGCCTCCCACAGGACTTGTCCTGAGGAACAGAACCTGGGGGAGTCTGCCCTAGATAAATGACTGAGGATATGGCTTCCCCCCGTCCTCTTTACTCCCCGCCCAAGAGCCTGGTGCTTCTGTCCTGACCTCTGGGAAGCAGATCTGAACTGGTTAAGTTGGGGGAGGATCAGTACAGTTGCAGCAGGACTGGCCAGGCTGGAGGGGCCCCGGGAGGCCGCCTTCATCAGAAACCCCTGGATGGCCCTCAGACTCATACAATGCCCTGACTGCAGGCAGACAGTACTGGGAGCAGGCCCGGGGCGGGGGGGGGGGTGCGGGGGGGGCGGCGCTGGACCTTTGGTCTCTGACAGCTCCACATGCCTTGGGACACTTGGATTTCCTCCAAAGAGCTCTGGGGTTGGGGGGATGGCAGAGAGGCGGGGTGCAGGGGGACATGCAGGCACCCTGGGGGGCAGCAGACCCGCAAGGCAGTGTACACAGGAGCCAGGGGCACCGTCTTCACCGCTGCAGAGCTCAGCTTTCCCTCCTCTGCCCTCAGGGAACTGGGGGCCCAAGCTCTCCTGGTTCCCCCCAGAGGCCATCAGGGACCGGGGGCCTCAGCGCCAGAGTGAGGGACTCCCTCAGCCTCCTGCCCCCTCCCCCTTCCGTCCAGGAGCAGAAGGGCAGCACGCAGCCGTCCAGGTGCCGGAGGGCCCAGCACGAGCTGGAGGAGGCCAAAGACCGGGCGGACATCGCCGAGTCCCGGCTCAGCAAGCTGAGGGCCGAGAGCCGAGACATGGGGGCCCAGGTGAGAGCAGACTTCCTCCCCAGACGTCCTAGGACCCAGGACCAGGCAGCACCCAGCAGAGTTTGGAGGGTGCCTGTCAGCGCATCTTCCCCGCTGCTGGCCGTGCATCCACGAATGTCTCTGCTTTAGCCTGGACCCCCGTGGTTCCAGGCTCACGGGAGCAGTGCGGGACCAGGGGCCAGACCACCCTATCATCCCCACCCCTCCCTGTTGCAAGAGGCGCTGCCCAAGAAGCCCCTGCTTTTGGAAGGATTCCCCCAACTCCGGGAGCTCGACTGGTTTGTTTTTACAACGCACAAAGGGGGATAAAGCCACGCCTGAATATTTTTCTGAGGCTCCAGCATCTCCAGCTGCCCCCACTTGAAGACAGTGCCTCGCCTCACCTTTGGTTTAACTCATTTCCTGCGTAGGATTCTTTTTCTCCCCCCAGAAGATGGAAGAATGAGCCCTTCCCAATGCCCGTTGCCATGGGACACCTCGGGAAAACGGAGAGAAGGTGTCGTGAGAAATAAATTCTCCTGACTACTGGGATCCCTGGCTCTGCTGTGTTTATCATCACCGTCCATTCCTCCTCCGTGCGGTGGTTTTCAGATTCTTGCCAGGTTTATTTATAAACTATAAAGAAAGTAAGGGATGTGAAAGCAGACCCTCCTGGCCCCGAGAAGGAAAGGTGGAAATCCAACCCATCGCGAGATAGATCACCAGCTCCCCAGCAGTTAAAAATAAAAACCCTTTCAGACAATCATACCCCTTTTTCTGCCTAGGAACTCATAATTCTTTCCAATTCAGTTCCCCTAAATTTACAGACAGGGAAACTGGACCCAGCTAGACTAAGCACTCTGACTGTAGTTGTCTAGGGCGGTGGGAGACTAGACCCCAAGATCCCAGGCCCCCCAAGCAGGGCTCTTTCCACCAAGCAGCTCTACTTTTCCATCCCGTCCCCCCCAGCGGCCGTGTCTCCACTCCTCTCAGACCACCCACAGCTCCCAGAACATCTTTGGAGGTAGTAGGCGCTCCTGAACCTGGGATTCATTCCTGGGAGGACAGATGCTTCGGGGAGGACTGCCTAGGGGCTGGCCTATCCTGCAAGCCCTGCTCCTCCTCTCCACACACATGGATCCTCCCCCCCGGTGCTTGAGCCAAGGGTGAGGGGCGCAGCTAGTCTCAGGGTCACTCCCAGATCCCAGCCAGATCTTGCTGAGTGTGATTATGTTGGCTTGCTTACCCTGAAGGGTAGTAAAGCAGCAGGACAAACAAGCACAGGATCAGAAGCCAAGACTAAATCTGAGCCTCGGCCTGACCACGTAGTAGCAACAGCTGAGTGGCCTGGGTTGGCCGCATACATTCCCTGAACCTGAGTTGCCTCAATGGTCAGACTGACCCGTGTGGTCAGGGGCATGGACTTCGGGTTCCAGCAAACCTGCATGGAATCCCAGTATTATCACATACCAACTGTGTGGCCTTGGGCAACTTAAGACTAATGGTCTGAGCCTCAATTTCCTTATTCTGTAAGGCAGAGATACCAATAAAAATCACAGCTTCCCTGGGACAGATGGGGGGTTGGGGTGTTGGCAAGGGGTGCAGGGTTTCTGGCTTACTATGTACCAGGCACTGAGATGCACTCTCTAACATCTTAGATCGTCCCTTCTCTCTGGCCTTCTAGATCCTCCTTTCCATCTCATCCCCAGCCCACCCCTTGTGCCTTTGACACAGTGGGGTTGGAAGTTAAGGATGGGTGGCACCAGTAGTGGTGGCAGGAAATGATTCTGAGGTCGGGTGATCTCAGATGTCTGACATCACCATCACCATCATCACCATCATCACCATCACCATCATCACCATCATCACCACTATCATCACCGTGCTCACCATCATCATGGCTAAACTTGAGGACTCAAAGAGTCATTAAAAATGATCTCTTCGGGCTTCCCTGGTGGCGCAGTGGTTGGGAATCTGCCTGCCAATGCAGGGGACACAGGTTCGAGCCCTGGTCTGGGAGGATCCCACATGCCGTGGAGCGGCTGGGCCCGTGAGCCACAATTGCTGAGCCTGCGCGTCTGGAGCCTGTGCTCCACTACGGGAGAGGCCGCGATGGTGAGAGGCCCGCGCACCGTGATGAAGAGTGGCCCCCGCTTGCCACAACTGGAGAAAGCCCTCGGACAGAAGCGGGGACCCAACACAGCCATAAATAAAATAAATAAAAATAAACATAGAATAATCATTAAAAAAAAAAAAAAAGAGGCCAGTGGAGGTCGTGGGAATTTGAGCTCTCATTTGCCTCTTTAAAAAAAAAAAAAAAAAAAAAAAAAGATCTCTTCAATCTCCTCAATTTTACAGACAAGGAAACCAAGGCTGTTCTCAAAGCCCCCAGATACCAGATCCTAATCCTACATTTCTGCCACCCTACTGCATCGCCCTCCCAATAAAAGTAATACAATTTCAAATACACGAACAATTTTGTATGATGCTGAGTATTTATGGGACCGTTTTCCTCTTTTCCATCCTGGCCTCCCAACAAGCCCATCAGGAGGTCAGGCAGATATTAATACCTTCATTTTCTAACGGGGTTGCAGATGGACCGTGGCTTTTCCAATGCTGAGCGGGAGCTGACATGGCAGCTCTTCGGACACACCGTACAGCACAGAGTCTCACACACACAGTGGCCTTCCCTCTGTGCGGGCGTGGGCTTCCGTGGTGAGAGCCCTGGGGGCCAACCTGCCGGCGTCCCAGTCTTGCCCTGCCATTCATAGCTGTGTGATTTGGAACATCTTACTTCATGACTTTAAGCCTCAGCTTCCTCACGTATAAAACGGGATGTAACAATGTACTTTAGAGGGCTTTACTGAGAAGTAAGTGAGAATATGCAAGGAACGCCCTTGGTCTGGAGCCAGACACACAGTTTGTACCCTGGTAGCCTGTCATCATGGCGGGCAGAGGTAACACATGGTCTAAGGGCACAGGGGGAGTGTAAGACAAGGGTCCAGATGGGCTGGGGCTTTGACTGTGTCTCTAAGGAGCTTCCTCTGGTTTGAGGAGCTAACACACCATGCATTTGAGGGTCATCAAAAAAATTTCCTGTGGAATCACTCCCTTCTGACACCCCAACAGAAGCAGATCTGAATTCCATCAGCTCAAACACTCCCCAGGTCACCTGGAGCTGCCTAGCATCTCTGCACTGACCTGGTCCCCCACCTCCCCACCCTGGGCCCCCAGGTCTCCAGCACATCATACTTTCCAGAAGGCCTTGGGCAAGTAAGGGAATGTCTCTGAGCCTCAACATGGGGTAGGAAGTCCTGGAACTTCCTACCTCAGGATGAAGTTGTTGAAAGATTCCTGCGTGATGCTGTGCAAGAGATTTCCCCCAGAAACGCAGTACTGCGCTAACTGGAGATGTTTTACTAACAAGAATGACAATAATAATGATATCGTTGTTGTTGTCATTATTATTATCATCATTCAGCAGTGAAACCTAGCCACCAAACCTGGGCTTCGAGTTCTGGGGCCTGGGAGAACAGAACCTACCCGGACCCACAGGCCTCTTCAAAACAGAGCTTTGCTGCCACCTCCTGGCTATGGAAAGACATGCTTTTCATTTTGCAAATGACCTAGAGATTGCACCCCTGAAGTCTTGACATTAGACGTTCAGAGTCAGAGGTGTCCTTGGGAATCAGGATCATCCTATCCAGGCCACTGGTTTTGCAGATGAGAAAATTCAGATTCGTGACAGGATCTGGTAACCCCACAGGATGAAGTGTCAGAGCCAGACGCCCAGGTCTCGGGGCTCCCAGACCAGGGCCCCCTCAACTGAGTGTCCGTAGAAGAGGACCCTGCAGAATCTGAGATGGAGGCCTAGGACCGGACAGGCACCGAGTGGGCCCCAGTGATGGCCCTGGCAGCAGAGGGTGGGACCATGGCCAAGGGTCTTCTCCCAGACCCCACTCTCCTCACCCCAGGAACCACCGGGCTGGAAGAGAAGTGCTGGCCCCAGAGTAGAAGGCAGTGGACCTCCACAAACAGCCCTCTGCCCCTAGCAGGGATGGGCGATCAGACCCCGGGTTTCTCTGGGATGAAGGTGGCCCGTGGAGCTTCCAAAAGTGAGTCTCTTGGCCCTTTTCCTAGGCCCAAGACAAAGAATCAGGGCGTCCACTCCACAGTGAGATACCCAAGTCAAGACCTTTGCCATCGGATCCTTCACACCCCTCCCACCTTTCTCCTGTCCCAGAAGGGGTCGAAACAATGGGTTTCCTTGCCCTCTGGCCTTTGGGTGGATCCAGCCAACGGGGAGCTGAGACAGAAAAGCAGAGGGGAAGAGGAGAGAGAGGCCCTTTATTCCCTGCATCCCTCCCTGCAGGCAAAGGTCCCATTTCCTTCAGGCATCGCACTCCCCAGCCCTCTCTGTGTCCATCTCCAGTGACCGGTCCCCTCACCCCGCTTGCACCTGGAGCTCTGCCCTACCCCTGTGGCCTCCCTAAACCTGCCCACACCTCCCAAAAGAGTCTCTCCCTCGAACACCCCACACATTATGCTGATCTGAGTGTGTCGCCTGCTTCCTGCCGGAGCCCTGGCTGATACACACCCTACCCTGCACATCTATTTCCCTGCTCCACGGCCCGCCTATGGAGCGGGGCCAGCTGGCCATGCAAAGCACCACGACCTCACTGCGGCCAGCGTACATCTCCAGGTCATAAATCCCATTCGGATCGCTAATGACCCACTCAGTTTCACTGCACACTTCAACTTGACACAGACCTCCCCTCAAATCAAGCTTTTAGGATTTCATCCAGGTCCCTTTTGTCCATTTAAACTCATAGCTCTTAAACCCAGGAAGAAGCAGTCCCTTCCTGCTGAGATCTAAGTGGCATCGGTGGTGTCCTGGAACCAGCTCGTACCAGCTCGCAAGAGCCAATTATAAAAATTTTTAGGAATTCTGTGAACCAGTTCTTAAAATTAAATTTCATGCTTTACTTATTATTAAAATTAAATTTTGTAATATTGCAATGAGATAAATTACAGATCTTCCTCGACTTACGATGGAGTCACATCCCAGTAAACCCACTGTAAATTGAAAACATTGTTAAGTCAAAAATGCATTTAATACGTCAAACCTACCAAACATTGTAGCTTAGCCCAGCCTCCCTTGAACGCGGTCAGAACCCTTACATTAGCCTATAGTTGGCCAAAATCATCTAACGCAAACCCTATTTGATACTAAAGTGTTGACTGTCTCGTGTAATGTACTGAATACGGTACTGAAAGTGAAAAATACAGTAGTCGTCTGGGTGCAGAATGGCTGTTAGTGTATCAGTTGTTTCCCCTTGTGACTGCCTTGCTGCCTGGGAGCTGTGGCTGCGGCCCTGCCAGCATCACCAGAGGGTCAGACTGCATTCCGCTAGGCCGGGCAAAAGGTCCAAATTCAAAATTCAAAGCACAGTTTCTACTAAATGCATACTGCTTTCATAAAGTTGAAAAATTGTGAGTCGAACCATCGTTAAGTCAGGGAGGACCTGTACACTAAAAACAAAGGTAATAAAAAATCAATACAGGGCTTCCTTGGTGGCGCAGTGGTTGAGAGTCTGCCTGCCAATGCAGGGGACACGGGTTCGAGCCCTGGTCTGGGAAGATCCCACATGCCACGGAGCAACTGGGCCCGTGAGCCACAACTGCTGAGCCTGCGCGTCTGGAGCCTGTGCTCCGCAACAAGAGAGGCCGCGATGGTGAGGCCCGCACACCGCGATGAAGAGTGGTCCCCGCTTGCCACAATTAGAGAAAGCCCTCGCAGAGAAACGAAGACCCAACACAGTCATAAATAAATAAATAAATAAATAAAAGAACGTGAATTTCTTAAAAAAAAAAATCAATACATATAACTAATTTACTACATTCTGTCATGATCTATGATTTATGACTATTAAATCTGTGTGGTAGAAATACTCTCCAATGGAGGGCTGCTTACATCTCTTCCTGTCTCCGCATTCAGTGATGTCACGGGGGATCCTGAACCTGGCGGTGGTGGAAATATTTACACCACGGAAACTGGCAAACACGTCAATGCAGGGCTTTTTTATTTGTTAGCTTGTTAAACATTTACCAGCACACCACTAAGTGGAACCAATGAAACCCAAGTAAAAACAAATGTGCAATTCTGTATATAAAGATACTGGAGTATGTAGGGCCAAGCCCACCCTCCATGTTCCCACAAGTCCTACCAGGTCAACTGATTCAAGGCAGCAAATTGAGAGGATTTCTCAGGGCTAAGAACTGCATCCTGCAGAGTGTAGGGAAGGTGCGGAGGACGGGAAGGAAATGTGGACCATGCCATCCAAGTCCCAATTCCACGGCTGGGGCATAGGAACTCATTCAGCTGTGACAGAAGTTCAGCTTCAATGTCTAGGCAAAAAAGAAGATTTATTGGTTCACCTAAATGAACATTTCAAGGGTAGTCAATCTTCAGGCTGACTGGGCCCACAGACGTGTAGTTGGATCTAGGTTTTCAGATGATTTCTTATTTTTCTCTTCCCATCTCTCCGTTCTGCTTTCCTCTAAATTAACTTTATTCCCAGGAAGGCTGCCCCTCTGTGATTACAAATGGCCAGGCTTATATCCTGTATCTTACCATCTTATGCCAGCAGCCTAAGAGCTTCTCTTTCCCAGGAGTTCCTGCAAAAGCCAAAGGGCTGGTTTTCATTGGCTGTAATTGCCCGGATGGTCAGGCCCCTGGTCAGGAGATGGTAGGAGGATGTGAGGCTTTGACTGGTCAGTTCTCAGTCATGGGGGACCAGCTGCACCCAAACCCCCTGAACCCAGAGTCAGGAGGGGTGTTTCCTATTCCTCCTACTAGGTCAAGCTCCTATTCCCAGAAGCAGTGTCGGGGGAAAAAGGGCACCAACTCTTCATTACGAGGGCTCACGAGCACACGGCCATGGGCTCTGCTGAGTCTGCTTTCTGCTTTTGGAACTGGGCTGCCTGCCCACAGGGTCACTGTGTGGACAAATCCATATGACAGCTGTAAACCCCCTGGCACAGAGTGCGCTTCTAAAATGCCAGCTGGCATTTTCCTTTCTTCCTTACTTATCTCTTTCCCACCAAAGAGGCACCACTGCTGACACAAGTTTCTCAGTCATAGGGTATGTATAGGATCTCTCTTCACTCACTGTGGACCCAGCTGGCACGGCAGACACCCCTCGTCCTTCAACACTCTGCTAGCGTGCAACTTCTCATAACATCACATCATTTCCTCCCCCACCAGTGACCTGAATTCCACGTCGGGCCTCTCACTGCTGGCGGGAGAAGGAAAAGCCCGGAGCTCAGAGGCACTGCCCCAAGGCCAGGAGCTTCCTGTCTCACGAGTCAGGAGGGAGAGGTCCGGGTGGAGCCAGACAAAACATCTGGACCCAGATCAGGACACGGCTGGGATCTGGACCCAGGGCCAGCCCACAGCAGGCTGGTGGCACTGCCGGGGCATTGCTCCTTCTGGAGAGCAAGCAGGCAACGCCTCCGGCCAACAGTGGATTGACGGAGGGCCTATGACATGCCAGGAGCCGTTCTAAGCTCTGGGAACAAAGTGGGGAAATAAATAACAAGCCTTAGAAGTGCCTTCCTCCCAAAGGTATTACAAGTTCATCTCAAACCTCCAGAGCTCCACCGAGCAGCTCCTGACTCTCACCTGCCCCACTTGCCCTCTCGCATCCCTCTCTGGCCCCTTGGATTCTTGTAATCGTCCACTTCCTGGTTTCTCAGCATCACTAAACTGCCATCTCTTCAAGGGCCAGCACCGTCTTCATCATCTTAGAATCCTCTAGAGCAGCTGAGGCGGTCCATAGAGGTTGCTGGAAAGGATGAACATTCATAACAGCATTTTCACAATAATAAAATAATTGCAAATAACCTAAAATGCTTAGTAATCGAGGGCTCCCTGAATACCTTATGGTAATAGTTATAACAGCAGCTGACATTAATTGAGCACTTTTTATGTGCTAGACGCTGTTTTAAGAACTTGACATGCATCATCTCATTTAATAGTTACAAAACTTCTCTGTTAGTGGCTCCTATTTTCTCCTCATATTACAAGTGTGGCTCAGAGAGGTTAAGAATTTGCTTAATGTCACACAGCTAGTAAGTGGTAGGGCCTGAGCTTGCAATCACCACGCTAGTCTAGGATTACTTGGAGGGTTATGTATCCTTTAAAAGGCAACAGCACAAACAGCGTTTGACTACATGAAGATGTAGATATTAACATATTTACTAAAAGAAGTTAAATGAAAGAAGCTTAAGTTAATATATACATGCTGATGACAGCCCTGTGTCAGACAAGCCCACAATCAGGGTGATGAAATGGAGTTTCTCATCTCTTTCAGGTTTCATTTCTCTGTAAAGCCGTGTATAATTTTTTAAAGTTATCTACCTGTGAGTTTTATGCCCTGGGGGCTGGGCAACCTATTCCCTAATTTGATAGATGAATCCTGGCTGAGATGTTAGGACATGAGACTGACTCAATTCTGCTCCTTCCCAGCAAATGCATTTTACAAGGATCTTCTGAAACAAAGCCCTGGCTGAAGGCTGGCTTTGGGGGGGTCCTGAGAGATGGAGGAGGGGGCTTCCGGGTGGTGGGCATGGGGGATCCTTGTAGAGAGGGTCAGAAAAGCATCAACTTAGTCACAGAAGCATCCCCTGGGTGCCCAGAAATGCAGAATCCCAGGCCCTCCCACATGCAGTGAATCCAAATGTGTCCCTGAACAGGATCTCCAGGTGATCTGTGAGCACATTCAATTTGAGAAGCACACATCTGGAGCGATTCTACTCACGTTGTGGTTCAGAGGCCAGTGCCCACCTCTGAACTGTTTGTTAACGGTCTCCCGCAGGATAAGTACAGAAATTGAGAGTGTCTGGAGGCTTTTAAAGCCATGTGACGACTGCAGTGGTATCCAATCTCCTGATCCGCGGACCACACCCCGACCATCGTTGGTGCTGCAGAACCGGGGCGATGAGTTGCATCTGGTGTGAGTGGAGGACTCGTCCTGCCCGGCAGGGCTCAGCATCACCAGGAGGGCTTGTTAGAGTGCAGCCAGCTGAGCCCCATCCCCAGCACTTCTGGTTCATTAGCTCTGGGGTGAGGCCTGGGCGTCTGCATTTCTAACACACCCCCAGACGGTGCTGACGCTGCTGGTCCTGGGATCACATAGTGAGAAGACAGGTCCCGACCAGTGGGAAAGAGTTACAGGACCCATCTTCTCGCTTAAGAGAAAGAAGAAAGTTCTAACAATGCTGTGTAGCGCAGAAACAGGTGAGCCTCACTCTTTACAAAACGCTTTAACATTCCTTACTTCCCTTGGACCTCACAGTAGCCTTGTGGGCCAAGTTGGTACATTACCATTTCTATTCTAGAGATGAGGAGACTGACTTGTCCACGGTCAAGTGGCAGAACAGGTCCACATCACCTGGTGGTTCATATGGAGCCTGGGTGGGAGTTTGGGTCTGCTGGTTTTAAGACCCCTCCTACCTTAAAGAAACTGGGGCCTCTTCTTTCATGAATTCTAGCCAGCTGGCTTCACTGGCCATGCAGATTTCTCACCCTTTCTTCCCCAGAGATGAGGCTCTCCTTTCACTGGCGGTCAGGCTCTGGACTAAAGTGCTCAACCACGGTGAGCCTCAGACCTTACAGGGGTGATTGTTGTTAATGGCTTAATTGTTGTTATTTTAGATGAATTAAATATTTTTAAATGCCTCAGTTTTATTTTCTAGCACAGTAAATAACCCTAGATAGGATCCTCATAGACAAAAGCCCTTTGGGGTCCTCAGTAATTTTTTAAAGTATAAAAAAGGGTCCAGGGACGTCCCTGGTGGCGCAGTGCTTAAGAATCCACCTGCCAATGCAGGGGACACGGGTTCGAGCCCTGGTCCAGGAAGATCCCACATGCCACGGAGCAACTAAGCCCGTGCACCACAACTACTGAGCCTGCGCTCTAGAGCCCACGAGCCACAACTACTGAGCCCACGTGCCACAACTACTGAAGTCCATGCACCTAGAGCCTGTGCTCCACAACAAAAGAAGCCACCGCAATGAGAAGCCTGCGCACTGCAACGAAGAGTAGCCGCCACTCACTGCAACTAGAGAAAGCCCGCGCGCAGCAACAAAGACCCAATGCAACCAATAATTAATCAATTAATTAATTTTTAAGAAAGGTCCAGAGAACAAGGCTTTTGAGAACAGCTAGCATAGGACTTTAGCTAAACCTTGAGGGGTCTGTTGAGGACAGAGCTTTGGAAAGGAAAGTAGATTCTCCTTCTACTCCTCCGCCAGCACAACCTCAACCTGCCTCCAGGACAGCAAACCTCCCCAGGATGCAGCACAGGAAGAGGCAAAAGGAACCCTCCTCTCTTGCTTCCTTTCCTGGAATGTGCCCCGCCAGCCTCCCCACTGGTGTCACATGCTTCCTTTCCTGGAATGTGTCCCGCCAGCCTCCCCACCGGTGTCACACCCTGTCCTTCCAAACAAATGCCCCTGGAGGTTTCCACATCAAGGAAGATGATGCTGAGAATGCCTTGGCCAGCGGGAGAAGAGAGGGTTAGAGGGAGGAAGCGGAGCTGGAGAGTGTGGACGACTGTCTGTCGTCCATGCTTCTACACTGATTCTGCTGCTTCTGGACAAACCTCCAAGGAACAGCTTTGGAGTCAAGGTGAATTTCCCTGCTGCACTGGGTGCCTGGGGCTCTACACCTTGGCTTTCTGTAATCCCCCATCTCCTCCCCACCCCCAAAAACACACCCATGGGGGCACCTCCCCCAACCATCACATATCTTCAGCCTAAGGAACGACTGGTGTAAATGACCTGCGATCAGCCCATTGCCTCCAGTGTTGCAAAGCCCAGAGAGGATGAGCTACACGTGCTCTCCTCCTGGCTGTAAAGGGTCAGTGTAACCTACGAGGGGCGCTCCAGGGCTCTGGAGAGAAACATACAGCAAAATGGTTGTGAGACACTCAGGGCAGGATCCTGTGTTTTTTGGCCGTAGACACTCATGGGAGTGAAATATTTAAGGAAGAAATAATTCCAAACTTACCCAAACCCTTCCAGAGGAAAACACACAAACACACACACACACCCCAGCTCATTTTATGAAGTCAGTGTATAAACTTTGATATCAAAACAAAAATTATAGGTTAATCTCAATCATGAACATGAACACCAATGCTAAAAATTCTAAGACATATATTAGCAAACTGAATCCAGCAACATATAAGAAAGATAGTATATACTGGGATAAGACTGGGTTTATTCCAGGATTGTAAATTTGATGGAACATTATAAAATCAATTAGTGTTAATACTCTACATACACAGATTAAAGGAGAAAAATCATATGATTGTTTCAATGCATGTGGGACAGGAAGGGGGCAGGGCACAACCGTTAAAAGAATGACAGCCATGGAGGACAGACATAAACTGGTTAGAATCTACTAGGACCAAGATAGCGAACAATTTGACTTCCAGTGGACCTTGCGCCTCATTATATACTCACTGTAATACAACACCATGCTAAATGACATACCCACCAGCGCCATGACAGTTCCGAGGCTGACCACAAAAGGCCAAAAAGTGGGCAGTGACCCAATTCCTGGAAATCTCTACCCCTTTCCCAAAATAGTTGGAATAATCTTCCCACTCATTAGCCTATGAAATCCTCCCACTCATTAGCCTATGAAATTACCGAGCCCATAAAAACTAACAACCTCATACCCTGGGGCCTCTCGCCTTCTGAGATGGCCCACACTCTGTCTATGGAGTGTGTATCTCCCTGAATAAACCTGCTTTCACTTTACTATGGTTCACTCTTGAATTCTTTCCTACTGGAAGCCAAGAACCCACACTGGCAGCCCATCCCAGGGACTCGCTGGAGACCTGGGACGTGATCATCCTCTTGCACCCCACCACTTTTCCCTGAAACAGGTGCAGAAAAAGAAAAGTGTTTGATAAACATTCAACACCCATCTACCATGTTAAGCATGTGCTATTACTAGTGTCCCTCCATTTACCTTTTTTTAAATGCTTCTTCTTAAACTATAAATAAAAGGGAATGCCCATGATTGTACGAGTTTTTATACATGCTTGTAAATATATGCTTGTAAAAAAAACATCAGACTTAATGGTAAAACGGTAAAATGTTGAAAGCTTTTCCTTTGAGATCAAGAATAAGACATGTAGGGACCTCCCTGGAGGTCCAGTGGTTAAGATACTTCCATTGCAGGGGGCGAGGGTTCCATCCCTGTTTGGAGAATGAAGATCCTGCATGCCACATGGTGTGCCCCCCAAAAAAAAAAAAATTAGGGAAAACTGGATGAGGGGTATACAGGAATTCTGTACTATCCTCGCAACCTTTCTCTAAATCCAAAATTAATCCAAAATTAAAAGTTTATTTATAAAAATTTAAAAATAAAAATGCAAAAGTAAATTATACTTGTATATTCCAGCACCAAACAGGTAGAAAATGATTTTTTAATTATCCTATTTATAATTGAAATTTAAAAATCAATTTCCTAGCAGCAAATAAAACAAAGCACATACAAGACCTCTACAGAGAAAATTATAGAACTATTAGACCTTAGATCATTAAGAACTACTAAAAAAAACCCCAAAACAAAGATACAGCATGTTAACTGATTAGAAGACTCCATAGAATACAGGTATCATTTCCTCCCAAATCAATTTATAGACTCAGTACAATCCAAAGTAAACATTTCTATAGCCTTCCTTCTTTCTTCCTTCCTCCCTCATACCCTTCCTCTCCCACCCCCCTTCCTTTGCCATAAGTTAACAAGTTAATCCATTTTATAAGGAAATGCAAAAGATCAAGAATCACCAATGTATTCTTGAAGAAGAAAAACAAGGGGAAAAGATTTGCTTGCTCTACCAAAAGGGACCCGAGGGGCATAGGAAAGGATGGATTTCTTTAAAAAGAAGTAGTTTAGAGGGCAGACAGCAGAAGCAAGAAGAACTACAATCCTGCAGCCTGTGGAACAAAAACCACATTCACAGAAAGACAGACAAGATGAAAAGGCAGAGGGCTATGTACCAGATGAAGGAACAAGATAAAACCCCAGAAAAACAACTAAATGAAGTGGAGATAGGCAACCTTCCAGAAAAAGAATTCAGAATAATGATAGTGAAGATGATCCAGGACCTCAGAAAAAGAATGGAGGCAAAGATCGAGAAGATGCAAGAAATGTTTAACAAAGACCTAGAAGAATTAAAGAACAAACAAACAGAGATGAACAATACAATAACTGAAATGAAAACTACACTAGAAGGAATCAATAGCAGAATAACTGAGGCAGAAGAACGGATAAGTGACCTGGAAGACAGAATGGTGGAATTCACTGCTGCGGAAGAGAATAAAGAGAAAAGAATGAAAAGAAATGAAGACAGCCTAAGAGACTTCTGGGACAAAATCAAACACAACAACATTCGCATTATAGGGGTCCCAGAAGGAGAAGAGAGAGAGAAAGGACCAGAGAAAATATTTGAAGAGATTATAGTCGAAAACTTCCTTAACATGGGAAAGGAAATAGCCACCCAAGTCCAGGAAGCGCAGAGAGTCCCATACAGGACAAACCCAAGGAGAAACACACCGAGACACATAGTAATCAAATTGGCAAAAATTAAAGACAAAGAAAAATTACTGAAAGCAGCAAGGGAAAAATGACAAATAACATACAAGGGAACTCCCATAAGGTTAACAGCTGATTTCTCAGCAGAAACTCTACAAGCCAGAAGGGAGTGGCATGATATACTTAAAGTGATGAAAGGGAAGAACCTACAACCAAGATTACTCTACCTGGCAAGGATCTCATTCAGATTCAATGGAGAAATCAAAAGCTTTACAGACAAGCAAAAGCTAAGAGAATTCAGCACCATCAAGCCAGATCTACAACAAATGCTAAAGGAACTTCTCTAAGTGGGAAACACAAGAGAAGAAAAGGACCTACAAAAATAAACCCAAAACAATTAAGAAAATGGTCATAGGAACATACATATTGATAATTACCTTAAACGTGAATGGATTAAATGCTCCAACCAAAAGACACAGGCTTGCTGAATGGATACAAAAACAAGACCCATATATATGCTGTCTACAAGAGACCCACTTCAGACCTAGGGACACACTCAGACTGAAAGTGAGGGGATGGAAAAAGATACTCCATGCAAATGGAAATCAAAAGAAAGCTGGAGTAGCAATACTCATATCAGATAAAATGGACTTTAAAATAAAGAATGTTACAAGAGACAAGGAAGGACACTATATAATGATCAAGGGATCAATCCAAGAAGAAGATATAACAATTATAAATATATATGCACCCAACATAGGAGCACCTCAATACATAAGGCAACTGTTAACAGCTATAAAAGAGGCAATCAAGAGTAACACAAAAATAGTGGGGGACTTTAACACCTCACTTACACCAATGGACAGATCATCCAAACTGAAAATAAATAAGGAAACAGAAGCTTTAAATGACACAATAGACCAGATAGATTTAATTGATATTTATAGGACATTCCATCCAAAAACAGCAGATTACACTTTCTTCTCAAGTGCGCACGGAACATTCTCTAGGATAGATCACATCTTGGCTCACAAATCAACCCTCACTAAATTTAAGAAAACTGAAATCATATCAAGCATCTTTTCTGACCACAACACTATGAGATTAGAAAGGAATTACAGGGAAAAAAACGTAAAAAACACAAACACATGGAGGCTAAACAATACGTTACTAAATAACCAAGAGATCACTGAAGAAATCAAAGAGGAAATCAAGAAATACCTAGAGACAAATGACAATGAAAACATGATGATCCAAAACCTACGGGATGCAGCAAAAGCAGTTCTAAGAGGGAAGTTTATAGCTATACAAGCCTACCTCAAGAAACAAGAAAAATCTCAAATAAACAATCTAACCTTACACCTAGAGGAACTAGAGAAAGAAGAACAAACAAAACCCAAAGTTAGCAGAAGGAAAGAAATCATAAAGATCAGAGCGGAAATAAATGAAATAGAAACAAAGAAAACAATAGCAAAGATCAATAAAACTAAAAGCTGGTTCTTTGAGAAGATAAACAAAATTGATAAGCCATGATCAACTGGGATTTATCCCAGAGATGCAAGGATTCTTCAATATATGCAAATCAATCAATGTGATACAGCATATTAACAAATTGAAGAATAAAAACCATATGATCATCTCAATAGATGCAGAAAAAGCTTTTGACAAAATTCAACACCCATTTATGATAAAAGCCCTCCAGAACGTGGGCACAGAGGGAACCTACCTCAACATAATAAAGGCCATATATGACAAGCCCAAAGCAAACATCATTCTCAATGGTGAAAAACTGAAAGCATTTCCTCTAAGATCAGGAACGAGACAAGGATGTCCACGCTCACCACTATTATTCAACACAGTTTTGGAAGTCCTAGCCATGGTAATCAGAGAAGAAAAAGAAATAAAAGGAATACAAATTGGAAAAGAAGAAGTAAAACTGTCACTGTTTGCAGATGACATGATACTATACATAGAGAGTCCTAAAGATGCCACCAGAAAACTACTAGAGCTAATCAATGAATTTGGTAAAGTTGCAGGATACAAAATTAATGCACAGAGTTCTCTTGCATTCCTATACACTAATGATGAAAAATCTGAAAGAGAAATTAAGGAAACACTCCCATTTACCATTGTAACAAAAAGAATAAAATACCTAGGAATAAACCTACCTAGGGAGACAAAAGACCTGTATGCAGAAAACTATAAGACACTGATGAAAGAAATTAAAGATGATACCAACAGATGGAGAGATATACCATGTTCTCTTGGATCGGAAGAATCAATATTGTGAAAATGACTATACTACCCAAAGCAATCTACAGATTCAAAGCAATCCCTATCAAATTACCGATGGCATTTTTTATGGAACTAGAACAAAAAATCTTAAAATCTGTATGGAGACACAAAGGACTCCGAATAGCCAAAGCAATCTTGAGGGAAAAAAGCGGAGCTGGAGGAATCAGACTCCCTGACTTTGGACTATACTACAAAGCTACAGTAATGAAGACAATATGGTACTGGCACAAAAAACAGAAACATAGATCAATGGAACCAGATAGAAAGTCCAGAGATAAACCCACGCACCTATGGTCAACTAATCTATGACAAAGGAAGCAAGGATATACAATGGAGAAAAGACAGTCTCTTCAATAAGTGGTGCTGGGAAAACTGGACAACTACATGTAAAAGAATGAAATTAGAACACTCTCTAACACCATACACAAAAATAAACTCAAAATGGATTCAAGACCTAAATGTAAGACCGGACACTATAAAACTCTTAGAGGAAAACATAGGAAGAACACTCTTTGACATAAATCACAGCAATATCTTTTCTGATCCACCTCCTAGAGTAATGGAAATAAAAACAAAAATAAACAAATGGGACCTAATGAAACTTAAAAGCTTTTGCACAGCAAAGGAAACCATAAACAAGACGAAAAGACAACCCTCAGAATGGGAGAAAATATTTGCAAGCGAATCAACGGACAAAGGATTAATCTCCAAAATATATAAACAGCTCATGCAGCTCAATATTAAAAAAAACAAACAACCCAGTCCAAAAATGGGCAGAAGAACTAAATAGACATTTCTCCAAAGAAGACATACAGATGGCCACGAAGCACATGAAAAGATGCTCAACATCACTAATTATTAGAGAAATGCAAATCAAAACTACAATGAGGTATCACCTCACACCAGTTAGACTGGGCATCATCAGAAAATCTACAAACAACAAATGCTGGAGAGGGTGTGGAAAAAAGGGAACCCTCTTGCTCTGTTGGTGGGAATGTAAATTGATACAGCCACTATGGAGAACAGTATGGAGGTTCCTTAAAAAACTAAAAATTGAACTACCATACGACCCAGCAATCCCACTACTGGGCGTATACCCTGAGAAAACCAAAATTCAAAAAGACACATGCACCCCAATGTTCACTGCAGCACTATTTACAATAGCCAGGTCATGGAAGCAACCTAAATGCCCATCGACAGGAGAACGGATAAAGAAGATGTGGTACATATATACAGGCTCAAATTGGCCCCAGGCCAATTGAGGTTTCAGGCTCAAATTGGCCCCAGGCACTCACTCACAAAGCTCCTGAAAGTGTTAGGAGGAAGGTGGGGTGGAGGTGGGGGGCGACTGAGACGCAGAGAAAAGCTTCCGAGTGACTTAAGATTCCTACTGGTGCTAAGAACTAACTGGGAATTCCCAGAATATTTCCTTTTGTTTTTTCCTCTTTGGCCTCTGTGCCCTTCATAAGACCCCTGGCATCTAACAAAAGCTGCCACAATTCTGTTTTCAAATGTTATGCATATAAATCATCCCCCCCCCACCCCGTGCACCCGGAGGGTCAAGGAGAAACTGAGCAGAGAGCAGAGGAAGGGCGAGGGCTGCCCTGGGCAGAGTCTAGAAGGCTGTGTGTGGGGGGGGGCAGCGGTGGGGTTCCCCGGGGAACTATTACCACGTCTCCTTAATAAAGTCCAACCTTGGGCGGCAGGAGCAGCTGAGGTCCAGATCACTCAGTTCATGTCATCGGCTATTAGAACTTCTGGGGAGGAATGATGACTGAGCTTGTGTGTTTCCAGGCGGGTCTCCCGGCGGTTCTTAAGCCAGGGTTACACCACCCTGGGAGGCTTCCTTGCCGCTCCCCGGGCAGAGGAGAGAAGTGACAGCTAAGAGGTCTGGGACTTCGTTTTAAAGTTTGTCTTTAGACTTCACCCTGTACTGAAACATGTCGGTTGCCCTTGAAACTAAGGAACAAGGGGAAATGGTATATTCCAAAGTGTGTGTGCCCTTCCCTTGCCAAACAACTCCCAAAGGCAATAACGGTGATGATGATAATAATAATAATAATATTAGTTATACTTATTGAGTGCTTTCTATGTCCTACACACTTTTTAAGCTTTCACTCCCCCTGAAGCCCCATGAGAGAGGTACCACTGTGCCCCTTTTGTAGGTGCAGAAACAGGTTAAAATTGGCCTAAAGCCACCCTGGAGCCTGGATTTGACCCCGGGGGCGGCCCTGGAGCCCGCGTTCTTCTGGACCTCACTCCCTGGCTCCCCTGATGGAAGGCGGAAAATCCCAGCCTGCTGTTCTCTGCGGCCCTCCGGTCACTCTCCACACTTGGCTTGAGCCAGACCGTAGCACCCACCTAACGCTCGGGGTCACAATGGGGGCACCCTCAGGGCAGCTGTGGTCCTGCATTCACTGGTCCTCTGTCTTACCCAGAGGTCCTTGGGGCAGGTTCTCCGGGCTGCAGTCAGTCCCCGCTTCTCCCTGTTGCATCCGCACCCCACTTGATGGGCTCTGGGGCCCCAAAGCAGGGGCTCCATGCCCTGATGCTAATCCAGCAGGGTCGTGCTGGTTCATAGAAAGTCATGTGCTGTGACTCGGACACACAGCGACATCCCAACCTTCCTACCCCAGGGCCTGGCTTCATCGTGTCCCCACGGGGACAGTTCTAGCCCTCTGCCCAGGCAGGTGCAAGGTACAGAAGAGACACCGACCATCATTCTGCATTTGGGGTTAGAGACTGCTCCCCCAACCCCCAATCTCACACACACACACACACACACACACACACACAGGCGCGCACACACACACACTCACACACACGCACACGCGCACACACACACACACAGGCGCACACACTCACACACACGCACACGCACACACACACAAGCCCCGGAGCTCCTTATTTCCTGTGTACCTGTGGACCACAATAGCTTTCCTTGTCCCAGAGAAGAACAAAGCCTTTTCAAGCCTTAGTCTGTACAATCCTCGCCAACCTATTTCCAGGCACTTGTGAGAATCCCTTTCATTACCAGCGACTCCTCTTTCTGCCCTGACAGAGTTTTAAGGCTTTTCTTTTAACCACCTTTTTCTCTGCCTGCAGCTGGAGGCGTGCTCCTCAGACCCCTATTGCTATTCCTGCTTTGCTCTCCCCTCTTTCGTCCTCCCTTTCATGGTGAAGATTGATCTCTGCCCAGTAGGCATTGTGAAGTTCCCTGCTATGGTTCCTTCATCTTCAGCCTGCCTGTCTGCGGTATTTTAATAGAAGCACCCTCTGGGAGGGTCCACCCTTTCTCCCTCCTCAGACCTAGAAAGTCATTTTCTGATGCCCAATTTCAGTCAATATTGGTCCATCGATTTCTTTTCTTCTATGCTGACTTTACCCTCCCAGGGACCAGACTGTCAACCCTGTGAGGATAGGCACCCATCCTGTCATGTCCGAGACTTACATCCCTGGTACCTGGGATAGCGTCAGGCACACAGTAGAGACTCGGTAAATATCCGCAGAATTTGTTCAGCCCACCAATCCAACATCCTTAACTATTCAAGTCACATCTCAACATAAATGCCTTCAAGATGGGGAAAAGGAGGGAAAGGTGACATCAGGGAGCATCTCAACTTGTCTCTTATATAAGGGAGAAAAATTTTCCCAGAAGTCCCAGGTAGACTTCCTCTTCTTCTCATTGGTCCAAATCAGGTCACATGACTACCTCTGGGAAATTCTGTACTTGGTTATTCTGTTTCTGAAATTGGAGGCAGCAAGAGCAAAAAGGGGGCCAGAAATGGCTTGTGTAGGCAAACAACACTGTCTGCCAGAAAAGCCTTCGCAGAGAAACCACAAGACATTTGAATGAAGATTGCTCAAGCCATTTTAGGCTGGGAAATTTTTAAAAACTGAGAAGAAAGGCACATTTCAGACTTAGTCCAGACATTTTGACTTAGACCCGAGTTAGACCTGTCTTAGGAAAAACCCTAGGCTGGAAAGCCCCTCTGCTGGAGGAAAAGCCCGTGTGTTCAAATGCATGGCTACCAGCTCTGGGGTACAGCCAGAAATTCTATTCCAGGAAGCCAGATGATGGGTTATACTGTGACCATATTATGCTAATAATGTGGCTTCATCAGTAGTTAGGGATCAAAAGCTAGAGGAGGGGGGCAACTCTCATCTCAAGTTGATCACAAAAGCCCATCGACCTTGGACATGATTATGTCAGGAGTAAGGATGGGACTGAGGGACCAAGTCCATTTTCCCATCAAGAATATCCTTTTCCCAAACTGGCTGAACTGTATCCTTTACCCAAGTTACGTAAACACTTGTTATGACCATTATTATGGGTCCAAGTGTCTCATTTATGTTGACTCATGGGCCTTTGGGCTCCCACACATGGGAAGTTGGAAAGTGACAATTCAGTCAAAACAGAAGTTTGGCATAATGCAGTAAAAAGGAAAAGAAAAACCCCAAACAAAGTTCTGTGTATGTCTCTGTACATGTGTTTGTGAGAAAACACACCCACACATAATGTTAAAAGGCCACACTGGTGTGATGACATCCTAAGCCCAGGCCTGTCCATGTAGCTCTGACCACATTCAAATGCTTCAATTCAGCAAGTGATTTTGAATATCCACAATGTCTTTCTTTCATCTGGACAAGCTAAACCAAGTTACTTTGTGAAGAGAATAGAATTCATCATCACGCTGCTGTGTTTGGAGATGTTCTCAGTAAAATGAGTGCCAGCCTCTGCAACTTGCAGATTTACCCAGCTATTCATCTATTTATCCAGCCACCCAGCCACTTATCCACCTATCTTTCCAACCTAGATATCTATCTATCCACCCATCCATACCGCCATCCATTCATCCAACAAATACTCATTCATTTCTGTGGGACTTTCACTATCTTTTCTTCTTCCTGGCCTTGTAGAGATGTACTTTCTCCCTGTTTAGCCTTCACTTTTCACAGGGAATGCCTTTCCCCCTTTCTCATTTTGTGAAAACCCACTGACCCTTAAAATCCAGGGTCAATCCTCTTTTGAAAGAGGCACCATGGACCTCCACCATAAGCCCACAGTGTTATCTTAATTATTATGGTAACTATGTCTTGTATTCCTCTCTCATTATGTAATAAATTACTGCCTTCAACATCTCTGCACTGTTGTATTGCATTGCTCTTGTCTCTTGTGATTGAAACATTCTGTACTATTTTTTATCTCCCCAAGTAAACTGTAAACTCTGTGAGGAGAGAGACTATGGTTTTTACTTCTTTGCCACCTCCCTCCACAGCTGGCCTTTTGCATAACATTATGCAAATTGTAGGCACTCAAAAAATATACTTTGATTGGGTGCGCAGTTTCGTCTATGAAGTGGGGATAATACTGGTGTTATAGGAATTCTGTGAGGATTAATTGAGACAGTGTATATTAAAGAGCTTCTTAAACTGCAAAGTCCCAAAGACATTATTATTGATGATAATATGGCTTTATTTCTCATAAAAATAATAAAGAGTTAATAGCCATATCTTAAGTTATCTACAAGCTGAATGAATAAGCATGTATTCAACAAACATTTCATTAGTACTTATAGAATCATTAGGTCCTACGCAAGGTACCGGAGCGACAAGGTGGATGGAACATAGTCCCAGGCTTCAAGGAATTCTTACTTTAGCAAAGGAGCAGAAACATAAGTGCCTGTGATTGTGTGTGAGGCTGCAGAAAGCTCCATTATATAGACACAAAGTGCTCCGAGACACTTGAAAGGTTCCTTAATTCTGCCTGGGGCATTAAGAAAAACTTTAAAGAAGAGCTGTCACTTGAGCTGACCCTGGGAGGTGAACAGAAGTCCAGTAGATGAAAAAGAAAAAGAAGAGAAAAAGTAGAGAAAAAGGAAAAGAACATTCTAGGGAAGAAACAGAGTAGAAGTGCCAGGTGTGTTTGGGAAGAGGAAGCAGGATGATCTGATCACAACCTAAGGACTTTGTGAACCGTGTTAAGGAACATGAACTTGATTCCAAAGACAATGCAAAAACCACAGAAAAGGGCTTCCCTGGTGGCGCAGTGGTTGAGAATCTGCCTGCCAATGCAGGGGACATGGGTTCGAGCCCTGGTCCGGGAAGATCCCACATGCCGCAGAGCAACTAAGCCCGTGCACCACAACTACTGAGCCTGCACTCTAGAGCCCACGAGCCGCAACTACTGAAGCCCACGTGCCTAGAGCCTGTGCTCCGCAACAAGAGAAGCCACCGCAGTGAGAAGCCCGCGCACCACAACGAAGAGTAGCCGCCGCTCGCTGCAATTAGAGAAAGCCCGTGCGCAGCAACAAAGACCCAACACGGCCAAAAATAAATAAATAAATTTATTTTTAAAAAACCCACAAAGGAGGGAAATGATTAGATTTGTATTCCGGCTAAATGACTATCACTGACAATGCTTTCCGATGCGAATAACAGAACCCCAATGAAAACTAGCTTTCCGATGCGAATAACAGAACCCCAATGAACACTAGCTTAAACAATAAGGACATTTATTATCTCACCTAACTGGAAATTCAAGGATAGGCAGGCTACAGGCATGGTACAATCAGCCCCCCAAAGACCCATGATCTTTCCATGTCTCCACTGTGCAAACTCTAGTTATTGCCTTATTCCGGGGTGGCTGCAAGATGGCCGTTCCAGTAACACATTCAGGCGCAAACAAATCCTCCAGCATCCTCCCAGGCGGCACCCCTCCCCACGCCTCACTGGGCCACACGGCCCTGTCAGAGGAGAGAGGCCTGTGCTGTGCCTGGCTTGGACCGATCATCTGAGCTGGAATGACACTGGAGCATCCACCATGATGCCCACCACAGAGACCCTGGCTGCCAGCTTGCAGGTGGGCTCCAAGGGGAGACTGAAGACAGGGAGACCCATTGAGGGGACAGTGCAAGATTACTGGACCCGACACCTGGACCAGAGAGGTGGCTATGGGCATGGAGGAGGAGGAGAAATTGAAGACACACCTTGCATGTGAAAAAGAACTTGGCAACTCATCATATGTGGAGTGAGAAACCAGGAGTTGAGAATGCTCCGAGCTTCCAATCTTAGGTGACAGTGGGATTAGTGTCCTATTGCCTGAGATGGGTGTCTGGGTGGTGACTTGGCATGTTTCCTACACCAAGGCCTGCCTGAAAAAGACTGAAAGCATGAGAAAGAAAGACACTCCACTTCTCTCTTTCCCCAAGAATCAGTACAGCGTAGCAGTGGAAGGACTGACTCTGAAGTCATGCCACCTGCTTCCCATAACTTATGAGCTGAGAACCTCAAGTCAACTTTTATTTCCTCATCTGTGAAATGGGTATAATAATGCCTAGCTTGTAGGGTTGTCGTGTCAAGGGCTAAACATAGTCCTGGAATATAAGAGACACCATGGTATAACAGATAAAGGAGGGGACCCAGGTTCAAGCCCTAGTTAGGTCACTCAGTGACTCTATGACCTCAGACGAGTTACTGAACCTCTCTGAACCTCAACTTATTCATCTATAAAATGGGGGAAATACTTGCTCACAGGATTGCTAAGAAAACTGGATTAGAAAAATATGTCAAGTGCTCATAGAAAACAAACTTATGGTTACCAAAGAGGAAAGGGCCGGGGGAGGGATAAATTAGGAGGTTGGGATTAACGTATACACACTACTATATATAAAATAGATAACCAACAAGGACCTACTGTATAGTACAAGGAACTGTACTCAATATTTTATAATAACCTATAAGGGAAAAGAATCTGAAAAAGATATATATGTATATGTATGTATAACTGAATCACTTTGCTGTACACCTGAAACTAACATGACATTGTAAATCAACTATACTTCAATCAAGAAAGAAAGAAAGAAAGAGAGAGAAAGAAAGGAAAATATGTCAAGTGCTAAAGTGGACTTTGGTGTTTTTTGGCTGTCCAAATGAGAGGCAGAGTCCTGCAGTAACTAGATACGTAGAACATTCTGGATCTTCCTCTCCCAGCTCCCGTGAAGCTCAAGCATGGCTGGTGACCTAGACTCTTGTCAATCAGATGCACAGGCTCCTATGCTTTGAATGAGCGGAGGGAGGGGAACTGAAGCTAGAAAAGAGGAATGGGGTGGAGTTGGGGGACAGTAGTATGTAAGTAGTAATGGTGCCAGGCCAGAGGGTTCAGCAGTGCAGCCTCTGATCTCTGGAATTTAGTGGTGCTGGCAGCAGGTTTTGTTTTTTATTTTCCTGAACCAGTTCTGTGGCACGATTTTTGCTGTTCTTTGACTGCAAAGCCCTGCTTCGTTCCTGCCTATTTGCTCTGTCTGGTTATCTGATCTTTCTGAGAATTCTGTGAATGACCCAGTAGCCTCAAAATAATGTTTTTCCTGCTTTAATCTGTGTCAGTCATTTTCTGTGCTTATAACTAGGAATCCTGACTACACAAGTGCCTAGCATGATGCCTGGCATGGAAGGGGAATGTCACGTTGGTTCTTTTCTCCTTTGGGCTCCTTATTCTCAGCTTCTTTCCTTCCATGCAAGTTTCCTTCTAACTACATGATGCTCTGATCAGTGGAAGGAAAACCTCTCCCCTGTAAAGAAAACATGGAGTCCCTCTATCCATAATCATTTGCTCCACTAGGTCCCATAAAAGATCATTCCACGGGCTAATAAATCTGGGGTGAGCAGCAGGGCAAATTCTAAAATTGCCAATTTTAAAATAAAAGGAGTTTTGGGACTTTCCTGGCTGTTCAGTGGTTAGGACTCGGCACTTTCACTGCTGGGGCCCAGGTTCAATTCCTGGTCGGGAAACTAAGACCCCACAAGCTGCACCGTGGCCCCTCCAAAAAAAAAAAAAAAAGATAAAATGAGTTTTGAGGGCAAACATAAACTTGTTCACTAAACCCCAAAACATGACAATAACAGATACCTATGAATGCCTAGAGGCAGAATTTGAGGACCGAGAAACAGAAGTACTCATTTATATGGCAATGATCTTTTGGACTTCATAAGCTGATGGACCAATTAAGTACCCAGAAGAGGTAGAGTATAACAAAATATTTGGGTTCACGAAAGGTATGTTTAACTCATGGGTAATGGAACCATTTCAGATGGTAAAGAGGACAGTGGGGAGTTTTAAGAAGTACGTCCTTAACATTCTTGGATGAAAACTGCCACTGGTTTCCGCAAAACGCCCTCAGTATGACTCAGAGATAGAATGTTGGGCTGACTGGGTTACTGAGGGACCACAGAACTCATTTAGTCCACAGCACCCCCTTCCCCAGCCGACAGTTATCAGTCATCGGCCGTTCAGGCTCTGCTTAAAGTCCTTCAGTGATGAAGCAAATGGTTAGCCCAGTAAAATGATGTATTGGTATTAGTTGTTTGGTCCCTAGGATTCATTCTCTCTTCTTATGGAAACAGTGCTCTCCACCCTGCCCCACCCCCACCTGTCTCTCTGAAATGATCTCTTACCCACTGTATGAGATCTTAGAGGGACTGTCAATGAAGAGATCCTGCCTTTCCCTGGCCAAGCCAGGCTCATCCGACTCTTCCTCCATGAAGTCTAGGTCTTTGCCAAACCTTTAAAGTAGGGGTAGGGGGTGCTAATTTATCCCAACGGTAGTGTCCTGTTGAGTTGTTCCTTCTGTCTAGGATCCTAGACATCTCTTGCTTCTTCCATTTTTCCAAGCCTGCTTCCCCAGGCTTCTCTCCCTGAGATGTCCCAACCGCCAGTATTTTTTTTTTCCTGCATATGTGTTAACTGGAGTTTGTTTCTATTGTTTGCAAGCAAAGAACCCTGATTTAACTCACTGTGGCGACAGTAACATCCATAGCTGTTAGAAAGCTCTTCCTTATTGCAAACTTAACTCTTCCTCTATGCAACTTCTACCCCATTCGGTTTGCTAGAGCAACTGTTTTCTAGAGCAATTGTTTCCTGTTTCTGGAGAAACTTTGAGCCAATATTCTCCATGGGATGGACATTCAAATATCTGAGGACAATACACTTTCCATTAGTCATCTATTTTTTTGGAATATACAGCCCTGATTTCTCAACAGTTACTTGTAGAACAAATTTCCCAAGTCCATCAACATCCTGGTGCCACTCCTCTGGACGCTTAAAATGTGACCCCCATCCGGGGAACATGAAGGGTATACTAGGATTATTATGTCTCCCGTTCTTCTCCCTAATTACATAAATGACCACTTTTTTTTTAACAGCAGAATTACATTGTTGGATTACATTATAATATATATTGAATTAAAACTAATTTTAGGGCTTCCCTGGTGGCACAGTGGTTAAGAATCCACCTGCCAATGCAGGGGACACGGGTTCGAGCCCTGGTCCAGGAAGATCCCATGTGCCACGGAGCAGCTAAGCCCATGTGCCACAACTACTAAGCCTGCGCTCTAGAGCCTGCAAGCCACAACTACTGAGCCCGCACGCCTAGAGCCCGTGCTCCGCAACAAGAGAGAAGTCACCGCAATGAGAAGCCCACGCACTGCAACGAAGAGTAGCCCCCGGTCCCCGCAACTAGAGAAAGCTCGCGTGCAGCGATGAAGACCCAATGCAGCCAAAAATAAATAAATAAATAAAAATAAAGTATAGAATCTTTAAAAAAAAAAACCTAATTTTAAAACTCATTACTTCTCCATCATACAAGCAACACATAATCTTTGAAAATGAGAAAATACAAATAAGCAAAAGATAAATTTAAGAACTCTCACAACCCACCACCCAGGGATAGTCACTAAAAACATATTCTTGTAAAGCTTCCAGACTATTTTATCTGCTTATTATATTGTCTTTTCTATCAGTTGTTTAATATTCCAAGTATGGTATATATTTAAATAGTACCCTCTGAATGGGTTCTGTACAGTTTTGTTTTGTTTGCTATTGTAAACAATGCTTTGATAAACATTCTTATACTTCCATCTCTGTATATTTCTCTGATGATTTCTTTTATTTCTAGCTTTATTGAGACATAAACTGACATACAACATTGTGTGAGGTTAAGGTGTACAACATGTTGATTTGCTGCACTTAAATATTGCAAAATGATTACCACCATAGAATTAGCCAACACCTCCATCCCATCACATATTTACCATTTCTTTTTTGTGGGGGGAACATTTCAGATCTCCTCTCTTAGCAACTTTCAAGTATGCAATACAGTATCATTAGCTACAATCACCATGCTGTACATTAGATCCCCAGAGCTTGTGAATCTTGTAACTGGACGTTTGTACCCTTTAATCAACATCTCCCCATTCCCCATACCCCCCAGCCCCTGGGAACCACCACTCTACTCTGATTCTCTGAGTTCAGTTTTTTTAGATTCTACATGTAAGTGAGATCATACAGTATTTGTCTTTCTCTATCTGACTTATTTCACTTAGCATATCTGATGATTTCTTAATAATTCCTAGAGGTTGAGTTGCTGGGTCAAAAGACATGTGTTTTCTTGTGAGGCTTTTAATTATCTATCACCAAGTTACCCTCCAGAATCAATGTGCATTCCCATCAGCAGATTATAAAAGCCTTTAAGGCTCCTGGAATTTTCATATGAGAGCCTGACAAGCCAGGTGTCTGTAAGTAGTCATTGATTTTAAGCTCAATGATATACTGTATTTATACTTCTTTAATTGTACTTTATTGACTCTAGTTTCTCCTTCCCCCCTGTTGAGATGGTTACATTAGAGATTCAGTCTTGACTCTTGAGTGTCAAATATGAAACCTTGAGATTGAGTCAAGTATGGGGTCTCTCGTGAATGCTGGTTTTGCATCACCTGCAAATCTGACTAATGTCCCTGCTATGGTTTCATCTGAGCTACAGATAACATTGTTGGGTAGAAAAGAACCAAGAGCTGGGCCCCATGGCAATCTGCTGATATGTCTCCAGCCTGAGAGATAATCATCTACAAACCTACCTAAAAGCTCTGGTGACAGCTTATGTCTCTCCCAGTCTTTCTCAAGGACCCACCCGCAATCCAGCAACTAACGAGGTGATGACTGGCACGGCAGGATGGGGCTCCAACTCTGCAGTCAGTGTCTCTTCTGGTCATACCCAGGGTGTGTCAGCGGTTAAATATTATTAATATCATTCTTGCATCCATGTTCCCACTACCATGATGAAACAGACGTTAGTAGTTTGCCATATTTGTCTCAGCTATCTTTAAATGAGGTGTCTCAAACACAGCTAAAGCCCCACTCCCATGCCCCTCCCATGCCCAAAAGAAGGAGTATGTAATTCCTTCGCCTTTTGTAGTTTTAGTACACTTATATGCATCCATAAACAATGCACATTACTGAGGTTTTTTTTCATTTGAAAATTTTGTAAATTGGTGCAGCCACTATGGAAGACAGTATAGAGACTCCTCAAAAAACTAAGACTAGAACTACTGCCTGATCCAACTATCCCACTTCTGGGTATTTATCCAAAGAATACAAAAACACCCATTTGAAAAGATATATGTGCACCAATGTTCATCACAGCATTGTTTATGATAGCCAAGATAAGGAAACAGCTTAAGCGTTCATCAAAGGAATGGATAAAGGAGATGTGGTATATATACACAATGGAATACTATTCAGCCATAAAAAAGATAAAATCCTGCCAGCTGCGACAACACAGATGGAGCTTGAAGGTATTATGCTAAGTGAACTAAGTCAGACAGAGAAAGACAAATACTGTATGATTTCACTTATACGTGGAATATAAAAAACAAACAAAAATCAAAATAAATGAACAAAACAAATGAAAACAAACACATAAATACAGAGAACAGAATAGTGGTTACCAGATGGGAAGGGGTAGGGGGGAGGGCAAAACAGGTAAAGAAAGTCAACAGTATGGTGACTGACGGTAATGAAATTTTTGGTGGTAAGCACGCTGTAGAGTACAAAGAAGTAGAAATATAATGTACACATGAAACATATAATGTTATAATGTTACCACAATAAAAAATAAATTAAAAAAAGAATTTGTTGTGCATTTTTCAGTTTGAAGTTTTGTTTTTCTTTCAGAAGACCAGAGCAAAACGATTATCAAGCAATACTGCTGACACAATGACCTTATCCCTTCTTGCTTCTTTGATTGCTCCAAACATTGGGATAGGATGTAGACACCAGTCATCCCTTTTGGTGGGTCAGCATCTGGACCATTTCTCTATGTCTTGAGAACCTCACACCCCATAAATCATAGCACAAAGCAGAGCTGATCATTGCTGACACCCACTTCCCCAGCCTCTCCTGCAGCAAGGATGTGAGCACATGACCTAGGATCTGCCAATCAGATACATTCCTCTTGGACTTTGAATGCAAAGGATCACCAGCAATTATGGAGAGTGCTTTTCAAAGCTTAGTGTCTTCAAGATCACCTAAAAGTCTTGCTGAGATGCAGATGGCTGGGTCCCACCCTGAGAGAGTCTGACTCAGTAGGTCTGGGGTAGAGCCTGAGAATTTGCATTTCTAATGCTCCCAGGACCACGGTAGCTCCTTGAGTTAGAGCAACCTCTACAATGATGATTGTGGTTCCCAGGGGCGAGCTTGGGTCCCAGGGCAGCAGAATTGACACTGTACCCAGTATCAGCAGGGGAAGCTGGGCTAGTTCTGCAGTGGGATTTGGAGCACTGTTTCTTGCTGGGTGGCTGCTGACATTGGTCCTCCAGCCCTCCTGGCAATGCTATGAGCTACTCTGGTCCCATTTAATAGATTGCCTTGCTGCTTAAATGGCCAGTTAGTTTCTGGTGCTTGCAACTAAGAATGTTAGCTGATCTAGTACCCATTTTATTGTCTTTTAAAACTTCCTTTGAGCCCTAAACCATTCTCAGCTTTAACCTTCCTGACATTATTCTTCCAGATTTGCACTAACAGTATTGCATCCCTGGAATATATGCCACTTAATTCATCTTTGGTACATGTCTGTTAAAAATTCTTGCTTCCAGAATAATGTATCCTTATTATAAACATATTTGGAAAATACCAAAAAGCTCAAAGAAGCAAATTCACAATTATCTTTAATCCTACCACCAGAGACAACCATTACGAGTGTTTTGTTATATTACTTTCAGTTTTTTCTACATACACACATTTTTTATATATTTGAGATTATACTGTATACACTGTTCTGTAACTATTTTTTTCATACCAGCAATATAAGTAAACATTTCCCCCGTCAAAAAGTATTGCACAACATAATTTGCCATACGGACACAGCATTCCAGCATACGATGTCCTATAATTTATTCAACTAACCCTTGTTATTTGACCTGTAGGTTGATTTAAATTGTTTGCTAATATAAATAACACTGCCAACTTCTGATTCAAAATAGCACATGGTGAGCAATTCCAACTATAGCCTCTCCAAATTCTCAAAGTTTCATTCATCCAACAAATATTTCTTGGGTGTGTACCATGTGTCATGCACTGTTCTAGTTGCTGAGGATAAAGAAATGAACAAAATAGACAAAAATCCTTACCTTCATTGTAGCTTTCATTCCAAAGAGATGAACAGTAATAATACTGCATGTCAATAATATACACACAAACATACAATATACTAATAATATACCAACAATAAAATAGTGATGGCAGCTACACTTATTAAATGTTTGCCATGTGTCAAACATTATGCTAAGCCCTTTCTGGGCAATTAATCCACAGACGCTATTATCATCTCTATTTTTCAGAAAAGACCACATGCACTTAAACTTTCTCCTAACCCACTATTAACACAGGAAGACCAGGTGTTGAATCAGTTAAATCTGACCCCTCCCCAAAGCCTATGATGGGAGCAAGAAGACGCCACCCCACAGAGCTGTGGAATCCCAAGTGAGAGCCTATTTTAATCAAGGAAATGGACCAGGATCTGTACTGATCAAGCCTCACTTCAGCTGTAGACTGGGAAGGAAATGAGACCATTGCCCCCATGAGACCACAGGTGATTCGCCTTCTACCTGTTGACAAGCATCAGATCATGTGTTGTTCAGAGCAAATTAAGAGCACAAAACCAGCATGGGGTCCATGAAAAAATACAGAAGGGAATGAAAAAAAAGCATATGCCTCATTAGAAGACTTAGAGGAAGAGCAAGGCACTGATAAACAGCCATTGCCGGATCAGTAGGTAGATGCCGGGAAACTTTTTTGCATCCACCAGAGGATACAAGAAGACATGGCCTTTCTGAAATATAGGATCATAAGGAGAAACAGACTCAGGTGAAAAGGTAACAGACTGAGATAAATAAAAGTAGCATTAAAAGGGTGATAAAGGAGGAGTATAACGAAACTAAAAACAATAGCAGATTAAAACTCACATCACCACTCCTTTCACAAACGGTAGAACTGATGTTACCAAAAAATTTTTTGAATCAGACAATACCATATATTGGTGAAGACCTAAAGCAACTGGAATTTTCCCACATTCCTCGTAAGAAAATATGTAGAACGGAAGATGCACATAGCCTACAACCTGGCAATTCCACTCCCAGGCAGATACACTAGGGTAATGGTTCCAAACCTGCTTTCTAAAACCCAGATGCTCAAGTCAGACCCTGTACCAATTAAATCAGAATGTCTTGGGGGGTGGGAGGTGAGCCACACATCAATAGGTTGTTTTTTTGTTCATTCCCACGTGATTCCAACGTGCAGCCAAGGTTGGGAATGACAACTCTAGAGAAATCCTTGTGTGTGTGTGCAACAGATGACATCTACTAGAATGTTCACCGCAGCACTGTTTGTAATTGCAAGAATCCAGAAATTTCCCAATGTCCATGGGCAGACTTGACACAATGGGGTGCATTCACACAATTAAACACTACAGCAGAGTAAACGTTAATTGCAGCCGTATCCATCAGTGTGGATGAGTCTCACAAACATTATGCGACGAAGGGAGGGGAAGCAATTCACAGCAGAGCATATACGACTTGATTGCACTTGCATCAGAAAAAATGCATTAACTAGACAATGTACCGTATAAAGATACGCATGTTTGTGGTACGACTATAAAGAAATGCAAGGGAATGATAACCACGAACTTCAGGATAGCGCTTACCAGAGAGGAGGAAAGAGCATCTAAGATACTGGTATTGCTTGATTTCTTAAGCTGATGGTAGTTTATATCTTATATGTATATTGTGAATATTATTTTGTCTGCTTTAATTATTTGGTCAAATATTTTTTAAAGAATTTTAAAATTTAAAGAGGGGAATATTCATGTGTAGGGACCATCTTGAAAAAAGTTTTCAAAATTCAGAGAAAAAGGACAAAGAAACAAAAAATGATGACGGAAAAGTGTATCTGTGGAGGACACCGAATGGCCATAATTATACCCTTTTTTATTATAATACAAAGAAAGTAGAAAGATTTTTTAAAATCCCACCACTTAAAAGTGAATTTTTGTAAACTTAGATGAGGATAAGAACTCCCAGAACCAGAAACCATGAGGAAAAAGAAAAAGTCTGAAATACAAACAAATGTAAAAGAGCATTAAGATTATTGGGTAAATGTGTTGGATTAAATTGGTTGTATCTAACTCTTTGCTCAGGGCCTTGAATGTTTCCTTAAATAAATCCTTGGAAGTAGAATTACTGACACATAATTGATGTTCAAAAAATAGTTGTTAAAAGCATGAATGGACAGAAAAGATTCTGTAAAAGTAACATTCATACAGAAGAAAATTCTGTAAAACTATGTCAGAGTTTACTTTTGAAGGGTGGACTCAAAGATGACTTTTACCTGCTTTTTCACTTGTCTGTTTTGTTTTTCCTTTTCAACAATGAATACATGTTACTTATCTAATAAAAACAGATTTTATAAGTAGGTGTATCCACCGTAATTGCAGCAAGGACCCGTCCTGGGTCTTTCCTGGAAAAGCTCATGCATGGTGAAAACAACTTGTCTAATTCTAAAAGAACAAGTTAGGGACTTCCCTGGTGGTCCAGTGGGTAGGACTCCACACTCCCAATGCAGGGGGCCCGGGTTCGAGCCCCGGCCAGGGGACTAGATCCCACTAGATCCTGCATGCCGCAACTAAAGATCCCACACACGGCAATGAAGATTCCACACGGGGCAACGAAGATCCCGTGTGCCACAACTAAGACCTGGCGCAGCCAAATAAATAAATATTTTTTTAAAATAAATAAAATAAAAGAACAAGTTAAAAGAGAGCTTGATTTCCAGCTAAATTCTCACACTGGATGACCTCAACATGGTAGCCAGCCTCCCTCCACCCCCAGCATGCCTACCTTCTGGTTTTCTCACCCTTAGGTAGCTCCCCTTCCACGTTGTATGAGGGTTGGTCTATGAGACCAACAGGATATGACAGGAGAGATGGTATGTCACTTCTGAGATTAGGCTATAAAAGACACTTCCATCTTGGTCATTCTCTCTCTTTTGGATCAGCTGGTCTGGGGAAAGCCAGCTTCCTTGTCGTGAGCAGCTCCGTGGAGAGGCCCATGTGGGAAGAAACTGAATCTCTTGCCAATGGCCGTGTGGGTGCGCCATCTTGGAAGTGGCTCCCCCAGCCCCAGTCAAGCCTCCAGGCGATGCAGCTCCAGCTGAGATCCTGACTGCAACCACACAAGACCCCTTGATTCAGAACCACCTAGTTAGGCCACACCTGGATTCCAGACCCTCAGAAACTATGTGAGAGGGTAATAGTTTGTTGTTTTCAGCTGCTATGTACATTTTGGAGTCATTTGATCTGCAGCAATGGGTAACTAACGTACCCTTGTAAACTGAGTTAGTAGCTCTTAGCACCAAGGAGAAGTAAGGAAAAGGGTGGGGGGACAAAGGGGGATGAGGACCCAGGACAGAGACACACTGCCGGGCCACAGCCTGTACCAAGCATCACAGCCAGATCCTACCTGGGACCCCATGTAGGCGGATCCAGCCAAGCGCACGGCCAGCAGCAGACACTGAGGGCCTGGCCAGGCAGAGAAGCAGGGCCTGGCACAGAGAGGAGAGGTCCTCCTTCTCCACCTCCCACGGGGGCACCCTTGGAGCCGGCTCGAGGGGCTGCCAGGAGGAAGGGAAGGGAGCGTTAATAAACAAAGCTGTCTTAGGCTTCCCAAGCCCAGGACGGGGGCTCTCAACCAAAATGTGATACAAAATAGCAACATCTGAATGTGATAGAATGTTTCCTCAAAATGAAACTATTTTAAACTGGAAGTGGCTGGGCAGAACTGATATTTATGAGACTGGGCTAACTTCAGTTTTTCCACTGGTGAGCGTGAACAGGGTTTTTTGAGAGAAAAGGAAGTAAGTTATAAAAATAAAGCCAGCCTCACTGGTGCATGGCTAAGTGGGGGCAGTTCAATCAGAGCAGTTCAATAAATGAACAATGAGACCTGAGGCGTGTGTGCACTGCTTCCTCTCGAGCTGGTCAAGTGCCCCATGCAGATGCGTGGCATACTTTCAAGACCTTCCACCATTATCAATGAAGATATTTTAAAATTGTTTAGAATCTCCTGCCCTTATATTGATAAATACTATTCCTTCTTAGACCAGGTGCCCAACAGAACTTTCTGTGAAGGACAGCCACTAACCACACGTGCCTATCAAGCCCTTGAAAGGTGGCCAGTGCAGCTGAGGAATGGACTTTCAAATTTTATTTAATTCTAATTAACGTAAATGTAAATAGCCACGTGTGGTTAGCGCTCCTGCATTGACAATGCAGTGCAAGATGAAGTTGTACACAATTCTTTCTACTGAACTTTTGGAAGTCTGGTTTCCTAAATTTCGGGGGCAACTTTATTTGCTACTGCAAACCCCGAAATGACAGGATCACGTTGGTGCGAGGTTTCTGACACTTCCACACCAGCCACCAATTCTTCCTGATGTATCCTCAGAACCAAATTTAGAATAGCATTTACAATAATGTTTACACCAGGAAATTTTGAGCGCAGACTGAATATCTGATACTATTAAAGAATTACTAAAATTTCATACTGAAATATTTACAGATAAAATGATGTGACATCTGCAATTTGCTTTAGATAATGGAGTGGGGAGTGGATGGAGGAAACAAAGTGGGTTGATAATTGAGGTTTGTTTTTTTTTTTTTTTTGCTTTTGATTTGTTAATTGTTGGAGCTGGGTGAAGGGTTCACGGGCATCCCTTAGATTAGCCTCGTTACTTTTTTTTTTTGAAAACTTTAAGAGTTTTTAACAAAATGGGGAAGTGCTCATATTATAATATCCAGTGGAAGGAAGAAAAGCAATCTATAAAATGATAAATATACAATCAAACGGGGAATTTATATCAATGGAAGAAACACACAGCATAGTGTAGTGGCTAGGATCCAGACGGCTGAGTTCAGATCCTATGATACCCACTTGGCTTAGGGGAGTTTTTTAGTTTTGCTAAACCTCAGTCTCCACATCTACAAAATGAGGATCGTACAAGCATGGACCTCTTAAAATTGTTGCGGAGATTAAATGAGCCTATTTAAGAAATACTTAGCCAGCATCTGGCACACAAGTCCCATCACTTAACATCTGGAAATAGATTTATAAGTGGTTGCTGTTGGACCACCATATTATCCAATTTTTCATAAAAGGGATGTCTTCCTTTTATATTGAAGGGGGAAATTTTTTTTTAATAAAAGAACATCTTCTATTACTACTCCTGTGTTCTGAGAAACTGTTAGCAAATAATTATATCAAATATTAGCAATAAAGCTAATAATTTATCAGATGGTCTAAACTTTAGCAAAAGGAGAATTCCAGTTTATGTCTGAATAAGTGGAACTCCCCATGAAAACCCTGTTTTGTGGCCTTTGTGATATGTGTTAGGAAAGCACGTTCTGGAATTTTCCTCTGGTCTGGGTAGGGGGGAGGTGGAGTGGGGCCTTGTTCTGTGGTTCTCCTCATTCCTGACCCAAAAGCTCTCCTCCCCGACGGACAGACCTTCTTTGCTGATGACGCTACATAATTTTCCCTTTCTATTAGATTTGCCTTTTTTGAGCAATATATATCCTTCCATTGTTACTTTCTAGTTAGGAATCCCCTCCAAGCAACAGTGATGTTTATGAAACTATATTTTTCTTCTTTGGGTACCATGAAAATCTTGCCTTATCCATTCCCTGTACTCTTTGCATTAGGAGATAGACATACAGGACCATAAATAAAGTTCTGGCCCAGTTGTCTTTATTTTTGCTCAAGAATAATAGCACTGTCTCTATTACTGTGTTTCTGTCTATATCACAAATGTTGTTTTCCATTTTCTCCTATCAGTGGTAGCAAGTCCACAGAAACTACACTAACCCGGGAGGCAGGGCTGGGGGGCTGGGGGAGAGAATACTGGTTCGCATAACTGAAAAGTCCAAGGGGTAGGGCTAGCTGCAAACATGGTTAAATCCAGGAGCTCTAATGTTTTCAGGAATTTCTCTCCATCACTAGGCTCGGCTTTCCGCTATGCTGACTTCCTTCTCAGATTCATTAAGACAAGGTAGCATTCAGCAGCTCCAGGCTTATAATGTACCATCTCAGCCACTCTAAGCGAGAAAGAAGGCATACCTCATTACCAATCACTTGAGCAAAGTCCTGGCGACAACTCTCATTGATCCAGATCCAGTCACGTAGCCAAGTTCTGAAACAGCCTTTGAGATTGTGATTGACTTTTTCTGGAGCCAAAGGTTGGGATCAACCCTCTTTAGCCACACGGTCTGTGAGTTGAGGATGGATGGTTTCCCTTCAAAGATAAAGAAGCTGTTAAGAGAAGATTGCAAACGGCTGCTGAGCAGACAAAAACAGCAGCTGTCCACTCCACATCCCATGACGATCTTTTTAAACGCCCTTTGATACCATTTGGAAATTTCCTGCCAAACACATTCTTCCCTGTCTTTGTGACACTCTCTGTCCTTTGCCAGGAGCCTCCTATTCCAGTATCTTGGGCTGTTGCCCAGGAAATGAAACCCTCGTCAACACCATCAACATCACCAGCTGTTCACTCCCAGTATCCTCTCCTTTTTCTTCCAAAGTCACAGCCATCAGCTGGATGAAAAAATGGAATACCGCCTGTATACTCAAAACCTTCCAAGTCCTTCTCAGAACTTTAAAACTTCCAGAGACGTATTCCAGATTTCTTTTTATTGCACCATTTATCTGCACATGAATCACAAGAAGTAGGCCAGGGCTGGAGATTCTGAGCAAATATCCCATCACATCTTCTATCTGTGCTCCAGATAAAATCCTGTGTCTTGTTCCTCCAAGCATGCCACATCTGGTCTCAGAAGGGAGTCACCTTGTTCTGGGAATGCACAAGTTTTTCATTTTCTGTTGTTGTTTTTTTTTCCCCACCCAGCTGTGGCTGCTTGTATACGTATAGAAGGATAGTACCTGGCACGGTGCTGAGGACACACTAGATGTTCAATGATGCATGTCCTGTTTCCACTCTTGCCCTTTCCAAGTGCCCTTTAAAAAAAAAAAAAAAAAAGCTGAAGATGGGATTAGGAAGGGAATACCGGGGACTTTATCTGTAATATATTTTTCAAGCTAGGTGGCTGGGTATGTGAATGCTCATTGCATTGGGTTGGCCAAAAAGTGCCTTTGGTTTTTAAGTAAAAATAAAAGGCAAATTTTTCATTTTCACCAAGAACTTTATTGAACAACATATTCACCATTTTGTTCCACGACCTCCTGCCATTTTTCAGGCAACTCTGTAATTCCATCTTCCCAAAACTTTTAATCCTTTGAGCAAAGAACTTTTCCAGGTGCCTTTTACAGTCTTCCAGGGAATTTGAAATTTTTTCCATTACGAGAATTTTGTAAAGACCGAAATAAATGGAAATCCAAAGTTGCAATGTCTGGTGAATATGGCAGATGAATCAGAACTTCCTGGCTAAGCTGTAACAGTTTTCGCCTGATCATGTAATTCCGGACTTTTTTCATCGAGTGCTGTTTCATTTGGTCTAATTGGGAGCAGTACTTGTTAGAATAAATCATTTGGTTTTCTGGAAGGAGCTCATAATAGAGGACTCCCTTCCAATCCCACCATATACACAATATCACCTTCTTTGGATGAAGACTGGCCTTTGGTGTGGTTCGTGGTGGTTCATTTTGCTTGCCCCACGATCTCTTCCATCCCACTTTACTGTACAGTATCCACTTTTCATTGCCTGTCACAATTTGTTTTAAAAACAGAACATTTTCATTATGTTTAAGTAGAGAATTGCATGCAGAAATATGGTCAAGAAGGTTTTTTTCTTTTAACTTATGCAGAACCATAACATCAAAGCGATTAACATAACCAAGCTGGTGCAAATGATTTTCAGCGCTTGATTTGGATATTCTGAGTATGTTGGCTATCTCCCGAGTGGTATAATATTGATTGTTCTCAATTAATGTCTTGATTTGATCGCTATCAACTTCAACTGGTCTACCCGACCATGGAATATTGTCCCACGAGAAATCTCCAGCACAAAATTTTGCAAACCACTTTTTTTTTAAAATAAATTTATTTATTTTATTTATTTACTTTTGGCTGCGTTGGGTCTTCATTGCTGTGCGCGGGCTTTCTCTAGTTGCGGCGAGCGGGGGCTACTCTTTGTTGCGGTGCGCGAGCTTCTCATTGAGGTGGCTTCTCTTGTTGCGGAGCACGGGCTCTAGGCACGCGGGCTTCAGTAGTTGTGGTGCGTGGGCTCTAGAGCGCAGGCTCAGTAGTTGAGGCGCACGGGCTTAGTTGCTCCGTAGCATGTGGGATCTTCCTGGACCAGGGCTCAAACCCGTGTCCCCTGCATCGACAGACGGATTCTTAACAACTGTGCCACGAGGGAAGTCCCTGCAAACCACTTTTGACACGTTCGATCAGTCACAGAAGCTTCTCCATACACTGCACAAATCTTTTTTTGCATTTCAGTTGCGTTTTTTACTTTTCTTGAAATAATAAAGCATAATATGCTGAAAACTTTGCTTTTTTTTCTTCCATCTGCAGTATTAAATGGCTAGACAAAAATTCACCAATTTTGATGTCTTTTTTTAAATGTACAGTGATATGACAGCTGTCACATACAATCCAACAAAATTGTTTTGAATGAAGTTAAAGACAACGAAGTACTTCTAGAGCCATCTTAATGGAGCAAACTGAACGAACCTTTTGGCCAGCCCAATACTATTGGCTGGTCTTCTGAAATACTTCATAAATTAAAAAATTTGCAGGTTCCAGCTCAAGCTGACAGAACAAAAAGCTAACCTGATCATGTCACTCCCCGATTGGTTCCCCACAGCCCAGAGGATGACATCCAAGGTCCTTGCCTGGCACACAAGGTCCAAGATGTGGCCCAGTCTTCCTTCCTCCCACCTGTGATGGACTGAATGTTTGTGCCCCTGCCCCCATTCATATGTTGAAGCTCTACCTCCCAATGAGGTGGGGCCTTTAGGAAGTGATTAGGGTTAGATGAGGTCATGAGGGTGGAAATTATGAAATTAGTGATGAAATTACTAATGAAATTCGTGTCCTTATGAGAAGAGGAGGAGAGACCAGAGCTTCGTCTCCCCACCAAGTGAAAACACGAGAAGGCGTCCTTCTGTAAGCCAGGAAGAGAGTTCTCACCAGGAACTGAATCTACAGGCTCCTTGATCGTAGGCTTCCCTGCCTCCAGAATTGTGAGAAGTAAGTGTCTGCTGTTTAAGCCACGCAGTCTATGGTGTTTTATTACAGCGGCCCTTTCACAGCCACCACTTCAGGATCTTGAATTCCCTTGTTCTCTCTTGACTGGGTGCTTTGGAGTCTGTCTCCCTTTTTCCACATGGCTAGCTCCTGTGTACTTACTGTATTTGGTAGAGTAGGCTAACAAAGATCCCAGAATGCAGCGGCTTAGTGAATATGAGTTTCTTTTTGTTCAGGTAGCAGTTCTGAGACGAGCAGTCCAGGTGAGTGGGAAGCTCTGCTCCTTGTGGTCATTCAGAAACCCAGGTTCCTTCCAGCCTCCACTCTGCCGACCCCCAGGCCCTCAGGTCATCTGCGTGATGGAAGCTGGGTCACCACCACATGTGGATTCCATGTGGTAAAGGAGGAAGTGAAGCTGGAAAAGGAACCCTGAGATAGATATTTTGCAGTCCAGACCCAGAAGTGGTCCACATCATTTCCACTCATGCTATTGGTGATAACATAGTCACGTGACCACAACTAACTGCCGGGGATGCTGGGAAATGTAGTCCTTAGTTAAGCAGCCACGTGCCTGCCTGTAGTTCTCTTAGAACAGAGTAATGAATTTCAACAAACAATTGAAGTTCAGACCTTGATTCCTCTGAAGAACCTTCTCTACCCCCTGACTTCTCTGTCTAGGTGAGATGTCCCTCTTGCAAACAGTGTGCTCCATAGCAGCTATCTCAGTAGTTTCTTACCTCTCAGCTTTTCCCATCTCTCTGCCCCCAACTGGAGTATGAACGCATTGGGTGTGGCTCTGTATCCTCGATGCCTGGCACTTGCTAGACAGTGAATACATTTTGAGTAAAAGTATGGAGGACAGGATACTTAATTTGCAGGGCCCATTACAAAATGAAAATGTGGGGTTTCTTGTTCCAAAAGGATTAATAATTTGAAGGAAAAAAGCATCAAGCCAAACATGGGGTCCTCCTGAATGCAGGTCCCTGTGCACCTGCACAGGTCACATGCCCATGAAACCAGCCCTGAAAGTTTGAATAAATAAATGAATTGAATTGAATAGCTTGAATGATCCTCCATAAGAAAAGCCACATATCTGTTGTATACTATACGATGAGTGGAGAAGAATCAAATCACGCTTGTGAATACTAGGAAGTCAACCTTGGCTGTCTCTACCGGCGAAACTGACTAGAGGTCATCTCAATGGTGAGGGCATATTCCTTGTCATTGAGAGGGTGGGGACACAGCAGCTGGGGGGCTGCCAGCTCCCTAGCAATCCAGATGCAGAGCCCCTTGCGGTCTTTTCGTCTCCTTTCAGCAAGTCATCGCAGCAGCAGTAGTCGTCATGGTAATCTTCAGAGATTCCTGGGGTTGGGGAGACCTTAGAAGTCATTGCCAAGCAGTTCTCCAGCATCTGCTCAAACACCTCCAGCAACAGGGAACTTCATACCTCCCCAGGCAGCTCCTTCTGTTTTTGACAGCTCTGCGGATGGAGCTCTTCCCTACAGTGGAGCCAAAACCTCCTTGCTCGTGACTTCCACGCACTGGCTCAGAGCCACACAGGGGAAGTGTAATATGGCTCCCATGCCCTTCAGGTGTTTAAGGGGCTCTGACGTTCACCTGAAAGCAGGGGTTGCCAACGAGCAGCACAGAGATGGGATATGGGCCGCAGATGTATTGTGTTTGGCCCAGGAAAAGTTAAATATTTGTTTTGGTTAATTGCCAACACTGAAAAATCTGGAGGGCTCATAAAATGGAGAATCCAAGCTTGTAAAACTTGGAAGCTCTGGCAATACCGAGCTCACAATCCCTCAGTCCTACTTGCCACTAAGGATGCTGAAGAACAGATATTGGGTAGGCAACTGCCACTCTCCACCGTGGCCTGTTGGTTCGGCTACTTGATGTCTGTGCATACGCACTTGACTTACTTTCAGAATCCTTATATTGATGAGTAGGTTAAGGTGCCCAGCCTCCCCACCACAGGAGTCACCAGTGAGATGGAAACCCAAGTTTTTAAATTGGTTTCAGGTGTAGTTCTTTAAAGAGCCTTTTTTGCCTTTTATTTTCTTCCTGCTCAGAATGCAGAGGTGTTGGCTGGTGTTACAGCAACTACCCTGTGACCATGAGGTAATCTTGAGGATGGAGGCCACATGTAGGAATGTTGAAACAAACAGCTAGCAGGATCTTGGTTCAGTAATGATTATAGAACTGCCGTATCAGCTGTACCTACTTCTGAACTTCTTTTACCGAAAATAAATAAGTAAAAAAACCCAAACATGTCTTGCTGAAGCCACTCTTATTTTAAGTAGTTGTTATTAGCAGCTAAACACAGTTCCTACCTGGTATATGATTTGTTTGTCATTGCCCTTTTTTAAATTAATTTTTTATTGTGGAAAACTCTCAATATATACCAACAAAGACTAATATCCACATGCAAAAGAATTAATTGGGCCCCCCTACGTAACATCATATCTAAAAATTAACCCAAAATAGATCATACACCTAAACTTAAGGCTAAAACTATAAAACTCTTAGGAGAAAACATAAAGTAAATCTTTATGAAGTTGGCTCAGGCAATGATTTCCTAGATATCACACAAAAAGCATAAGCAATAGAAGAAAAAATAAACTGGACTTCATCAAAATTAAAAACTTTTGTGCTTCAAACAACACCCTCAAGAAAGTGAAAAGGCAACCCACAGAATGAGGGGAAATATTTGCAAATTCTTTTCCTGATAAGGGACTTGCACTCAGAATATATAAAGAACTATTACAATTCAATTAAAAATATTTTTAAAAACACAATTTTAAAATGTGCAAAGAATGTGAATAGACATTTTCCCCAAAGAAGATATACAAATGACTAATAAGCACACGAAAAGATGCTCCGTATCATTAGCCATCAGGGAAATGCAAATCAAAACCACAATAAGATACCACTTCACACCCACTAGGATGGCTAGAATCAAAAATAACAAGTGCTGGCAAGGATGTGGAGAAATTGGAACACTTGTGCATCGCTGGTGGGAAAGTAAAATGGTGCAGCTGCTGTGGAAAACAGTCTGGCAGTCCCTCAAGAAGTTAAACATAGAATTACCATATGATCCAGCAATTCTACTCCTAGGTATATATCCGAAAGAATTGAAAGCAGAAACTTAGATATTTTTATACCAATATTCAAAGCAGCATTATTCACAATAGCCAAATGGTGAAAATAACCCAAGTGCCCATCAACAGATGAATGGATAAACAAAATGTGATGTATACATACAATGGAATATTATTCAACAATAAAAAAAATGAAGTACAGATACATGCTACAAACGGATGAATCTAGAAAACATCATGTTAAGTGAAAGAAGCCAATCATGAAAGACCACATACTGTATGATTCCATTTATATAAAATGTCTAGAATAGGCAAATCTATGGAGACAGAATGAAGATTACAGGTTTCCAGGAGCTGGGAAGAAGAGGAAAGGGGAGTGACAGTTAATGGTATGTGATTTCTTTGGGAGTTGATAAAAATGTTCTAAACTTAAGATTGTGGTGATGATTACTCAACTCTGTAAACATACTAAAAATCATTGGATTGTACACTTAAAGTGGGTGATTTTATGGTATGTAAATTATAGCTGACTCTTGTTAACTGCATGGCCTTCAGCAACATACTGGATCTTTCTGGATCTCTGTTGCTTCATCTGTGAAATGGGAATAATAACCCATCATTTATGTGAGTTGAAAGGATGGCACGAAGATAATTTATAAGGCACCTCGCTCGATGCCTGACATGGAATAGCCACTGAACAGCTGCAGTTCTCACCATGCCTGCCACATTTGTAAATACGAAATTGTGTTAGACCTTCAAGTGGCATCTTCTGAACCATAAAAGATTCAGCTCTTTTTGTTATTGTTGTTTTGATTTTAAGGAATGAACTCATTTTCCTTTCTAAGCGTACTACTTTTATATAATAATGATAATAACAATAATGAACATTTATTGAGTGCTTGCTCTGCAGCAGATACCGTACTAAGGGTTTTTAGTACCTCATTTCATCTTCTCAGCCTCATTGTGAGTTAGGTATTATCTTAGAGAGAAGAAAACTCAGGTTGAAGTCAATATACTCCCCCAGGGACTTCCCTGGTGGAGCAGTGATTAAGAATCCGTCTGCCAATGCAGGGGACATGGGTTCGATCCCTGGTCCGGGACGATCCCACATGCCGTGGAGCAACTAAGCCCGTGCGCCGCAACTACTGAGCCCGCGTGCCACAGCTACTGAAGCCTGTGCACCTAGAGCCCGTGCTCTGCAACAAGAGAAGCCACCGCAATGAGAAGCCCGCGCACCGCAACAAAGAGTAGCCCCCGCTCGCCGCAACTAGAGAAAGCCCGCGCGCAACAACAAAGACCCCAACACAGCCAAAAATAACTAAATAAAATAAAATAAATAAATTTATAAGAAAGAAAAATTTACTCCCCCAAGGTCCCACAACAAGCAAACAGCTGGGCTAGGATGCAAGGCCCACCAGCTTAGTTCCAGAGCCTTTCCTGTGCTGCTTGCCTGTCTGCTCTGAGCCCTGCCTCCAGCTGCCCAATTCCTCTCCTTCCTAAAGAGCATTGTTGCTCCCTGGAGCCACCAAGGTCTGGGGTCATCTTTATCAGGCAGATGGCATGTAAGAAGCTTCCTGGCTGAAGTAACCATCACCAAGTTTTATACATTTCCTGCTGCCCTGGGTCATCTCTGCTGCCTGGGCTGCTTGGGGCCAGGGGAATCCTTCCCAACTTGACCCAGCACCTTGATTGGAATTCTGACTCCTGCAGATGCCTGATTCCGGGTCACCCCTCTGGTCCTGGCCCGTGGCTTTGCCCTAATAACAGGTCCCGAACTGCTTGCCTGGAGGTTGACCCTCCGCCCTACCTAGACCACCCACGGCCTGACTTTTGTGACCTGTTTGTTCCCTGATTTCAGCTTGACCACTGCAGTGGGCAGCTTCTGAAATGGCTCCCAAAGTTTCTGCCTCCCGGGACCCAGCCAGTGGCTCCTAAGGAAGAGAGCACCACAAACGTGACGCTCCTGAGATACAGAAGACCGTAACTTCTGTTTCGCTCACACACACTCTCTCTCCTGCTTGCCCTCTCCGCCTCTCTCCCCTTGTCTCCCTCCCCGCTTCCTCTCCCGCCCCCCTCCACCCACCCACTGTCTACCATGTTATAAGCTGCCCTACGGAAAGGCCCTTATGGCAGGGAACTGACGGGGGGGCTTCCAAACAGTAGCCACCAAGGAAGTGAGGTCCTCAGTCCAATAGGCTGCGAAGAACTGAAGCCCGCCAATGATCATTCACTAATGAGCCTGGGTGCACATCCTTCCCCAGTCGAGCCTGAGACGACTTTGGCCTTGGCCAACATCTTGGTTGAAGCCTGTGGGACACCCTGAGCCGGGGGACCCAGCTAAGCCTCACCGGATTCCTAACCCAAAGAAACCAAAAGATAATGTGTGTCTTGAGTTGCTTCATTTCAGAGTAATTGTCATGGAGCAACAGATTAGCAGTCCAACGACTGACTACAGTCTTCCCTGGGTGTGCCCTTCATCTGCACCTTAACATTCCAGCACCAGATTAAAGGGCTCTGCTAAACACCCCTCAGAAAAGACTGAAGGGCTTTACACGAGATACACTGGAGCGTAGCCAAGGACCACCCTATTGCCAATCAGTGGGAAATGGGCTTATTCTTTTAGGGGTGATTTTGCCAGTGAGGGACCAAAAATTGGTTCTCGGGAGGTGGAATAATCTTACCCTTTGTATGTATAAAGCACAGATACGTGTACAATACCTAAGCAGACATACAATATATCTGCAGTATTAAAATTTCACGGGGTGGGGGAGGGGTGGCAATGGTAAAAAGGTTGAGAAAACACCGTTTCCGGGTGACAACCCTGGCTGCTCTCTGCAGGCTGGGGTGCAGTAGGGAAGAACAAGGCATGGGAGCGAGCATGAGAAAGCAGGACAGAGATTAGGAAAGCCCTAATAAGAAGGCTTCTAGAAGCCTGCTTGGGACCTGCCCCTCCTGAGGGCACTTCCGGCACCCTGCACTTCCCCACCCTGGAATTTAGCACACTGTTTTCACTGGTCAATAAATCTGTAGAGGGCATGGGCTGAGCCAGCCCAGGCCTGGCACCAAATAGGAGGTCAAAGAAAGACCTTTGTCCACAGCTGGTAGTGCCCTGGGCTGTTTCTCTCCAGGCTCAGGGGGCTCCCCATCAGCACCAGCGGCCCTGCCCCTTTCCAGCGCCCCCACCCTAGCCGGCTCTGCTGTGCTCTGCTCTGCCCTGGAATGCTGGGCTGGCTTTTATCTCCAGCACAGCTTGGGAAAGAGCTCTCCTCCTCACGGTTCGGCTCCCCGGCCCGGGATCACGCAGGGTTAGAGATGCTTCTTTACGTTTACATAAGACCTTCTCCCTCAGGGAAGATCCACGTGCTGCACCCAGAACCTCAGGCTCCGTGGCGGAGTCCCGCCCCTCTTGCCAGGCTCTCATCCTCTTCCCAGGGCCCTGAGGTCTGTGCTAGGGTCTTCCGTCCATGCCCAGTTCCCGGGACCTTCCTGAGCGCAGCTAAAGCCCGGGTGTCCCACAGCTTGCTGTCCCCAACTCTGGAGACGACCTCTCAGCCCCCAGCTAAAGTGATGGGTGCAAATCTATCCCAGGATGCGTTGGGGTCGCTGACCTCACTGGCCCAGTGAGTCTAACCATGAGGTCCCCACCCCCCAATGACCACCACAATTCAAACATGTAAGTTCTGGACAGTTTCAAAGATCTCATTGCTTTATGGTAATGCTTCATGAACATGATCACTTCTAAGACAGATAAATAGGTAATCAAACAACCACATGACAACTCAAACCCACTGGACCTTGAGGTGAGATCAGGACGAGCAAGATGTTAGAGGTGAGCTGAGTATCCACCTTGGTCCTCCCGTGAAGACTCAATCTGCTCTGACTCAGATCAACATCTTGGCCCAACGCTCATGGGTCGGGTAGCCTTGGGAAAGTTTATTAACCTCTTTGTGCCTCAGTTTCCACATTTATAAAACAAGAATAATTGTAGTTTCTCCTCATAGGGTTGTTGAGAGGATGGAATGAAGTGATGCACGTATAACACTTTGAATGATGCCTAGTATACAGTAAGTACTCCATAAATGCTACCTCCATTTAATGGGTCCCCTCATAGTAAGCACTCTCACGTATGTTACGGTGAAAGGCCCAGAATGTGTGTTTCCTACCCCAAAGTTATTCTTCTCTCCTTTCTTCCTTGCTGGTAGAAGTGGCTTCCCATGTTAGCTTTTGGAAATGCCGGACATTCATTTCCCCAGATTCCCTCCCAGCAAGAGACAGCCATGGGCCAGTTCTAGCCAATGAGATGTAAAGGGAAATCTGTGGGAGGTGTTTAAGAAATATTTCCTCCTTGATAAGAGAGATGTCTGAATTGATTCCTCTCCTCTCATGCTTTGGATGTTCTGGTGTGAAGATGTGATGCTTGGCACTGAAGCAGCCATCTTGTCACCATGAGGGGAGAGTCACATGGAGAGCAGAGACTTGAACTCAATGCCTGATATCATTGATCCTACCGTGGAACCACCTACCTCCTGCCTTCTCTTTGGCTAAAACAATTCAAAACCTTTCATTTTAAAGCTGCTATGTCTCACTTTCTGTTATTTACAACCAGAAGTTTCTTACATGTCTTAAAATTAGCTTAAGTAGTATCATAAGCTAAGGAATGTAACTTACAATGTAACTCAATTCTGTGACAGAAGTATTGTTCCTATTTCATAGGTGAAGAAGCTAAAAGCAATGTTACAGGAGTTTTGAAGATAAATTACCTAACTTAATCCTCATAAAAACTCTGTGAGGCGGGCTTCCCTGGTAGGGCAGTGGTTAAGAATCCGCCTGCCAATGCAGGGGACATGGGTTCAAGCCCTGGCCCGGGAAGATCCCACATGCCGCAGAGCAACTAAGCCCGTGCGCCACAACTACTGAGTCTGCGCTCTAGAGCCCGTGAGCCACAACTACTGAGCCTGTGTGCCACAACTACTGAAGCCCGCACGCCTAGAGCCCATGCACCACAACGAAGAGTAGCCCCTGCTCGCCACAACTAGAGAAAGCCGGCACACAGCAACGAAGACCCAATGCAGCCAAAAATAAACAAATTAATTAATTAAATTTTTAAAAATATTTTTAAAAAAACTCTGTGAGGCAAGTCTTATCTCTATTGACAGATTTCTTCACAAGTTCAGAAGGTTAGAAAATGCCAATTTCATGCAATTAGTAAACGGAAGAGTCAAGACTTAAACCCAGGTCTCTCAAATGTAAATACAACATTCTTCCCAATGTTCTTTGGGGCTACTGCTCAGCACCCAAATCTTTTTGGACATTGTATTCCACTGCCAGTGCTGAATAAGCAAAAATTCAGCAACACTGGGACTTCCCTGGTGGTCCAGTGGTTAAAACTCCATGCTCCCAGTGCAGGGGGCCCCCCTTCGATCCCTGGTCAGGGAACTAGATCCCACATGCTGCAACTAAGAGTTCGCATGCCGCAACTAAAGATCCCACAACTAAGACCCGGAGCAGCCAAATAAATAAATAAATATTTTTTTAAAAATTCAGTAACCCTAATTCAGGTCATGTCAACCTGAACATAATTATGTTCATTGCTTAGAAAGTGCATTTGCTAACTAAATATTAGCCATAATAGAAAAAGAACGGTGGCCACAGCTGGATGAAATTCACAGTCCTAAGACCCATGTGCCAATGTGTATTTGTGTCTTTAGGCTCTTGGAGAATTTATATTCCCAATCCACACTTCAATTGGTAATTGTCCAGCGTCTGTTCTTTTTAAATCTTTATTATTTTTTATTCTCTCCCAGATGTTGAGTTGAGCGGCAGTGATTTCAGGATTTCAGTGAGAGGTCCAGCTGCCGGGTTTGGGAAGTGTCCATGTTTTGTTTCTTTTCAATCCTTCAACTTGAATTTATGATGAGGTTTTGATGAATACTACCCTTCTCTCAGCCCTGCCCTCTTTGCATGTGTCTTGAGTCTGTGATATCGTTGGTCTAATTATGCGGATGTGTCTCTTGTTGGAAAATTTATGCGATGACTGTTGCCAAGAACTAGGAACCAGAACCAGGGATTTGTGGTCTAAACATCCTTGATTCCACTCTTGGCAGTATATCCAAAGTGAAGTTGGGAGGACCAGGTAGCTTGTTAATTTAGGGCTTTAGCAGGTTGCGAGTTTGAGAAAGTGTCAGCCCTGCAGAGAACTGCAAACCTATGATGAGAATCAAGGATTTGGAAGGTCAGTCAAGATAGGAGCAAATATAGGAGCAAGATAGGGGGAGGGAGAGAAAAGGTGGGGTGCGAGGGTGGCTATATTTACTATATTTACATAGACAGGGCTTTACAGTTTGGGCCTTGGTCATCCAGACTGCTGGCACTGTCTAATAAACTTGGCTACGTTCACTTAGCTCTTGGCTTTTTTCCAACTCGATTTTAAGTTCCTTGAAGTCAAGAGCTATTCTAGTGATCTCCTGCTGTATAACAGATCACTCCAATATTCAGCGGCTTACAATAAAGATAGTCATTTCTATGAGTCAGGAATTCAGGAAGTTCTCAGCTGCGTGGTTCTGGCCTTGGTCTCAGGCAAGTGCAATCAGACAGTGGCCAGAGCAGCTGGGGGCTGGCTGGGCCTCTCTCTTCAACTAGTCTCAGGGCCTCTCTCCATCTATGCGACTTTGGCCTTCCTCACAGCATGGCGGCCTCAAGACAGCTGTGCTGCTTACGGCTGAAAACTTCAGAAGTGTCAGCGTTTTCCACACAGGTGGCAGCTGTATTGCCTGTTACGACCTTTCTGCTCTCCTCCAGAAGATTCCCTCATTATCAGGACTCAATGAGAGAAGTCACTTTAACAAAATTCACTGTTCCGTTGGTCACACTGGGGGCTGGCATTTGCCTGTGTCTTCTCAATGTTGGGGGTACAGACTGGTATTCTTCTGGGTCCTGGTGAGTGACCCCCCCCTGGGATTGTACCAACATGGGCTACCTGTGAAGTCTTGGGGGGAGGGTAACCCGTCCATCCAGTGGATAGTGGCTCAGGCCACGGCTGATGGGGCTGCAACCAGGGACCCTCTGCCTGGGTGGGAACAGAGGTCAGGAGATACGGGGGCGGGGAGATGCTTTTGCATGCACTTGGGAGGTTTTAATTCTCTTCCATACCAACCACTTCCCATCTCCTTGACTAACACCATCCTAGTCACCTCCCACCTGAACGACAACAGCAGCCCCCTAACGGGACCTTTTGCTCCTGCCCCCCCGCCCCCACCCTACAGTCCACACAGCAGCCGGAACAGCCTAGTCGAAAGTAACATAAGCCTCCTGGCAACACCTTTGTGGCTCCCAGTCTACTGGAGTAAAAGCCTTTGTCCTTTAAGTCAGGGGTCCCCAAGCCGGTACCGGGCCGTGGCCTGTTAGGAAGCAGGGCGCCCAGCAGGAGGCGAGCGAGCGAAGCTTCATCTGCACTTACAGCCGCTCCCCATCACTCGCACGACCGCCTGAGCTCCCCCTCCTGTCAGCATTATGGTGAGTTGTATAATTATTTCGTTATATATTACAACGTAGTAATAATAGAAATAAAGTGCACCGTAAATGTAATGTGGTTGAATCATCCCGAAACCATTCCCCTCACCTTCTGTGGAAAAACTGTCTTCCACGAAACCGGTTCCTGGTGGCAAAAAGGTTGGGGACCGCTGCTTTAAGTGGCCTATAAGCCCTGCTTGGTCTGACCTCCCCTGTCTCTATATATGCATCATAACTGGCTTTGTTAAGGGCTCCTTCTCTCTCCCCTCCCCCACCAGACCGTCAACTCCGAGACGGCAGGGATTTTTGCTTGTTTTGTAAACTGCCTTCACCACCGTTGCCAGGCAGAAGCCCAAGCTCAGTGCTGCCAGAGCTTCTGATTTTTCAAGAGAAGTTACATATCTGGATTTTTATGTCAAATCTGATGTTTAAGTATTGGCCTGTAATGAAAGGTTTCAACAACACTGTGCTGGCCAAGTAAATTAGAGCCATGGATCTCTAATTTATGGTCTCTGGCCTTGTGTAGCGAGGCAGTGGCCAGGTTGGGAAAACATGCTCAGAAAGGACAAGGCACTGAGAAGGTGGGATGGAGAGGGGGTTGGTGGGGATGACAGTCCCAAGAGGCCCCTGGTTGACATGCTCGGCGACGGCCACTAGGGGGAGCTCCCCACTACCTCCCCTCAGATCACACCTGGCCAGTCTCCACCGCCACAGAGGGAACTGTTGATGGAACCCTAACCAGAAAACACTGGCTGGAGGTCCCCAAAGGGAGGCACAACTGGTGTAACAAGCAAAGTGTTCCAAGGCTCTGGGGTCCATGTGGCCAGGTCTGTTCCGTCTTCTGTTGGGACTTCTCTTGGGCCCTCCCTGTATTGGAATTTTTCTGGCTCTTCTAGTTGGATTCCTGCCTCTCCAACCCTAGGTGCCCAGATGCACCTGGACGGTGTCCACCTGCAAAACCAGGCAGGGGCAGGGCGAGGCCGGGTAGGGAAGGGACAGGAAGGTCCAAGCTGGGATTGGCCACAAGCTTCAGTGAACACACTGGGGGGACTGAATAGCCGCTTCATGAACCAACATCAGGGGGCAGGCCGCTTGTCAAGACTCAGGAACCTGACTCAGGACTCAGGACTCAGGAACCTGGCCCAATGTCCTTCTGTCTCGTAATTACGAACAACCTCACAAGGGACATGGTATCTCCACTTTTGTGGACAAGGACAAGTGACCAGTGAAGTGACAAACCCAAGACCGCACAGCTGCGAGTGGTGGGACTTGATTCAAACCTGGGGCTGTCTGATGCCAGAGCCCAGGTTCTGTGCACCCCACAGCTCTGCCCAGGAGGAAGGCATGAGTGACTCATAAAGGAATCAGACTCCTAGGACTGGAGGGAATTTTAAAGTCTCTGAGTTCATCACCCCACTGGACTCGGGATTTTTTTTTTAATATTCTAAGTCAGAAAATAAATTTATTTTATTTAAATGCTGTTTGTTATAAACATGACAGTTTGGAGAACATTTATCAAAAAATAAAAATAAAAAAATAAGGCAAATTCTATATGTTTCCAGTGGTTTTGGGAAAGTTGGACAGCTGCATGTAAATCAATGAAGTTAGAACACACCCTCACACCATATACGAAAAAAAACTCAAAATGGCTTAAAGATTTCAATATAAGACATGACACCATAAAACTCCTAGATGAGAACATAGGCAAAATATTCTCTGACATAAATCATACCAATGTTTTCTTAGGTCAGTCTCCCAACGCAATAGAAATAAAAGCAAAAATAAACAAATGGGACCTAATTAAACTTACAAGTTTTTGTACAGCAAAGGAAACAATAAACAAAATGAAAAGACAACCTACAGACTGGGAGAAAGTATTTGCAAATGATGCGACCAACAAAGGCTTAATTTCCAGAATATACAAACAGCTCCTACAATTCACTAACAACAACAAAAAACAAAACCCAACTGAAAAATGGGCAGAAGACCTAAATAGACATTTCTCCAAAGAAGTCATACAGATGGCCAACAGGCACATGGAAAGATGCTCAACATCGCTAATTATTAGAGAAATGTAAATCAAAACTACAATGAGGTACCACCTCACACCATTCAGAATGGCCATCATTAAAAAGTCTACAAATAACAAATGCTGGAGAGGGTGTGGAGAAAAGGGAACCCTCCTACACTGTTGGTGGGAATGTAAGTTGGGGCAGCCACTATGGAAAACGTATGGAGGTTCCTTAAAAAACTAAAAATAGAGTTACCATATGATCCAGCAATCCCACTCCTGGGCATATATCTGAACTATAATTCAAAAAGATACATGTACCCCTATGTTCATAGCAGCACTGTTCACAACAGCCAAGACATGGAAGCAACCTAAATGCCCATCGACAGATGAATGGATAAAGAAGATGTGGTACATACATACAATGGAATACTACTCAGCCATAAAAAAGAATGAAATATTGCCATCTGCAGCAACATGGATAGACTTAGAAATTATCATACTAAGTGAACTAAGTCAGAAAGAGAAAGACAAATACCATATGATATCACTTATACGTGGAATCTAAAATATTACACAAATAAACCTATCTATGAAACTGAAACAGACTCACCGACATAGGGAACAGATTGTGGTTGCCAAGGGGGAGTGCATGGGGGAGGGATGGATTGGGAGTTTGGGATTAGCAGATGCAAACTACTATATATAGAATGAATAAACAACAAAGTCCTACTGTATAGCACAAGGAACTATATTCAGTGTCCTGTGATAAACCATAATGGAAAAGAATATGAAAAAGAATGTATAGGGGGCTTCCCTGGTGGCGCAGTGGTTGAGAATCTGCCTGCTAATGCAGGGGACACGGGTTCAAGCCCTGGTCTGGGAAGATCCCACATGCCGCGGAGCAACTAGGCCCGTGAGCCACAACTACTGAGCCTGCGCGTCTGGAGCCTGTGCTCCTCAACAAGAGAGGCCACGATAGTGAGAGGCCCGCGCACCGCGATGAAGAGTGGCCCCCGCTTGCCACAACTAGAGAAAGCCCTCACACAGAAACGAAGACCCAACACAGCCAAAATAAATAAATAAATAAATATTTAAAAAAAAAAAAAAAAAAGAATGTATAGGGACTTCCCTGGCAGTCCAGTGGTTAAGACAACACACTTCCAATGCCGGGGGCATGGGTTCGATCCCTGGTCAGGGAACAAAAATCCCACATGCGGCTAGGCCAAAAAAAAAAAAAAGGTAGTATATATATGTATAGCTGAATCACTTTGCTGTGCAGCAGAAATTAACACAACAGTGTAAATCAACTATACTTCAGGTAAAAAAAAAAAAATTCTGCTTCCTGCATAATTTATAGTGAGATCAATCCCCATTTATTATATGTAAATATGTATATAATGTTCAAGCTTCTTTTTTAAAATTTTATTGTTTGAGACCTATCTTTATTGCTTCTAACTATTGGTCACTAGTGAAAGGTCCTGTGAATAAATCCAGCAAGATGTCCCTCCCCACGTGTCTCGAACCAGCTGGGATCAGAACTTTGTCTCCCTGTAAGCTAGGACCCCAGCCTCTGTACCACTTCCTCCTCTTTCCCTGAGGAGGTCTGCTCTGTGTTTGACCGAAGCCCTCATGGCCCTCCTATCTTCCTGAACAACACGTCTTTCATTTAAAAGGACCCTGTGTAGGGAAAAGACCCCACCCTGGGATTTGAATCAGGATCACTGGGAGCCCCAGGAGCTGAGCAGGAAAATGCGTGGTGTCCGGCGCCAGCATCTCTCACTCACCTGGTAAGCCCCAAGAAGGTCAAGGTCAAAGAAAGTTCAGGGGAGTTCCCTGGTGGCCTAGCGGTTAGGAGTCCGGGTTTTCACTGCCATGGCCAGGGTTCAATCCCTGGTCGGGGAACTGAGATCCCATAAGCCGTGGGGCGCTGCCAAAGAAAAAAGAAAGGTCATCCCCAGGCCTCACCTTTGGGGGGTTTAGAACAAGCTTCTTCCCTGGCAAGGTTCTCAGTCTTTGCTCCGAGTTAGAGCTAATGCCTAACGCTGGTCTGGCTTCCTTCTCGCCAGCTGCAGACCGTCAGGCCTCTGCCCCGGAGCTCCCTGGCTCCTCTGGTCAGCTCTTGTCTGCTTGGCCAAAGGAGACGTCACTTGCTGGTGTCACTGGAGTCAGAGAAGTTACAGGCCCGCGCAGATGCAGATGCCCGGAGGGCGGCGGTTGTGGGAGTGGGGAGCAGGCCGGATGGGATCAAAGCTGTTGGAGACAGACTGTCTCTCCCACTTGCCTCGCTTGCACACTTTCACTCAACTTGCTGAATTACGGGAGTTCAGTTGATAAACCCTCCTTCCAGAAAGGCTCCCAAGAGCAAGCTCTCGCTGTGAACGCGCTAATCAGATCCCGCGAGAAGCTGTTCCGGCACCTTTCCCTGAAACGCCATCATCCCGCGTCTAATTTACTGATTATGCGATAAGAAGATGTCTTCGTTAATTTCATAAGACAAGCCCGTTAGCCTACTTCTAGAGCTCATGCTTCCTTGTGAAGTCATGAATAGTATGAGTTTCGGTTAATAAATGGAACGCATAAGGAAAATCAGGAATAATTACTGTGTTTATTAACATTCGGTGATTAACATTTCAAAAGCAATTTAAATAAATACAGTGCAAGTCTGAGAGGGGGCCCCAAGGTAGGGATCTGTATGGAGTGAAACAACACTCATTGGAACCTGGGAACTTTTAAAGTCATATTTTTCAGGGTAGCTGTTGCCGAGGTGTGCACCAGGGAATCTGTCCAAGAATCGCAGGCTGTGGGGAATGAATGGGTCCAGGGTTGCTCCCACACGTGTCTCTTCTCCAAAGGCAACAGGAGCCTGGAGACTGTCCTTCCCCCTGTACATCCCTCTCCTCCAGTGTCCTTAGTGAGAGGGAGATGGGAACAGAGGGCAACATCCATTTCAGCAGGTGCAGACCCGCAGGTGGGTGTATGAATTCTGCAGGCAGGAAGCCTCATTTCTTAACTTGCTCTGTTCCAAATTCCTGTGCCACTGTGATAGGCTGAATAATAGCCCCCTTCCCCCCAAAGATATCCACACCCTGATCCCTGGTGCTTGTGAATATGTTGCCTTGTTTGGGGGGGGGGGGGGGAAAAAGACTTTTTGTTTTTTGTTTTTTGTTTTTTGTTTTTTGTTTGGCTGAGCCTCGTGGCTTGTGAGATCTTCATTCCCTGACCAGGGATCAAGTCTCCGCAGTGACCGCACTGAGTCCTAACCACTGGACCGCCAGGGAATTCCCAAAAGAAGACTTTGTAGATGTGATTAAATTCAAGATTTTTTTTTAATTGAAGTAGAGTTGATTTACAATGTTGTGTTAGTTTCTGGTGTACAGTAAAATGATTCAGTTATACATACACATATATTCTTTTTCATATTCTTTTCCATTATGTTTTATTATAGGATACTGAATATAGTTCCCTGTGCTATACAGCAGGACCTTCTTGTTTATCCTAAATTCAGGATCTTGAGATGGGGAGATTATCCTGGATTATCCAGGTGGGCCCTAAATGCCATCACATGCATCCTTATAAAAGGAGAAGCAGAGGGAGAATTTGCTACACACTGAAGAGGAAGAGGCAATGTGACCAGAGAGGCAGAGATTGAAGTGATGTGGCCAAAAGCCAGGGAATATCCACAGCCACCAGAGACGGTGGGAGAGGTAAGGAACAGATTCTCCCCTACAGCCTTTGGAGGCCGTGAAACTGGACCAGGCCAGTGAAACTGATTTCAGACTTCTGGCCTCCACGACTGTGAGAGAAAAAAATGTATGTTCTTGTAAACCACCGAGCTTGTAGTAGTCTGTTACAGCAGCCATGGGAAATTAATAGAGTCACCTTCATGACTTTTGCCAAGTCTGCACACCAATAGTGTCACTGTTTACTAACATTTGTCTTCAAATAAATTCTGAGCTAATAATATAGCTTTCTGCTTTCACCTCGTGCTAGAAGAAAATTTCATGAAATCCTAAGTTTGATACTCATAAAATTTTCAGTTTAACATCATTTTAAACGCTCATCCCATGCCCCCTACAATCATCTGTTAAATCACCAGACCACCAATAGAAGTGCCTCTCACTTATGAAACACTGACCCAGCTCTGCACAGCTTAGGAAGGATTCACGGTGCAGCTGGGCTTTCAAAACTGCTCCGTTAAGTTCAAATTTCTCTTGAAAATAATCAGAAAAAAGAAAGAATCAGCCCCTTTAAAAATAGAAGCCATTTCTCCAGCAAATTTTCGCAGAGTCAGGTTTTAAAATGCAGAATTTAGCAGAATCTTAAATCATGCTTGGTAGAGTTACTAACATATAGATAAGGACCCTTAAAGGAGAGAGCCATTGAGTGTGCCAGCAGGAGGCTGGATCTGATGGCAGCATTGAGAGAACAGGAATCTTGTTTCCCCAGCTCGAACCGGAATTCCTGGTCTCCATGTGTTTCTCTCTCTTCTCTGCCTCAGGACAGAGGGATACGTAGTGTGAACCAGGAATTGCTGCGCAAGGGAAGGGGCAAGGATTTTTAACGCTGAGGGATGGTGAGGTGGTAGAATTGATAAGGTCCGCAACTGGAGAAGAATATGTCGATTATTGAAGTTTCCCATGACTCAAGCAGGGGAACAGACAAAGCAGGAAAATTTCATCCCCAAAGTTGGAACTGCCCAAATGGGCATATCTGGGGAGGTCTCCAACTCCAAAAAGAGAGTCGGGCTAATCTAGCTCATGCCTGGGAGTAGATATGGACGGATAAGCAGTGGGTACTGACAGTTAAATTCTAAACCGGGCCAGTCCTGGATTTGCACCTATATTTCCCCAGTTTTTGTAAAGCATTGTTTCATCACAAGTTGTCATGGCGAGGAGGAAGTACTTCAAATGCGTTTGATGGAAAAGCTGATAAGTGGATAGACTCTCTCTTTTAGTTTATACATTACTGTTGGGAAAAGTAATCTGAAAATAAAATTCTCCTTTTTAATTCTAAAAGGCCTGTAGTTTAGATCACAAGCCTATCATCCAGGGTTCCACCAGCCAAGCCTAAGGGAAACCAAGGCCTCTGACCTCACCTAAGTGAGCAGTCACATGTTTCCTCCTTTACCGCCATATCTCAGCACTAATCTGGCCCATCTTGTGACCATTAGCATCACCCCCAGGCTCCAGGAGGAACTCTCTCCCTCCTGATTCAGTCAGATACTGCCTTGGAGCTACGGAAGACCACTGTGATTTTTACCTTCCTGGCATTATCCCTCCTTTTTCTGGCACCAGCATCCAGGACCTCCCCTTGGGAAGACTTCTTTGAAATTGCTGGATGGAGCTGAGCAAGCCCCCTTAGTTTTTAGGGGTGGCCATATATTACAGATTAAGCCAACCAGCATGTCCCATCTCCTTGCCCCCAGCGAATGTTCAAGGGAGGGGTCAAAGAGAGTCAGGGTCAGAAGTTTTATTTCAAATGCTTGGAGAATCTCCATACCTAGGCTGAATCTGAGAGTCAGTAAGACTGGAGATGCTGGCTGCCATGATGAGAGAGCTTTAAAGAATAAAGTTGACAGAGTTACATCAAATCAAAAGAAAGCAGAGTTAAGATACAGAGAGGTCAGGACACTGTTTGAGACCCTGGATCCAGCCGTGCCTGAAGCTTCATATCCCTGCATCCTTCATTTATAGAAATCAATACCATACATTCTTCTTTTTGTTGTTGTTGTTGTTGTTGGATTTTCTGTTATTTACAATTAAAAGTGTCCTGATAAATTGAGACTGAGGCACAAGCTATACCTTTGTAGGAATAGTGCATGTACCTCTTCTAGAGAGGCACATTGCAAAAAGGCATACCTGCCTGCTCAGGCTGGGGTATGGCCAGCCTATCAGAGTTCAGCCTGGATTGCAATCCCCACTTGTCCCATATGCCTGGTGTCCTTGTGCAGGGATTAAGTTGCACAATATGCTCGATAGTCCCATGACTCAGAAAGGATTTTCTCCTTGTTGTAGCCAGCCTCCAAGAGGGCCTCCGGTGAGCCTCCCCTCCTGGTATTCATGCCCTTGTATAATCCCTCCCAGCCCCACGTAGGGCTGTGTAACCCATAAGATAGTGTAGAAATAAGATGAATAACTTCTGAAGCTAGATCACAAAAATTACTGCGGCTCTGTCTTCCTGGCTCTTGGATCACTCCCTCTGGGGGAAGCCAGCTGCCATGTCATGAAGACACTCAAGCAGCCCTTTGGAGAGGCTCCACGGGTTGAGAACGGAGGCCTCCTGCCAACGGCCACCACCAGCTCATTAACCACATGAGTGAGTCATCTTGGAAGTTAGTCCTCCAGCCTCAGTCAGGCCTTCAGATGATGCAGCCCCTGCTAGTATCTTTTTTTTTTTTTTTTTTTTTTGCGGCACCACACAGCTTGTGGGATCTTAGCTCCCCGACCAGGGATTGAACTTAAGTCCACGGCAGTGAAAGCCCAAGTCTTAACCACTGGACCGCCAGGGAATTTCCCCTGCTAGTGTCTTGACTGCAACCTCATGAGCGACCCCAAGCTAGAAGCACCCGGTCAGCTGCTCCCGAATTCCTGACCCACAGAAACTGTGAGGTAACAGATATTCATCATTGTTTTAAGATGCTACATTTTGCAGGAATTGGTCCAGAACCATAGGTAACTAGTGCACGCTTCTTTTATCAGTCTTCTCTTCCCCAATCCATCTCTGCTTCCTGCCTAAATTCCCTGGTTTCTTCACCAGGTTACCCACCCCCGCTCCATGCAGCCCTTCAGTCTCATCCTCTTTCTTCAGTTGCGGTTTTCTCTCTAAGGATCACCCTTCAATGCAGCCCCCACGCCCCCCACTCCTCTCCCTCCATCCATCTCTGCCTTCCTCCTCCACCTGAAGAAATGGCTCTTTCTCCTTCCGACATCCCCACTCATTTTCCTCTTGACAAACATCCTGACAGCGGTTACGGTTGACAACCCTTGCTCTAAGAAAGTAGATGTCTTCATATATCCCAATAGACCGGGAAACCTGGGGTTTTGTTTTGAGGCTGCTGTCCCCTCCCTCGTTGCCCCATCTTCCCAAAGCACAGAGGGCAACAATCTCCCACATCCCCTTCCTGTGGAGGAGTCCAGGCAGCCTGAAAAGCCCTGTGAATTCTAATTTTTCACAGGGCTTTTACAGTGGCAGAAGGGGCTAGGGAGCAGTATGCCATGATCGCCATGGCAACACGCTCCCTGGTGGGGCCTGGGCTGCACTCCCAGTCAGGGGAAGCAGCTCCCAAGTGTGTCTGTCACTGTGGGCATCAGAAGGCGAGCTGCCCGGGAAATAGAAGGGGCTGAGGCCGCAAGGCTTAGCGGCTGTCCCGTCTCAAGAGGCAGACAGCCAGGTGACAAAGCCAGTGAGTCCGGCACTAGACGAACAGGTAAGCTTGACCCAGGCCCTAACCAGAGCCCCACGTAGCCAGGTCTCTGTCCTCCCTGCACTATCTTTACTCCCTGATGATGTGGTCAGTTCTGGGTTGCAGGTGACTCCTGCATCTGGAAATAAAGGTCAGCAAAGTCCATCATTCACCGTGTCAGTGGTTCCCAAACTTGGCTGTTCATTGGCATCCCCTGGAGATCTTTACAAAATGCTGATGCCTGGTTCCCAGATACTGACTTACTGGGTATGGAGTGCAGCCTGGCCATCAGGATATTTTAGATCTCCAGGTGAATCTAATATACAGCAAAGGGTGGGAAGCCTTGCACTAAGCCAAGGGTCTCAGCCAGGTCTGTGCATGAGAACCACCAGGGAACTTAAGCATGCACACACCCCAGACCTCAATGATGAACGTCTCCATACTTAATCCCAGGTATTGGAATTTGTCACAAGTTCCCAGTGATTCCAGCGAACTGTTGGCGTTTCATATCATGAATCCAGCATAACATCAGGCAAAACTTTGTAGAGTGGAGGGTCAACAAGGAATGTGGGAGGAACGGGATGGATTGGAGACTTCTGTGGGCCTCACATTACCTCTTGGGGGTAGGTCTGGATGGGGGATGTGGCACTGAAACTGTGAAGTTAAGATTGCTATTTGTATAGACCAAAGATGATCTGGCATTGTTGTTTTTGTGTGGTTCAATCTAATACCAACTCACTAGGAGACAACTGTTTCCAGAGGCTTCTGTAAGGAGGCAGGCATGGTGGGGGCCTAGAGTTCAGTCAGAGTTCAAGGTTCCAAGTAGCTCTACAGGGTTATCTGCATGTGACATACATGCAAGTTTAGCACCGGCTGGAGTTATCTTCCCAATGTTAATTCTTGATCCTATCCCACGACCCGCATAGACCCGGATTCGCCTTCTCATCAGCCATTTGCTCAGAGCTTCAAGGCTTGATGCTCCTCTCAGGAGGTTAACAGGTTCAGCCCCTATAAGGAGAGCGTTGCTGGAAGGCAGGACTCAGCATGGGCTGAAGTGTCCAGATCCCCTACCTCACCTGGTGAAGGGCCACAGGTACAAAATCTCTGTTCATTATCCCCTTGCTTATTATGAGTATTTAATTTTTTACTGTTTTTTTTAGCTTTAGTTTACATGTCATGTGTGCCCATTGTAAATAATGAAACAATGCCAAGATTTATAAAGAAAGGATCATCTCTGCCCACCCTCCCCTCCATTCCCACCGCCTTTTCCCGCAAGTGACCAAGGCTAACAGCCACTTCACTTAATTTTTGTTAGGAAGTGAGTTGTTCCACATAAATGATTTGTCCAGGAATCAAAACTGTCCCTTTTTTGGGCTTCCCTGGTGGCGCAGTGGTTGAGAGTCTGCCTGCCAGTGCAGGGGACACGGGTTCGAGCCCTGGTCTGGGAAGATCCCGCATGCCGCGGAGCAACTGGGTCCGTGAGCCACAATTGCTGAGCCTGCGCGTCTGGAGCCTGTGCTCCGCAACAAGAGAGGCCGCGATGGTGAGAGGCCCGCGCACCGCGATGAGGAGTGGTCCCCGCTTGCCGCAGTTGGAGAAAGCCCTCGCACACAAATGAAGACTCAACACAGTCATAAATAAATAAATAAATAAAAGAACGTGAATTTCTAAAAAAAAAACTGTCCCTTTTTTCAAACCCTCCTACACTGTTGGTGAGAATGTAAATTGGTGTAGCTACTATGGAAAACAGTGTGGACGTTCCTCAAATAACTACAAAGAGTTACCATGTGATCCAGCAATCCCGCTCCTGGGTGTATACCTGGAAAAGACAAAAACTCTAATTTGAAAAGATACATGCACCCCAATATTCACAGCAGCACTATTGACAGTAGCCAAGACATGGAAGCAACCTAAGTGTCCATCAATGGATGAATGGATAAAGAAGATGTGGTATACATATTCAATGGAATACTACTCAGCCATAAAAAAGAATGGAATATTGCCATTTGCAGCAACATGGATGGACCTAGAGATTATCATACTAAGTGAAGTAAGTTAAACAGAAAAAGACAAATATTATATGATATCACTTATGTGTGGAATCTAAAAAAATAATACCAATGAATTTATTTACAAAACAGAAACAGACTCTCAGACATAGAAAACAAACTTATGGTTACCAAAGGGGAAAGGGGAGAGGGAGGGAATAATCAGGAATATGGGATTAACAGATACACACTACTATATAAAAAATAAACAACAAAGATTTATTGTATAGCACAGGGAACTATATTCGATATCTTGTAATAACCTATAATGGAAAAGAATCTGAAAATCTGAATCACTTTGCTGTACACCTGAAACACTGTAAATCAACTATACTTCAGTTTAAAGAAAAACCCTGTCCCTTTTACTTGCAAACACTTGAAATAACTTGAGATAGTTTAAGCACTGTGGATGACGGTTGCCATAGATTGAATGTACCCCCCCAAAATTCATATGTTGAAAACTACCCCTAGCATGATGGTGTCAGGAGGTGGGGCCTTTGGGAGGTGAGTAGGTCATGAGGATGGAGCCCTCATGAAGGGGATTAGTGCACTTACCAGAAAGACCCCACAGAGCTGCCTTGTCCCTTCTGCCCTGTGAGGACACAGTGAGAAGACAGCCGTCTATGAACAAAGAAGCGGGTCCTCACCAGACACTGCATCTGCTGACGCCTTGATCTTGGACCTTGGCCTCCAGCACTGTGAGAAATACATTTCTGATTGTAAGCCACACAGTCTAGGGTATTCTGTTATAGCAGCCGAAATAGGCTAAGATAAAGATCATTCCGAAAAGTATTACACAGTGCCTTGACTTTGGAAATGGAAGGGCTCAGGGTCATTGTCACTCTTACAAAACTTTATATTGGAGAATGTTTTATAGTTCACCAGCCACCTTTCAATGCATTGCCTACTTTGGTTTTCCCAACGGGACTGTAGGATAAGCAGACAAGTTTTTTCCTGTAGGATAAGGCAGACACAGACGAGGAAACTGAGGCTCTGGCTAGAAGAGCAGAGCCTGGGTTACCATCCCCATCACTTGCTTTTCAAGCTTAGTTCAGGACCTGCTTACTCAGCTCTGCCCCCGCTGTCTGTGCTGCACTGTGTGTTAATGAACATCCATCACCAGCATCTTAGAAACACCTCTGGGCTAAGGCACTTTTTATTTTCTTGAGTCTTTTTTAGTGATTCTCCCAGATCCCTCTCCCCGCCAGTGTCGACTGTCACCTGGCACTTCCTCCTGCTGTCAAGCTACTTGTCCCATATACTATGGACTGAAAAGCTAGCGAAGGAAAATTAGTTTCTTAGAATTGTTTGGAAACGGTGTGAATATGCTCTCACTGAGATTCTGAAGGACTTTCCTAAGAGTTAGGTATATGGAAGAGGCTCGGGGACTATACCTCCTTTTTTATTATGGAACTTTTCAAACTTATAAAAAAGGAGAGAGGGCTTCCCTGGTGGCACAGTGGTTAAGAATCTGCCTGCCAATGCAGGGGACACAGGTTCGAGCCCTGGTCTGGGAGGATCCCACATGCCACGGAGCGACTAAGCTCGTGAGCCACAACTACTGAGCCTGCGCGTCTGGAGCCTGTGCTCCGCAAAGGGAGAGGCCGCGACAGTAAGAAGCCCGTGCACCGCAATGAAGAGTGGTCCCCGCTCACCGCAACTGGAGAAAGCCCTCGCACAGAAACGAAGACCCAACATAGCCAAAAATAAATTTTAAAATAAATAAATTAATTAAAAAAAAAAAGGAGAGAATAGAATAATGACACCCCACCCCCACCCCCGTTGAAGCAGCCCGCCTTCTACAATTAACATGGTACATGCATTTCTTGCCTTGTTTGTTCAAAATTCCATTTTGCTCAGTTCTTGTTGAATTCTGGATTCCTGAAGTATGTGGATATTCCTGTACCATTATCACTTTGAATACCCAGAGAGGAGGACCCCTGTCATGCACCCTTTCATTTCTTAGCTGTCACTCAAGATGCTGGCATGGGCAGGTCTGAAGGGCAGTTTGCTACAAGGTTCTCAGGAAGCACCTTGAGTCCTGCCCCATCTCCAGGCTGCACCCAGGGTCCTCGCAGAGTAGTTCACGCTTCTCAGGCTCTGACCTCCAGGTGATCACAGGAGAGCATTTGCTGACTGGGAAATCCTGCTGGGGAAGTCAGGAGGAATGTAAACCTGTGTTCTGTTTCCTCCCCAAGGTTGTTCTGGAAGACTCTGGAAGGAATTTTTATTAGTCTAGAGAGTAAATAAGCATGAATTCCACCCGCTTATGACACCAAGCCTAAAAGTTTCCACACACCACTCTCTGCCTTCTCAAATCCCAGATTTGGGTAAAGTCTCTTCCAGTCTGAACCCAGCCCAGGGCACACTCGCTAGAGCTGGACTCTTGACCGAATACATTCACCAGATGGCCTCCTGTGAGCCAGTCCTTCCCATGATCTCCCGAAACAGGTATCGCCACCCACCCCATTCCCCACTCCCGCCTTCTGCAGATGAGGAAACAGAGTTTCTGGGAGGTGAAGTCATTTGTCCCAGCCATGTAATTAGTAAGCAAAAAAGTTGGGACTCGGATGAGCCTAATAATTATAGTCATTGAAGAGACTGTTCCTTTTCTGTTGTGACTAATTCCGAATTTATTTTTAGTCTTCAAAAGAATGGAGACTCGTGGTGGGGTTTTGTTCTGAGCCAGAAACGTGCTATTCCTGACAGTTTTCCCAGGCCAGCCCCCTTTCCCACGAGGAAACCAACAACCAGCAGGGAGGTCATCCGTGTGCATTTTTTCAGAGCTCAAGATTCCCCAGGGATTTGTGTCCGCCTAAGCGACTTTGGAGAACTATTTTCACACCTTGATAAGAGGGACAGCACCTCCAAATGAAAACCCCAGCCTCAGCCACGCTGCTGGGGAAAAGGAATTAGGGTCTAGCTTGTCTTTGGGGTAAGAGAAGCAGGCTGGATGGTAATCAAAAGCCTATCCTGTGTGTGTGTGTGTGTGTGTGTGTGTGTGTGTGTGTGTGTGTGTACTTCAAACACAGCAGAGACCAGGAGGGGCAGCAGTTCTCAGAAACCTCTCAAATTTCTTTTCTGAGCTTCCAGAGAGCCCAGCCCACGTTGGGTGGATTTTTCCAGGCTTCACATATGTTAAAAGCCGCCATCAAGTTAGAGGTGGGTCTTGGCCCTGGAGGCTTGCTGTCTCTTTAATGTGGCTTTGCCTCTCTCTGCTGGGCTCCTCGGTGGATATTTTGTTGTTATTTACTCCCAAAGGGGAATATCACTTCCTTACTTCCAGCTGCCGCCAGGGTCCTGTTGGAATGGGGCAGGCACTCCTTTGCCACCCACCTGCCAAGGACCCATGTAAAGATGGACTTCTTCTATTTCTAAATGTTATTTTTGGTCCCACAACTGACGATTTCTCTGTGGCCTTTCTTTTCTTCTCTCCTCCCCTTTCTCTTTTCTTCTCTTCATGCTTCTTTTGCAAATGAATTTCACCAGGGAAGCGGGGTCTGGCCAGAGTCGGCTCTGCCTTCAGAGCCTGGTGGGTGGGTGCGTGTGGGTGGTGGATGGAGTGGGGGAAAGCAGGGCTGTCTTTTCTCTTCCGTCCTCCCTCCCTGGTCTCCCTCCCCCTCCCCTTCTCGCTTCTATCCCATCCCTTTTCTCTTATTCGATAGCCTCCGTCTCTCCCATTCCCCACAACGGCTTCCTCTCCTCGTTTATCTATGACGTCTCTGCCTTCCATTTTCTGCCTGACTCTGGCTCCGCTTCTGCTTCCCTCGACATCTTTTTAATTGGTGGTGCCTGGCCAAACAGCATGCAAATGCAAACGCTTCCGACGTATAAATTATAACGTTCTCCAGCGGTACAAAGACTACCTGAAAATGTCTGGCAACCTTAGTGTTAAGGATGGTGTTTCTCAAACTACGGTGTAAGGACTCCGGTAGAATAATACAGAGGTTTTATTAAAAACACAGATTTCTGGGTCCTATCATAGACCCAGTAAATCAGAATCTCCAGAAAGAGGCATCATTTTTAACATGCTCCTCCATGATTCTTTTCTTTCTTTCTTTTTCTTTTTTGGTGGGATCTTTCCTTGTGGCATGCAGGATCTTAGTTCCCTGACCAGGGATCAAAACCGGGCCCCCTGCATTGGGAGTGCAGAGTCTTACCCACTGGACCACCAGGGAAGTCCCCTTGGTGATTCTTACACACACTGAAGTTTCAGAATCTCTGGTTGCACCTCTGGCTCAGACTCCGCATGGGAGAAGTGGGGTGAGGATGGATGGAGCTCTGAATGCTTTCTCTTCCTTGTAGGCCCAATGCCAGGCTTTTCCCAGACTCCAAGAGAACTGGACCCATTTATTTTTTTTCCAAAGTCATGATTCCAAAATGCTTATTTTCAGTACACTAACTTTCTTGTCCTTCCCAGTGTCTTCTTAAAGCTGATTCTCAAGATCACCGATTCCCAAGAAATGCACAAAACATCCACTACAATGCAGGAAGACAATGTTAGAACCTCTAATTGCGTATAATATATATTTTAATATAACTTCTAAAATTTTAATCTTGTGTATTATAAGACGCTTATTAGTTTAGTGGTTCATGTATTTAATTTATAAGTAATAGAAATACATATATTTGGGAGTTTTACTGATAGAGGTGCACAGTCAATAAAGTTTGGAGAACATCGCTCTAGAATCAAGATACTGTATATTCTTTGAGGTCAGGGACTATATTATTTTCTTTAACAAACTGTACTGAAGCATAGCATCCATACAGAAAAGTGCACAAGTAAGTATACAGCCCGGAGAACAGCCCCGTGTAACTCACACCCAGATCAAAAAGTAGATTATTACCAGGATCCCAGATCCCCGCCCTCAATACCCTTCCCTCAAATAACGACTCTCCTGACTTCTAGGAATTTCATATAAATGGAATCATGCTATATGTACTCTTTAGTGGCTTTTTTGGCCAACATTACATCTGTGGGATCCACTTACCTGTAGCAATAGTTTGTTCATTCTCAAAGTGTAAAGTTTTCCATTGTATGACTATGTCATCATTTTATCCACTCTGCTGTAGATGGACACTGGGCTGTTTTCAGTTTGGGGCTCGTATGAATAGTGCTGCTATGCACGTTGTATATGTCTTTCCATGAACATATGAACACATCTCTTCAGTTGGCTCTATACCTAGGAGGGAAATGGATGAGTCATAAAGGAGGCTCCCTGCGCTCTGCTAAATATCTCGTTTTCCAAAGGGCTCCTCTCAGCGGTGCATGAGCGCCTCATGGGCCTCACAGCCTCCTAATACCTGGTATTTTCTATTTTGTTTTTATATTTACCGCCTGGTGAGTGTGTATTGTTACTTCCTTTTGATTTTGATTTGCTTTTCTTTGATGATTAATGAAGTTGAGCACCTTTTAATGTTATTGGCCATTTGGATGTCTTCTTTTATGAAACGCCTGTTCAAGTCTTTTCCCTTTCCTCTATTGCGTCATCCATCTTTTTCTTCTTGATTGATAGGAATTCTTTACATATGCTCCATACTTATCTCTCTGTCCCAGGCCCAACACACTGTCCATTTGATAGCACGGGCTTAATAGCTCTTCAGGTTGTTGCTGAATAAACTGGCACATGGGTGTGGAAGAGCATCCTTTTTTTTTTTTTAATTTTAAAAATATTTATTTTATTTATTTATTATTTATTTTGGCTGCTCCAGGTCTTAGTTGCGGCATGCAGACTTCTTAGCTGCGGCATGCATGCGGGATCTAGTTCCCCGACCAGGGATCGAACCCGGGTCCCCTGCATTGGGAGCGCAGAGTCCTACCCACTGGACCACCAGGGAAGTCCCAGGGCATCCTTGTTGAATGAATGAGGCCTTTGCATATTTTTGTTTATTTTTTGGTTTATGTTAGCAGCTTTACTGGAGTATAATTTACATACCAAAAAATTTACTTGTTTTAAGTGTACAATTCAATGATTTCTGGAACTGTGCAGAACCATTAGCACAGCCCAATTTTAGACCATTGTCATCACCCCAGAAAGAAACCTCCTGCCCCTTTGCTTACTCCCTATTCCCACTTCCATCTGCAGGCAACTGCTAATCTCTTTACTGTCTCTATAGATTTGCCCTTTCTGGACATTTTATATAAATGCAATCACACAAAACTGGCTTCTTCCACTTGGCATGGTGGACGTCTTTGAGGTGCATCCGAGTTGTAGCCTGTATCAGTACCCCATTCCTTTTTGTGGCTGAGTGAGTAGTCCATCGTGTGGGTATACCACATCTTCTCTATTCATCAGTTGATGGGCATTTGGATTATTTCCACTGTTTGGCTCTTAGAAATAGCGCTGCTATGGATATGCACTGCAAGTTTTTGTGTGGTTATTTGTCTTCATTTCTCTTACGTAGATACCTAGGACTAGTGCTGGGTCATACGGTAAATTTATGTTTAATTTTTTAAGAAATTGAAGTCCTTGTATTTCTCTGCCATCCATAAGCTGCTGGTGCAAGGGCATATGAGACTGTCTCAAGTAGAAAAGAAATATCTGCCAGCACACAGTTATCAAGTGCAGTGTTGAGAGAAAGCTAAGAAAAAGGGAGTAAAGCCTGACCTTGGGAGTTTACAGTCTAATCCAGATGTTCTAATGCATGTGTTTACAGAGTAACTTGGCAATATGGAAAATCTGAATCTGCACAAAGGTCCAAACTATCTGTGCAAAACGAATTGAGGAAGTACTGAATGCCTACTTTTTGCAATCTTAGGCTTTAGGAGGGATAGACGGAAATTTAAAACAAACATGTTATCCCTCCCCTGAATTACTAAGCATCTAATCAGTAATATAAGACTTAGTTATCAAAGAAGTTAAATAATTAGAGATTTAAATACAAGTTCAAGATAATAACAGAAGATGTGGGGGGTGAGGGTGGGGGGAGGAAGGCAAGGAGGAAAACAGATAAGGGAGAAACTCATCTTTCCTTCAAGATCTTGTGAGAAAACAGAAACCCAGAGTGTGTTCCTTTAAAATTTTTGGCATTCCAAAGATGTAAGGGTTTCCACTTCTATTACTGCCCTGGAAATCTTAGTTCAAAATGAAGTGTTGGATAATAAATAACCAGGACCATTGGGCTAGGTAGATAATAATGACTGCTAATATTTGAGTACTTAATGTGCCAGCCATCGCTCTAAACAGTTTACATGTTTACTCATTCAATCCTCTTAATAATTCTATGATAGAAATACTACTATCATCTTCTAATGATGAGGAAAATGAGGCTCAAAGAGGTTAAGTACATTGCCCAAGGGCACACAGCTAGAAAATGGCAGAACTGAACTTTGGATACAGGGAGTCCAGAGCCTATACATTTAACCACCTCAAGTCCTGTAGTCCAGCTATTGAATTCAGTCTCCAATCACAGATGGGGAAATAGACCCAGAGGTGTCAGGGGATTTATCTGAGATCAGGGACAGAAGTTCTACTGCCTGCTAGTGCAGTCTTACTTCTATCAAGCGTGACATTGGGTATCACCAGAGAGCCCTTTAAGATGCTATTTGTGGATGAGCCATAATGCATTTTCTGCCTCTGGCAGAGTGGACCAGAGAAAGCAGTGCTCCAGGTACAGTAAGCCAGGTCTGACCTCTGCTGTTGACCGGCCATATAATGGTGGGCAAGTCATGCCCTCTGAGCCCAGTTTTTCTACTTGTAAACTGGGGGCAGTAACCACACCAGCTCATAGGACTACAGGAGTAAAATGAGAGAACTGAAGAAGTTGACAGCCATGATCAATTTTGGTGCTGCAGAACTGTTTGGGGCCTGTCATTTGGAATTGAAGTGTATGGCATGCTGTGTCAGCTGAAATTTCACAAGTCCAGACTGGATCACAGGTTGTTTACAGGTACCCCAGAAGATTCTGGATTGCAGGAAGGCTCTGGACCAGCCATCCTAACTTGAACTGGGCCATATCATCAGATATGAAACCTGAGGTCAGCCTGCACATATGCCCCTGATATAGGGCATTTTAGTCCCATTTAAGCCTTTGATTAGGTCAGTTACTTTTTAAAATAATTAATTAATTAATTTTAAATTTAATTTTATTTTTGGCTGCGTTGGGTCTTCGTTGCTGTGCGCAGGCTTTCTCCAGCTTCCGTTGCGGTGCATGGGTTTCTCATTGCGGTGGCTTCTCTTGTTGCAGAGCATGGGCTCTAGGTGTGCGGGCTTCAGTAGAGTTTTGGATCGTGGGCTCCAGAGTGCAGGCTCAGTAGCTGTGGCGCATGGGCTTAGCTGCTCTGCGGCATGTGGGATCTCCCCGGACTAGGGCTTGAACCCGTGTCCCCTGCATTGGCAGGCGGATTCTTAACCACTGCACCACCAGGAAAGCCCAGGTCAGTTACTTTGAGTGACTGTTTTCTGTATCAAATTTTGCAGCTCTGCTTTAAGGGACTCTTAGTGGTGACCGTGGTCAAGAGTTTGTTTCCCCATGATTGTAGACAAGCAAGGGTTTGTGAATTTGCAATTGATGGAATATGATAAACAATCTGCATTTGTCAACTTGCCCATGGCCAGAGGCCAGGCTGAGGCTGCTAGGGCAGATGGCTTAAATGCAGAATCTGGCTCAACAGTGATTCTCAAAGCTCGGGTGGGCCTGGGCATGAGCATTTAACGTTACTCAGGTGACTCTAATGAGAACCACTGATTCAAAGTGTGGAAAGAGATCTTAAGGCTCTGGTAGCCCAGCTGGGCTGGTTTTGTAAAGGTTATCTACGGAAGCATAGTGAGAGATGAGGCTGGGGGAGGTATTGTGGAGGCCCTGAAATGCACAGGCTGAGAAGTCTAAGTTTAATGTAAAAGGTAATAGGGAGCCATGGAAGGTTACTGAGCAGGATGTAAGCATAGGCAATTAGAAGTATACAGAGAGATTAAAGGGTTCAGCTATTTACAGTTTAGGAAATGGAATTTAAGTTTTCCTATAGAGTAGGCGAACAAAGAAAGCTTTCTTTTACTTCCAGGCCATCAGTTCAAGGTCAGCTTCCTTCAGCACCCAGGTCCACTGGTACCAGCAGAGCAGGAGCTTGTCCCAAATGAATTTTGTAGGTACCTGGCACATTGCGTGGAACGTGGCAGCCTCCCACTAATGTCTGTTGACTGAGTAAATGAGTGTAGACTCCTCAGCCTGGCCCATCTCGATTTCAGGAGAGCTGGTACCCTGGGCCAGCCTCCCCTTTGCATGCACAAGCGATGGGGGCTGCTCCTCTCACCTTCCCCTCTTCTCCTTTTATCCGGAATGATCTCCTTCCAATTCTACCAACTCGGATTCCGACTCCGTCGCCTCCCCGCTCGGTCTCTCCGGTGTAACCCGCTGCCACCTGGCTTCCCGGCTCAGGCGCCCGGCTTCAAATCTGTCTCTCACCCATTGTCCAGTTTCCGGTGAGTCAAATTCAACCCCAGGTTCAACCCCTAGTGACGGCCACAAACACATTCCCTCACAGGCACCCCGGAGGAGGCGCCCGCCCACCTCCGCTCCGGCCACGAGGCCTACAAAACGCGTAGAGAGAGGCGTTTCTACCCCGCGGCTTTCGGTGGTGCGGGTGTGAGCCGGAAGACCCCTCCCCAGTGACCCGCCCGCTCGGCTAGGGAGCGCCCGGCCCTCAGCGGGCGTGGCCGCCGCGGTCCCGCCCCCGCCCAGTCCCGCCCCCTCGCGCCGAGAGAGCCCCCGGCAGGCTACCCGGCCGCCAGCCCCTTCTCCACGTCCGCCGCCACTCCCTCGCCGCGGAGCCGGGCCGAGGGGGATGCTCCGGGTCCCACCTCCGCGGGGAGCTGCGCATTTCCGCGCGCCAGGGCGGCCCCGGCTCTGGCCGGCCCTCGCGGCGGCCGCCCGCGTTCCGCGTCCCCGGGAAGTTGTCTCCGGAGCCCGCGGCGCCTGGGTCTCCTCCCCCTGAGCCCCGCCCCCCCACGGCCCGAGCTGGGAGCCGCGAGCCGCCCGGCCCGGGGGCGTTGCCGCTCGCTCCGAAGCCAGCAAGTCTCAGCTTCCCTGCGCGGGGCGCGCGTCCCCCGCCTAGCCGGGGACCCCCGCGCACCCCCGAGACGGCGCGCGCCCAGAGCGCGGGAGCCCGGAGCGCCGGGCGCCTGGGACCCCGCGGAGCCGCTGCCCAGACTGCGGGGCTCGGCAGGGATGCAGGCTGCGCTGTGAGCCCGGGCGCCAAGGCCATGTCCGGCGCCCGCTGCCGGACCCTGTACCCCTTCTCCGGGGAGCGGCACGGCCAGGGGCTGCGCTTCGCCGCGGGCGAGCTCATCACGCTGCTGCAGGTCCCGGACGGCGGCTGGTGGGAAGGCGAGAAGGAGGACGGGCTCCGCGGCTGGTTCCCGGCGAGCTACGTGCAGTTGCTGGAGGTAAGCGGCGAGGGCCGGGGCTGGGAGACCGGCGCGCTCGCATACCTGTTGCCCGCGCCCGGGAGGCCGGAGCCGCCCCTGCCCGAGGGGCGCCCCGGGGGCCGCCCATGCGCGCCCGACGCAGAGCCGCGCGCTCCTGGGGGCGGCGGAGGCGGCGGGCGCCTCTCCGGGCGTGGGCGGCGCGGGGCTCGCCCTCCGAGCGCTCCCCGTGCCGGGCCTCCCGAGCACATCGTGGCCGCCCTGAGGAAGCGAGAACTTGTTGCCAGTGTGAGTTCGGGAGCTGGCGGGCGCGTTCCGGCGGTGGCCGGGGCCGCAGGAGGGTTTCGGCGTCCGGCGGTCCAGGGAAGACGCACGGAGGATGGGGCTGGGAAAAGTGGCACCGCTTGGGCCCCGGAGCCCCGAGCCTGCCGGCCCGTGGACGGTCGTGCTGCGGCGGGTCAGCTGCCTGGCCGCCTCCGGGGCGCCCACTTACTGGTCAGCTGAGCCTGGCTAGCCACCAGCCCGAGCCCCATCAGCAGGCTTGATCCAGGGGTGCCGCAGCCCCCGGCCAGCGCCCCGTCCCCTGGCCCAGCCCCCCGAGGCCAGGGTTCAGAGCCTGGAAAGTGGCTTGTCCTGGGGTTCTGGCCTGGCCCCGGGCTTCACAGGACCTGCTGAGCCAAGTCGGCTGGCTGTTTATTGTCTGGGTGACAGTTGGGAGGCCTCGATGTCCTCTCATCGCCGAGCTCATGGTCATAGCCTGAGTGGGATTCTAAGTTCCTCAGGTCCTTTGGTGGCGTGTGGGGTGGGCTTTTACAAGATGTCCCCTTTAGTGAAAGGCTGCCCGACCCCAAGATTGTTGTGAAGCCTGTGAGTAGACGGAAGTATTATGGCAAAACTGTCCAAATCATAGAGACTGAACTGATTAATAATTTACCCTCCCCCCCCACCTACTTCACAAAGAACAAAGTAGCAAATTTTGACTGAAAATGCTCTGTGCAACTCAAAAAAGACAGAAAGAAAGCTAGATAGCGGCGAAACGGTTATGGGTGAGTTTGCCTGAGAAATATCCTGTGGAAACATTATCAAAATAGAGCCTGGTCTCTTAGAGGTACGTGATGTTTCTTTCAGGTCCAGAGAACAAAATCCCTCCTACGTGGGTGGGCTAGTAGTATTTGAGCAAAGTTGAGGCTGGAAGGCGCCTTCCTGGGCTGTCAGCTGAGCCTATTCGGGCACCTTCGTGGTTCTGCCATTTGGGAGCCTGGCTGTCTAGGAGAGGTTCAGGTGTTCCTCAGCTTTCCTAGTTCCCTTCCTGAGATTCAGGTGTGGACGAAAGCAAGTGAATTGCTTCTTACGAAGACCTGGAGCCTCCTTGTTTCTAGCCCAGCAGCCCTGGCAGAGAGTCCTGTTGTGGAGTCCTCTGGTGGCCACGCTTTTCCAGGAAACACTGATGTGGAAATTTGGCTGTTGGATGTCTGGTGAGGAGTGTCCCTGGCTGGACTCAGCCAGCTGTGTGTTGGGTGGGGGTGAGCCTGGTGGGTCTGTCGGCTGTGTTAGCAAGAGCGAAGTGTCTTTGCTTTTTCTTCCCGGGAGGACAGAGAGGGTGAATCACACCACCCAGGGGACAAGCAGAGTGACCAGCTAGGACAGCTGTGGGCGTGTCGGTCACAGTTCGTGGCATGTACGTTGCCTAAGGTGCTCTCAGACAAGTACCCGTCTGTGTGAGTAGTACCCCTAGAGGGGCTTACGTTTGTTAAGCACCTACGAGGCACCAGGCATGGTCCATGCAGTGTCGCCAATTCCCCAGACAGCCCTGGGAAGGGGGAGGCACTCTCCCCATTTTACAGGCAGGCAAACTGAATATGAGACAGGTGAAGGCAGTTGGCCAGGGAGTAAGGCTTGCGTAGTTGGTTAGCAGCTCAGCTGGCTGAATGCTACCCTCTGTGCCTATGTCTCTTTTCAACCCAATATCCTTGGCCCAGCTGTACCAGAAGGCAAGTAAAGAAAGGGTCTGGATCCCTGTGGGAAAGGGCCAATGCAGCTCCCGAGGTCCGCCTGCCAGTGAGCACATCCATAAGGGAGGCAGGGCTGCTGGGGCTCCAGTGAGGGCAGCTGCTCCTTCCTACCTGGAGCGTGTCTCCTGCGAAGCCTGGAGTTTGATTTCACTCAGAGCCAGCTGGTTTTCCCACAGGTGGAGACAGGAGTGGGCCTGAGCCCTGCGACTCTTTTCAGGGCCAAAGCAGACGCAGCTTCCACAGGGAGGATCGTAGATCAGGCCCTTTTGTCTCTGGGAACCTCTTCCCTGAGCAGGCTGGACCTCAAGGCTGAGTCTGGGGAGGGGTGGAGGAGATGCAGGTAGGGTCCCTTGGAATGGGGTGACTCCCCAAAGACAGGCTGGGTTAGGGGAGAATGCAGAACTCCTGAGGGGGTTGCCGGTGGTGGACTGGCCAGCATATGGCACTGGAGGAGTGCCAACCAGGTGTTAGTGCAGAAGCCAGGAGGCCAGAGAAGGGCCCACTTACTAGAGGTGGTAAGCCTTTGCTAGTGGGCGCCTGGCACTGAGCTTGCTGGGCGCATGGAGTTCAGAAGGCCAGGGGAGCTGTCGCAGATACAAGTACAGACAGAAAGGGCTACACCAGACTCCTGCGGCAGGAGTGGGATGGCGGGTGCACCGCTGAGAATGGCACTGCCAGCATAACCCCCACCCCTGTGCACCGTTTGCTCTCTGGCGGAAAGAGTGATGTCAGGAAACCCCATCTTGGCAAGAGTGTGCTAATGATTGAGGGCAGTGTGTGCAAAATGCACACGCCCCGAGGATTTCCTCCTTGTTCATATGAAAAAAGGGGAACTGAGAGGCCCTGGTTTGCAGGAAGCATACCCCATGGAGGGGAGTTGGGAGCTAACTGAGAGGGCCCGAAGATCCACCCTGGTGGCCAGCCAGCCCCTGCGGAGAGGCCAGTTTGGTGGAGGTTCTGGTCCTGGTTCCTGGGGAAATCTCTTTGGTCAAGACCCTAAGGAAATGGGGGGACAGGACAGAACATACTTGGCTTGCAGAGGGCGGCCTCCAGGAAAACCTCTGCCAAGCAGAGCTGGGGTAACCCTGGTGGGCAAGGACTGGCCACAAGGATCATGCTATTCAGTGAGTGGGGCAGCCTTCCAGAGGGTGCCAGGAGGAGGGGAGCCAGCTCCCCCCAGAGAAGGGAGGAGGCCTCACGGGTAAGACCCACAGCTGCCCAGGAGTTATCAAGGCCCTTAGATAAAAGCAGCCAGAAACATCTTTCTTGAGGGTCTGTTCAGCCATGAAGAGGTCAAGGATCTGAGAGAGAGACATGGTCTAGGAGGAAATGAGGTGATGCTCTTCCCTCGAATGGAGAGAAGAAATGAGGGGTCTGGAAGATACTGTAAGGCGTCTGCAAAAACCACCAGAGCTTTGGGGAAATGATTCTGCAGGGTAATAAGATTGGAAGGCATACACAACAGAGCTTTCCTTGACGGAGGTGCTGTTCTCAGAATCCACGAGCTGGCTGCAAGGTCACTTGCAAGGTACTCAGGTACTAACAGAATATGACGCTGCCAGCTGAACTAGTCAGCCGCAGAGGGTCACACTTGCACATCCTTCTCTTCACCTTCTGTTCTCCCATTGTGGGTTCAGGTGATTGTGCTGCAGGAGTTTACAAGGTGTGGCTGGGGCAGAGAGATGCGGGGCTGGGGAAGTGGGCTGTGCTGTGGATCATTGAGGGATAATGTTTTACCCATTGCTGTGTAACAAGCCACCCCAAAACTTAGCGTCGCAAAACAACCATTTGTTATTATCTCACACATTTCTATGGGTTGACGGGGCTCAGCTGGGCGCTTCTTCTGCCGGTCTATCTTGGTGTCTCTCATGCATGTGCAGTTAGATGGTGGCCACAGCTGGGGTCCTGGAGGCTCAGCTGGGCTGGAACCTCCAAAATGGTGTCTTCACTCACATGCCTGGTGCCTTCCGTATGGCCTTTCTCTCTGCCTGGTGTCATCCTCGGTGCCTTTCTGCATGGCCTTTCTCTTCAGCAGGGCAGTTGGAGTGTTTAACATGCTGGCTTCTTGACACAAAAGTGCAAGTTGCCAGGTCTTCTTAAGGCTTAGGCTCAGAACTGGCGCACACTTCTGCCACATTCCGTGGGTAAAGTGAGTCACAGTGTGGGAGGGAGGTGCATACAGGTGTGTATACAGCGAGGCGAGGTTCATTGAGGGCTGTTTTGCAGACTAGCTACCTCAGAAGGGTAGGGAGAACACCCTGGGACAGGTGATCCATTAGAGAGGAAGCAGTGCCAGGCCAGACCGTTGAGAGAGCCTCGGGGGCGGGGGGGTAGAACGAACAGATTTGGCCATTCTGCTAGGAAATTCTCCATCGCCATCCTTGGAGGTTTTCGTTGTTGTTGTTTGTTTTTGTTTTTAAAGACGCCAGGGATTTCTTTATAAAGGCCACACAATAAATGGTGCAGCTGATATTGAAACTAGATTTTCCTGTCCCTGAAGCCTGGGTCTGTCCCCTGGGCCACTGACAAACCAGCCCAGCGTTTTCAGGTCGGGGCTATTTGGTGCTGGTTGTTAATGGACATGGTGCATTCGAGCTGCCTGACATCTAGTAGATGCTTGATACGTTACACAAATTGATTTTAATACAGGGCCTTTCTTTCTGTTACGTGGAAATTACCTAAAATGGGTGTGACCTTGTTCCTCACACCCGTATGTTTTAAGGCGGTCGTCAGCTCTTTCACGAAAGGTATAATTAGGGCTGGTGGTTTGCGGAGCATGTAGCTGTGACCGAAAAGATTAAGGTGCTTTCTGTCGTCTTCATGAAGTCATCCTGCCCTTTGATTTGGGGGCTGTGGCCCGCGTTTGTGGCTCCTGTGCTGTGTGAAACTCTACCTTTGGCCCATACTCTGTCTGCCTCTGATCCGGAGGAGCGTTCCCCTCTCCGCACCTCTCTGTGCTGGTCCGGTCAACTGGCCACCCCTCAGGACTTCAAAGCGGTCGGCAGGGCTTGTTGGATTCCCTGGATTCGGGGCATCTTCACAAAAGTTCCCTTAGCAACAAGTCGGCAGGAATCCCTGACATCTGTGAACCACCACGTGAATCCCTGCGGTCCATTACCAGCTAGAAACATGAATGAGATGCTGACCCGCTTGTACTCGTCCCAGCCTGAAAAAGCCCAGCTTTTATCTGACGGCCCGGTCGACCTCGTCTACGAGGACGGATGCTGGTCCCTACGTGGCTGGTGAAAGAAGAGGTTTGGTAAACCAGGAAGGCTTGGATACGAGTTAGGTGTCAGGATTTTTGTCGGGCCACTCCAGGGGACGGCGTTCTCCCAGCTTGCCCGCTTATTACTCCCAGCAGCCAGGCGGCACGTGGCAAGGTTTCTAACAGAATGTCAGCACGGGTCCCCCGGTCCTTAATTGCAAAACGAGTAGGTTCCGCTCTTTCCTACAGCAGCAAGGCTTCTGGGTGGTGTTTGTCCCCATGGAGAGAAGTAGAAATGGTGGCCAGCAGGTCGGCCTGGCTTGTCCTTTGGAGGACCAGAGCATGGGTGACATTGTGTAGGTTCAGTTGCGACAGGTGTGTGAATTGTGCCAGGTTCGTGTGGCTTCCTCAGAGGAGTGAGCCACCTCCTCCCTCCACATTTAGTGTCTCTCCTGTCTTCCATCTGGTAAAGATCTGTTTTGTTAGGTTAACTTCCCGGTTCACTGTATTCCCCCCGGTTCTTGAGCTGGTCTCCAGACTCAGTCCCCAGGGACTTACATGTCCAAACTAAACTCTTACTCTCTCACCTCCTTTCACTGCCTTCTCCCCGCACCCTCCAAACCCTTGTGCATGTCGCCACCATCTCTCTGCCGTGTCACCTGACTCTGCCCCCCTCTTACCTTTTCTCTCCCGTTCATTCGGGTGGCAAGCCTGGTCTGTTCTCCCTTAGAAACATTTCTCAAAGCCTTCTCCTTCTTCACTTGCATTGGCAAACTTTTTCTGTAAAGGGCCAGGAAACGTTTTAGGCTTTGCAGGCCAAGAGGCACACTCGAGTTATAGCTGCATCACTGTGATGTACAGTGCGCTGCAGGCAGTGAGAAGCCGTGAGAGCGCCCATATGGTCTCCGTCGCAGTGGCTCAGCTCTGCCCGCGGAGCATGAAACAGCTAGAGAGGAGCCCCAAGCCAACGGGTGTGTCTGAGTTCCGATAAAACTTTATTTATGGACACTGAGGTTTGAATTCGTGCCCTGCAACATCCTTCTTCTCTCACTTTGTTTTCACCCATTTACAGACGGATAGGCCATTCTTAGCTTATGGGCTGTGTGTAGTTCGCCGGTCCCTGTTCAAAAGTTGATCATTCATTCAACAACCCCTAATAGAGTGCCGACCATGGGCTGTGAGCACTGCTGGAGGTGAAGCAGTGAAAGGCCTAGAAAAGACGCTTACCTTTTAGTTGGGGAGATGGTAAACTAGCAAAAAAAAAAAAAAAAAAAAAAATATATGTATACTTTTAAAGTGGTATGGGGCCAATGAAACAGGGTACTGTGACAAATTAGGGGTGTGGGGTGCAGGAAGGGAGGGGTTCCAGAAGCTGTCAGAGAAGCCTTCCCCAAGGAGGGTATGTGTGAGCAGAGACCTGAGTGACGCAGAGGAGCCAGCCGTGTGAGGATCTCGGGGGGCGTGTGGGTATTTGCACTACAGATGCAGATAACCCTGAAGAGGGGCGTACGTTTGATAGATTTGAGAGAACCAGAATATTCCAGAATGGTTAGAGAGCAGGGAGCAAGGACAAGAGAGGTTGGGATGTGACAGAGAAGGAGGCAGGTAAGTTGGACAGTTGTCTCCCCCCCCCCCCATATATGTAACTTGATTTTTCTCTACGAACTTGTATTTTGAGTCGCTATCCTGCATGGCGGAAGAAATGAACTGTCAAATAATTTGAGGTTGCTTGCCTTTCCCCAGGTTTGCATTTATGGTCTGGGGGGCTTAACTGCAAGGAGCATCATTCCAAGGGCCCAGCTGTTCCTTGATGTCCTTTGGGCATCTGCTGAGCTGTGCTCCCCGCGTGGGTCTCTCTGTCTATCCATACTTTTGCCAGTCTCCGGTCTGAAGGGTCCCTCCATCTGGAGCTCCCTCTCCTCTTCTCAGCAGTTTTTGGGAGGACAAAATTGGAGTGTCATTCTCTGACACTGGCTGAAGCTTCTTTTGCCTCCACTGGTGTGTTGGTAAATGTTTAACAATCAGCTTCGGCGGATGGAGGGTGGGAGGTGGAGTGAGAGAAGTTCTGATTTGTCGCGTTTGCCAATTTCTGGGGTGTAAATACTCCTGCCATGGCTGATTTGAAGCTACCAGTGGCTTCTTTTAATTGAATACGTTTGACATGCCATCTTGTGTAAAGTTAAGGTATACAACGTGTTAATTTGATACATGTATATATTGTAATATGATAGCGATATTTAGCACCTCTGTCACATTCCCTGATTATCCTTTCTTTTTAGTGGTTGGTAGCTTTCAGTTTGATTGATGGGTTGGCGTGCTCTGATTTGTTTTGGAAAGCTCACCTGGGCTGTAGTGTGGAGGATGGATTTGAAGCGGGTGGGGAGGGAAGCAAGCAGATGAGATAGGAAGCTGGGAGCAGGCTGGTGGGAGTGGAGATGCTGAGAGAGAAGTGGATGGATTTGGAATGTATTTTGAGGGTTGAGTCAAAAGGACTTGCTGGTAGATTGACTGGGGCGGGTGAGGGGGCCTCACCTCTGCACGTGAGTTGTGATGCACTCCCCCTGTGGTATTGTCCTCATCTGTGAATCGCCCATTCTGCCACCAGAGACCTCTTCCTTTAAAAAATGAGGTAAAAGGCAAATAAAAATAAAAAGTTAATGTCCTTAATGCAGAAAGTTCTTTTATAAGTTATTTTTAAAAAAAGCCAAAAAGGAACACATCAGTACAAGAATGGGCAATGAACTTGGATAGACACTTTATAATAAAAGATGCAAAATCATCAGCATATTCAGTCTCACTAGTAGTCAAAGAATTGCACACTTTTTAAAAAGGTAGCTTTAATGAAAAGTGTCAAAATAAAAAAAGAATGAGTATTGGCAAGGGTGTAGGAAAATTGCCCTGTGCTTCCTGGAGTGTAGTTTGGCAATATACCTTAAAACCTTAACAGCGTACGTGCCCTCTGACCCAACAATTCCACATCTAGAAATTTGGATTCAGAAAGCATCTGGTAGGTAAGCTGTAAGCCTCAGAATACCCATTGCAGCCTGTTGCTAATATAGCTCAATTGGCCACACCCTACCTGCCTACCAAGCGGAACTGGTTAAAATAAGATTCACCTGTTCTTCACACAAGGCCAGCCATGCAAAAGGGGCTCAGCAGAATTTTAAGAATAAAACATTTTTGTCAGTGATGCTAAGTGTTTTCATGGAGTTAGCATGGTTCAGATTTCACCTTATGACAAGGCAAAAAGAGATGGTGTTTCCAAGAATGAACTGCTTTTTAAGAGCAGAGACTGTGTCCCATGCATCCTTTTGTGCAAAGAACAGGTTGAAGGAATACTTGCCTGGCCCAGGGCCACGTTCTTTTAGATATCCTTAGTAACAGCAAATCTTTGTCTTTCGAGGGGTGAATTTGATTTTTTTGGAAACAGCCAAAATTCATTTGGAGCCACGTCTGGTGTGTCTGTATGTGTGACTGACTGTCTATCACCTTGTTGAGAAAAGGATGTAAAGCAGCTTACCAAAAAGCATACGGTATGGTAAGATAAAAGCATTAATATGTGGGGAAATCTGGGGAAAGGAGAAAATAAGATGATGGTTGGAGTGAAGTCTGAAGAGTGTGGAAGGTAACTGAGTTAAGTAATGCTGTTTGGGATTTAAAAAGAGGTCCTATCCTGAAGTCATGTTGCGTTTAAGCGGATCTCAGTGGGGGAGTAACAGAGATGCTCTGAAGATGGCAGTGTTGGGGGCTTACATGCTGTGTCAGTCAGGATGGGTTAGGAAATGCTGCCGTAACAAACAGCCCCCAAATCTCAGTGCTTAAAAACAACGTAGGTTTGCTTCTTCCTCATGCTGCAAGTCTGTTGCGAGTTGGTTTGGGGCTGCAAGACCGTCCAGGACCCAAGATGAGGGAGCAACCACTGTCTGTAATCTTGCTGCTGATCAACAGCACATGGTTCTTAAAGCGTCTTCCCAGAAGTGACACATAGCATTTGTGCTCAGATCTCATTGATGAAAGCCCAGCCACACCTAACTTCAAGTGGGTGGGGAAATGCAATCCTGCCATGTGCCCAGAAGGAGAGAAGGAGTGAGCTGAATGTATGTGGACAGCTCTGGTGACCGCCAGGTGTGTCCTGACCCAGGGGGATGCCCCGTTTCTGTTCCAGTTCAATCTCAGTATTTTATGGCCATGCCTAGAGTGGTGCTTCTCAAGCTGATTTTGATGCCTCTAGAGCAAGTCTTCTGGATCTTGTTGGATGCGGATTCTGACTCAGTAGGTCTGGTGAGGCTTGGGACTCTGCATGTCTGACGAGCTCCCTAGGACTTAAGCCTCAGCAGGTGCCCATGGCTCCTGAGACCAGGATGAGCTCTTACTGTGCTTTCAAATCAGCTCCCCGTCCCTCAAGCTCTCCTGGAATCTAGCATGACGCTGGGCACACCAGTGATACTTGGCCTGATCCCAGACTTCCTGTGATTTTTTTTTTCTTTGCGGTAAATACATCTGTCGACTTTTGGTTCAACAAAAACAAATATTTATATTTGAGCACCTACTGTGTATGCCAGGCTCTCCGCAAGTCTCAGGGGATAAGTCAAGACCTGGAGCCAAGGTCTTCTCTGGAATGTGCCTCGGGGAATGTGCCAGCCCCTCCAGGTGATTCTGGCAGGTGATTTCTCTCAGAGACTTCAGTTTCACACTTGCTCTGTTGGAATGAAAGCCCTTCCAGACATTTTGCATCCATTGTTGTTTCTCAAATGCCTTAGTTCCTTTGCTCGTTCCATTTGCTCATCAGATGCACAGAGAACTCCTGGATTAGTCAACAAAAAAAACTAATTAAGTTGTAAAAACTCTTTAGAGATGATATTTCAAAAATTCTACAGAAATGAGTCCTTGTCCGAATTTAATCATAACAGAGGCTCCTTATTTTAGCAGTGGTTCATGGTAGAGTGTCATTTGTTTTTGATTCACAATATAATGTAGAAATAGAAATAGGAAGTTGGAGGCCACTGTTCTCATTTAGCAAGTGTTTTATTGATAAATAGCTACAAGCCTTTGTGGTGTTTGGAGTGAAAAATAAAACTCTGTTGAGTTTTGGATAATCAAGGACATACTTTGCACAAAATCTACTAATCTGGTACTCAGTCTAATATTTTCGTATTATAAAGAAGGTCCTGGATGCCTGGGGCCTCCCGCTTGGTGTGGGCACATAGAATCTACCTGTACAACATTACCATCTAGGACGTTAAGGACAGCACTTCTCACATATTAAGGTGCATGCAAATCACATAGGGTTCTTGTTAAAATGCAGATTTGGATTCAGTGGGTCTGGGGTGGGGCCTGAGACTCTGCATTGTCTAACTAGCTCCCAGGTGACGCTGATACTGCTGGCCTCTGAGCCACAATTTGAGTAGGAAAGCATTTGAGTACCCTCAGGGGTTTCAGGGTGTGCAAGTCATGATTAAATTCTGGAATTAGATTGGGTTTAGTTTACTTTCTTTTTTCTGTTTCTTTTTTCTTCATGGATTATGTGAGGCTACACAGGGTCATGGAAGGAACACAGGTTTTGGAATTAGACCTCATTTTGAGCCTGTTTAATCCGAGAAGAGAGGTATGGAGATGGCAAAAAGGTAGGATGGGGGAGGGTGGTAGCTGGTGTTCCAGTTTGCCCAGAGGGGTCCCTTGATCACAGTTACGGGGTGGAGGTAGGGCTCCGGCATGTTTTACCGTGGCCAGATGAGGAAGAGAGGTTGGGGGCTGAGTGGTGAGTGACGTGGGCAGGGTAGTAGGCCCAGGGTCTTGACTGCAGTATGAACTCGGTGGCAGAGAGAGAGCTCGGGGTGGTCTTGCCAGATACCAACTGTATTAGGAAAAACATGCAGTGGGGCTGTGGCCACCACATCTCAAGGCAGTTCATCGGTTCCAAGGGGCTGCTGGATGCATGGTGTGGTTTGGTTTGTGGGCTGGAACGTGAGCCCGGCGGCTACCACTGGTGTGAACTGCTCTGACCGTGTTCAGAGACGGGGGCAGAACCCCCCCCCCCCAGTCATGTGGGCCGCAGAGTGCAGGGCAAGAGTCTGGCAGCTCTGGGTTCAAATCCTGACTCAGCCACCCCTGCTGCCTGTGAGACCCTGGGCGAGTTGCAGAATCTTCCTGAGTTTCCTAGGGTTCCTGTGCGGGTAGCTGGCATCTTGTATGCACTCTGTTGGTGGAGTGTACGTCCCACATGTTCTAGGGATCGCGCCAGGTTGAATGCTGAGAGCTTCTGGCTAACTGGGCCTCCACTGATGGGGCGCTGCTAGCTGCGATAAGCCTCTTTCCCTGGGCCCCTCTGAGGTCAAGTACAGGGCTGGCTCGTTGCGGTGCCGTGGTCAAGGCTTTCCGGACTTCCCTGGCCGTCCAGTGGTTAAGACTCCGCGCTTCCAGTGCAAGGGGCATGGGTTCTGTCCCTGGTTGGGGAACTAAAGATCCCACATGCCGTGCGGCACAGCCAAGAAAATTAAAAAAAAAAAAAAGGCTTTCTGACCCATGGGTACAGATCGCCTGAGCATCTTACTAAATGCAGATTTGGATTCTGAGGGTCTGGGGTGAGGCCTGAGAGCCTGCATTTCTCAAAAGGTCTGACAAGGAGATGCTGCTGGTCTTGGGCCCGCACTTTGAGTAGCACAACTGGAGAGCACCTTTGGGGGTGTTTCAGGACACAGATCCTATTATTTGAAGCAAGGGAAGCTGCAGCCTCTGGCCAGTTCTGGTTTATTTGAAACTGCTGCATGATGGTTGCCGCTGCTCAGGCTGGCCTAATTAGTCTTAATTGCTTCTTACCTGGGTCAGATGGGGCTCTGGCTGCCCGGACACACCCGGAAGAGGCTCTTATAATGAGAAGAAGGCTGTTTGTCGGGAGAGGTGACATGTAGGAGGTTGCTAAAGGACTTAGACATTCCTTTTCATCTTTGCTGGTCCTGGGCCAAAGGCAAGGTTTGCTTCAAGGGCCTGGATGGAAATTCTCTTCTGAAAGCGTTGTTATGGGGCTCGGAACAACAGGGCCGGTGTTCTAGGGCTCGGAACCAGGGATGGTGGTTAGTGCCGCGAAGCAGGCGTCTCCCGCAGCCCCTGGGTGGAGCCCGCAGGTCTACACTGTTCTGCACTTGGCCTCTCTCCTCTTGCCTGGATTACTGCCGTGGTCCCTAACAGCAGTGGCTGCTCCTTTGGTCCCTTGGTGATGCCCATTCTCCGTAGTGATGCCACAGTGATTTTTCTGGCCAGTTTGACCGCAGAACGCTCCTGCTGAAGACTTTTCTTAGCTTTTTCGTTGCCTTTATGATATAATATGACTTAGCTTTGCTTACAAGGCCCTTTATAACCTGGCCGCTGCCTCCCTCCCCAGCCGTGTTTTTAGCTGGTTTTAGCATTTCTCCGTATGCGTGATGCTGGGAAGTAGCGTCACCTTGTATATAAGGCGCAGCCAACCGTGCCGGGTCACCCTGAGACAGGAGGGAAGGGGGCAGGGCACAACCGTTAAAACAACGACACAGCCGTTGAGGATACGACATAAACTGGTTAGAACCTACCAGGCCCAAGATGGCGGATGATTTGACTTCCTGTGCTTAGACCTCGAGCCTCATTATGCGCTCATTGTAATATAGTAGCATGTTAAGGACACGCCCACTGGCACCATGGCAGTTCGAGGACAAAAGTGGGCGGTGCCCCAATTCCTGGAACTCCCCATCCCTTCTCCAAGATAGAATATTCCTCCCACTCATTAGCATATGAAATTACCCAGCCCATAAAAACTAACAACCCCATACACCCTGGGGCCTGTCTCATTTTCCAGGATGACCCCATTTTTCTCCAACAATCCTGGAATGCTCGAATGGGACTGTCCTCAGTTTGTAGACAGTCTGGTGTAATGGTGTTCAGAGCTGAGCTGACCCACGTTTGGGTGCTGGCTGTGTGAGACTTTGGGCCCCCTTGCTCACCTGACCTTGGACCTCAGTTTCCATATCTTTAAGACCCATATCAGAGAGTCACTGTGAAAGTTAGAATTGTGTCCTTTGTTGTAAATGCTCTGCGGGGAGCCTGGTGTCAAGGTTCCGGATATGCTGGTGGCCATTACTCAGCGTTCTTGCCATTATTTTCTTAGTAAAAAAAAACCTGTTTCCCCCCCCGAGCGTCAGTCCAGACCTCATGGTCACTGTTTCTGGTGGAGACCTTGTCTCTCTGGCTCTTGTCACCTCAACTCAGTTCCCATCTTGGTTCTTCCAGGTACGTCCCTTTCCGTCACGTTTTGCGTCATCACTGAAGATGTGTTTGCCAGAGGAAGTCACGGCCCTACTGTGGACGGACCCACAGTTTGTCGTGGTGTATTTCGACCACGAACTTAAGCCAGAAATTCCTTTTTTGAAATGTCACAGTTGTCTGAACCTCCTCCCATCTGGACCCTCGCTGAGTGTGATAAACCTGCCTGGGTGTGACCAAGATTAGAATCTTAGCTGCAGGTCAGTAATTGAGGGGAATTTTATCTTAGAGCCTGTGGCAGATAAACCCGCCTGTAAAGGCAAATTTTTCTGCAGAAGATTGCATCCTGAGGCCTGTGGGTAGGGTACTGCTCAGAGCGAGGTGGGGTCACAGCATCCGCGGATATTTTCAAGTTGATGTGTTTGTGATGTGGCCATGGGGCCCTTGATTGCTTCTTTCAGCCCGCCCGCTGCCGAATTTCTGAGCATGGCTGTTGTAGGTTCTTTGGGGGCAGGAGGGGAGCACAGTAGCGGGAAACTCTGCCTGTGCCCCTGTTCCCCTCTGCCCCGGCCCTATAATCTGACTGTTCATGGTGGCACTTGAAGGGCTTTCTGCTCATCCTTGTCTGTCCCCACTGCCCCCGCCACCCAACCAGGGCACAGAGGAGAAGTCATCTCTCTGGGCTCGCGACAGCCCACCCAGAGGAGAGAACAGGGAGGGTCTTCCTGCTTCTGACTCTCTCTTGTGAAAAGAGGAGACAGTCTGGTGTTCAGGAAAAAAAAAATATTGGTGTGGATCTTTTAAAGGATTCTTCTTGCTACTCAGGCCGGATGACTGATGCACGCGGATTGGGAATTTGGGATCAGAGAGACAGCGAGCTGGGGTTTGGGGAGGTTCCTGCGGACGGCAGTGGGATGAGACCTGCTCTGTGTGCGCCCTTAAGGATCCCTGCAGTGGGCGTGGCTGCGGAGATGCTGCGGGTTTCAGATGGGCTTCCTCTGCTTCCCCCAGGAGAAGGTAGCCAGAGTAGAAGTGTAGCCGGCTCTCTTCCTCACCTGGGCAGGGTCCCCAGTGGAGCCATGCCGAGCACGTTTGGCGGGTGGGGAGCCCTGCCAGTGGGGCATGTGTGGCGAATAGCCTGGCCAAAGCATCATCGGGCACTCCGGGGGGATGGTGGAGCCACCTCTGGCCTGAGCCTCTTGCCCTTTGCTTTTGACTATGTCCCCGGCCCAAGAAGATGGCTTGGATGACGCGTGAATGGGGGCAGGGGGAAGAGAGCTGGCCTGAAGTCTCCAAATCTCCCAGACCCGGGGTCACTGATGCTAGCTCCTGGGGGGGGGGGGGTCTGACACAGGTGCTGCTCTTCTGGCTCCACACGCCCTCCGGGGACCGGGGTCGGGGGTGGGTGGGGACCTTGATCACTCCGCTGTTCAGATGACTCCGGGGATGCCTTCAGGAAACCCTAGCTCTCTGGGGGGAGACGGTTTAAAAAGCCCTGTACCGTGGTCCGCTAAATGCCAGCATTCCTCTTTGCCCATCAGCATTGCTCTGGGAGATGCCAAAGCGAGTGCCAATCCGGTTTGTTTTGGAATTGAGTGCCAGGGGTTGGTTGGGGTGCTTCGTTACTCTAGGTGCCAGGTCTGCTTTATTATTAGTCTTGGGGAGAGGATTCCTCGGAGAAGCAGCAGAAGGTGTAAGTTATGCTTCACTGCAAATCATCAGGACCCTCTGTATATTCAGCTGCAGTGGCGAGTCTGTTGCGAACAGGGACCGATGTGAAATGCGGGCAAGTTGGAAAGGGTCACCGTGGGGGCCTGCAGCCGGCATGCTGGATGGTCACAGAGTCACCTGCACTCGGCTTCCCCCTGGTTTGTCGGGGAGCACCAGCTGTTCTCGGAGGGCTGTACCCCAAGGGGGATGGCTGGAGGGAAGCAGTGTGAAGGTGCCCGATACCCACCCTGGGAGTGGACAAGTTTTCCGTTAACCTGCTTCTTAGTAAATATTCCTTGCATTTCCACTGAGACAGGAATCCCAGGCTAGGGCCAGTGTCCCCACTCTCCCGTAGCCTTGCGTGGCCATCCGCAGTGAACTACTAAAACCTGAGTCCGACAGAGCCCTCTCCGCTGACTCTCTGTTGTCCTGGTGTCAGGATGCTCCTCGTTGGGACAAACACGGGCCTTCACAGACCACACCTGGCCTCCCGGCCCAACCTCCTCACTTGCCCTCTGTTGGCACACACCTCTACACCCTTGTGCCTGTGCACAGCTGCTCCTCTGTCTGGGGTCCTTTCCCCCTCTTGCCTGCCTGGGGAATGATAATCCTCTTCCAGAACCAGCCCAAGTGTGGCCTTTGCTCTCTCCCCAGGCGAGCTGGTCATTCTTCCTTGGCTTCCATAGGGCCTCCCACTGTGATGGCACTGGCCACGCTGGGCTGCAGTTGCGTCCCTCCTGCACTCTGAGCCCCTCCAGGGCAGGAAACCTGCTTCCCAGATCTCTGCGACGGCCTGGCCGGCCACAGTGCTTGGCACCCGTGAGGTCTGGCTCGGTAACTATTGGATGGCCGGCTGGATGGATGGATGAACTAAAAGGATGAAGAGAGAGCTTGCCCTAGAGAATTGGGCACATCTCGCTGTGGTTTTGGTTCATGGCCTAACCAGTCTTCCTCTGAAAAGATGTGAATGGCCTTGTCATGGTGTGAGGATTGGGGTCATGAGAAGGCCCAGGTTAGAAGGCGGATGGCCAGGTCAGCTCAGCACTGAATATCAAAGTCAGGCCACTGGGTCCTGGAGAACACGGCACTTTGGGCTACAGGACGGGACACCCCGGAGTGGCAGGGGGAAGGGTGAGCAGGTGTCCCGCGGGCTGGTCCTCTCTCCCCGTCCTGCTTCTCAGCGGGGCTGCCGCAGGGACAGGTGGGTGTAGCTGAGGGCTCTGTGGGCAGTGCTCGGGAGGCCTGGGTTCTCATTGTAGGACCCGCACACACTTCTTGCCTCTCGGACCTTGAAAATTCATTAAAAAATCTCTGACTTTCAGTTTCTTCACCTGTGCAAAAGGGAGGTGACACCCATTCTGCTGCCTCTTAAGTTGGAAGAATTTTCAAGGTGATGGTGGGTGTGAACATGCTTTAAAACTCAGGGTGAGCTGGTGATGAGTGTGAGGCCTGTTATCAGAGGCTGTGCAGGAAGTGGTGGTGACGGGGGAGGGTCTGGAGCTCCTGGACCCCGAAGTCCCGACTCTCCCTGGCGGCCTTGTCCCAACCGCTCAGCCCTCTGTTCTGGTCCTTTCTGCACTGGACCCTTTGAACTTCCCCCCCCCCCCTTAATTTATTTATTTATTTATTTATTTATTTTTAGCTGTGTTGGGTCTTTGTTGCTGTGTACAGTCTTTCTCTAGTTGCGGCGAGCGGGGGCTACTCTTCATTGCAGTGCGTGGGCTTCTCATTGTGGTGGCTTCTCTTGTTGCGGGGCACGGGCTCTAAGCACGTGGGCTTCAGTAGTTGTGGCGCACGGGCTCTAGAGCACAGGCTCAGTAGTTGTGGTGCACGGGCTTAGTTGCTCCACGGCATGTGGGATCTTCCTGGACCAGGGCTCGAACCCGTGTCCCCTGCATTGGCAGGCAGATTCTTAACCACTGCGCCACCAGGGAAGTCCCCTCTGAACTTATTTTTGAAGCCACCTCCTCGTCCCCTGCTTGGGTGATTAAAAAAACTGTCAATATTCTTGTCCCAGATAAGCTTTAAGCATTTGGAGTAAGAGGGTCATCAGGTTCATCCCTGTGGCCTTTAATTGGGCCCCTCCAAGGCACCAGCTGTGCGTGTTCCAGGCCCTGGGGATGTAACTGAGAATGAGACTGATTGGAGTCTTGTCCAAGACTCACGGGTCCCTGTGGTCAGAGGGCTCGTCACCCATGGGGAACCAGGTGAGTGGCTAGGGAGATATGCCCTGAGTAGTGAGGGGCCTTAGGAGGCAGTCCAGGGTGGTGGGAGCACTTGGGACCTGTGATGGGCTGCATTGTTACCCGCCCCCCGCCCCCCCCAAACTCATATGTTGAAGTCCTAACCTGTAGTATCTCAAAAGGTGACTGTATTTGGAGATAGGGCCCTTTAAGAGGTAATAAGTTAAACGAGGTCATTAGGATGTCTTTAGAAGAAGAAGAGGTTAGGACACAGACACACAGGGGAGACCACATGAAGGCCCAGGGAGAAGATGGCTGTCTGCAAGCCAAGGAGAGAGGTCTCAGGAGAAACCAACCCTGCCGACACCTTGATCTTGGACTTCCAGCCTCCAGAAATGGGAGACAGTAGATTTCTCTTATCTCTTCAGCCTGTGGTACTTTGTTCTGGCCGCCAGAGACAACTCCTACAGGGCCCTGAACCTGGATTTGGGTGGGAGACTTATTTGTGTAATAAGTTTGGGATCAAAACCTTGGACACTGTGCTTGTCCCGTTTTTCTCCTTCACACGTGTTCCTTGTGAACACGTTATGTTCCAGATCCTTCCATTAGAATGTGAGCCCCACGAGGGCAGAGCTGCGCTTCTGGTTTGTTCACTGCAGGGTCCCTAAAATCCAGCACAAGTGAGGGCCCACGTGGGCATGGGAACATGTCTTTAGGATGAATCCTGTCTGAAAGAGTGGCCTGAAGTCAAATTCCTCACTCTGGGCCTAAATCCAGAAGTTTTAATTAAAATAGCTGGTTTTCCACGTCCAGGTCTCTGCTTGGAGCCCACCCTGTGAGGTGGCTTCCTGCTCTTTCTGCAGACTGTGTCCCATGTCTCTCTAATGTCTACCCAGCCACCAAATGTGATTAAAATGTATTAAAAAATCAGAGAAGAAGAGTTCATTTATTAGTTTTTCTTTACACTTGGTGGGCTGAGCCACAGAATCTATTAGGCTGGGTCATACCAGCCAATGAGTTAGCTTGAGTGCTGTTACCCTCCAGAGGGTTAACTCTGTGAGGCCAGGGATTTGATCACTGCAACATCCCTGACACCGATGACAGTGGCTGGCCCAGAGTTGGGGACTTATATTTGGGGAATCAACAGTTCCATCAATATAAAGTGCAGATAATTCGTAAATGCTCGGCAGTTCCTGGGGGAAATCCAGCTAGTCTTTCTGCAGGAACCTCTCCTCCCCCCCACCCCCCCGGCCCGCCTATTGCCTCAAAGCCCCTTTCCTCTCTGCTCACTGCTGTTTTCCTTCTCAGGCTGTGGCTGGTGGTTCTTTGTCTGCAGCCCCTGGTTAAGGCATCTGTTATCTCCTCACTGTAAGAAGAGACGTCTCCTTTGATACGGCAGACTTCCCCTGGTCTGACGTGCAGAGAGGGTCCCTGATTTGGAGAAAATCGTGACTTGCCCAAGAATTTCTGACTACTTTCTGTTCTTCCTACTCTGCATCCAGTTTCCTCATTTTTCTTTTCATATTCCCACCTTTTAAAAAAATTGTGATAAAACTCACATACCACACCACAATTTACCGTTTTAAAGTGTACAGTTCAGTGACATTTAATACATTTACAATGTTGTGCAACCATCACTGCTGTCCCGTTCCAGAACATTCTTATCACGCCCCAAAGAAACCCCATACCCATTAAGCAGCCATTTCCCATCCCCTCATCATCCCCCCCACCCCATCCCCTGACAACTACTCATCTCTTTTCTGTCTGTGGATTTGCCTATTCTAGGCATTTCCTATCAGTGGAACCAAACAACATGTGACCTTTTGTGTCTGGTTTCTTTCACTCAGCATGATGTCTTCGTGGTTCATCCATGTTGCAGCATATGTCGGGACTTCATTCCTTTTCATGGCTGAATAATATTCTGTCGTATGGATTCACCACGTTTGCTTATCCAGTCATCAGTTGATGGGAGTGTGGGTTGTTTCCACATTTTGGCTGTCGTGACTAGTACCATTCACTTCTTTTTCTGTCTCCATTTCTACCTCCAAATGCACTTTAGTTTTACATCCAGGCTGCATGGGTTACTGGTGGTGGAAAAAGCGCTTGTAAAATGAGAAGGCAGGTTCCCGGTCCTAGCTCTCGCTCCATCTCTGAGGTTTTATCAAGCCCCAGTTGGCTCATTTCCAAAATGGGGGTAGAATTCTCTGCCTGCCTTACTCAGCCAGAACGTTGTATGAGGCACAAATCATAGAACGTAAGTTTAAGCCCTTCCGAAGCTGCAAAGTCAGATGTCAAGTGAGAGTTACCGATGTTCCTCATTTTTCCTATGATTTTTCTTGCTTTCTGTTTTTCCCTCTGCTTCCTCTTTTCTCTTTTTACTAATGGCTGCCCTTGGATTCCCTTTTCCTTTCTTCTCATTTCCTCTTTCTTCAGCTGGCCTGGGGATGTAGGAGGTGGTCTCCTGTCCAGTGCTATACTGGAGATGAACAGGATGATGGACATTGTACGGGCACCCTTGGGAAGGGTGGGATGGGTGACAGAGGCAGGCGGTTGCCAGCACTGGCTGGGAGTTGGGGTGAAGTCAGCCACGGCTGGACCTTAGCGGGAGAATGTGGGCCGAGATGGTCCTACCATTCCCTTGGGCTTGGCTTTAGAGACTTCATTTACAGTCAGTTTTGAGGCCTTTTGCAGTCCAGGAAGTAGCTAGATTGATGGACACTTAAGCAGATATTAGAATCCAAATAAGCAGACCCAAGGGACAGTTGGAGGAAAGCAGCAGATGGAGGTGTTTGCTTTTCTCGGTGTTTTGCTTTGCAAAGGCTACATCTTCTGCAGTCCTGTGTGTGTTGTCTTCCCAGGTGAAGTTTAAGCTTCTTGAAGGCAAGGGCGGTGGCTGTCTTTTATTTCTCCCCGCCTTGTGCTTGCTCACGGTGTCCCTCAGAGATTCTGGACATAAGTAGTGTTGAATGTATGTGATGAGAACTTCGTTTGTTTAGTCCTATAATGGTTGCGATGGGGCTTCCACACAGGAGTTCTTGTCTGTCTTTACAGCAGGCTGGCAAGGTGGATTCCGTTTCTCAAATCAACAGACTTAAGGCTCAGAGAGGTTAAGGAATTTGCTCTGGACACACAGCCAGCTGGAGGAGCAGCGGGGGGCGGGTCCCTGCTTGGGACCAGCGCTCCCTGCTGCTTCCGCCTCCCTCGCAGGGGTTTTACAACAGGTAAGAACCATGTGGCAGCACTTATTTAGGGAGATGAGAAATGAATCCTTGTACAGTTGGACCCCTTTCATCTTGGAAATCTTTTTTTTTTTTTTTGACCTCTTAGAATTTGCAAGTCCAGAAGAAGTTCTGTAGAAGTTGCAGGTGGCCTTCCCTATTGCTCAATCAGTAGGTTCCTCTTTTCTCAACAGACTTCAGAGAAGCTTCAAGGAAAGCTGATTTCCTGCTATCTTGGTGTGTTCCTCATTTGCTAGCAGAGGGTCTGATTTAAAGAACTGTTGTCATTCCTGGTGACAGGCGTGGGGCCAGCTCTGGATGACATCGCCGCTTGGAACTGGGTTCTGGGTTCACTGCCGGAGCTCTGGGTTGGACGAAGTCGCTGAGAAGTCTGGCTCCTGCTGGGTCTTGCGGGAGGGACGGGTTGTGCTGGAGTGAGTGAGCCCAGGGAGAGCATGCCCGGAGGAAACTGGGTCAAGATGTACGGTTTTAACACCTCTGGTTTTCTTCCAAATCAGAAAAGGAAAAGATTCTCTGACTTAAGGGATGAAGGAAGTTTGAGGGTTTTCCATGAATGGAGCTCAGAGCTCCACGGAGCCTAGATTCTTCGTGGCTCAGGTGAGGCTGTGAGAGAAGTACAGTGCCTGGCAGTTAGGAGGGGCCCTCTGCTTGGCTGGGCCCTCAGCAAATTGCTGAGCTTAGAAAACGTATGAACCGGTGGTGTTTGCTGGCTCAGCCACAGAAAGTGCCCACTGGCCTTTGAGTTGTTCGGGGACCTGTGGGTATGTATTGGTGGGGAGGTGGTATTTTTAAGCTTAGAGACCTTCCCTGAGGTGACAGAACTGCTGGGTATAATAAAAAGGCGCTTCCCTCCCATTGGAACCGTCTGGCACATTAACAAGATAAGTTCATTCATTGAGTGAGAGCTGAACACCTCCAGTGTGTAAGGTGCCACATAAAAGCTGGAGATACAGTAGTAAACAAGGCAGCATAGAGTTTACATCCTAGTTGAAGGCAACAGACCATAAACAAAACTAAACTGTGTAGTGATTAAGAAGATTTGTAATTGTAAATGGGATGGGCAGGGAAGTTCTTATTAGGAGAGGACATTTGAGCAAAGGCCTCTGGAAGAGGGAGTAAGAGTGTAGATTTCTGGGAGAAGAGCGTTCTAGCCAGAAGGCAGAGCCAACAGCCAGTGCAAAGGCCCTGTGGCCTGAGCATACTTTCAGTTCAGAGCGGCAAGATCTGTGTGGCTGGGCCAAGTGAGCATCTGAGGGAGGTGGGAAGTTTTCGAGGGAGGGGTGGGAGGGGCCCAGGGCCGGAGGACCTTGGAGACCCTCAGGAGATCCTAACTTTTACTTCGTGTGCCAGGGGGAGCCATTGAACAGAGGATTGACGTGACGTGATTTATTGTTTACAAGGGTCACTCTGCCGCTTTGTTAAGAATGGATGTGGGGGATGCAGATGGAGTGAGGGGTGAGGATGAAAGGAGGAGATGAGTGGAGAGATTATCGCAGTAACACAAGTGAGAGGTGATGGTGGCTTTGACCAGGGTAGTACAGTTGGAGTTTGACTGTATTTTGAAGGTAAAACCAACGGGATCTGGTGATGGATTGGATGTGTAAGGTTTGAAGAGAACTTGAAGATAATTCCAAAGTTTTTGGGTTAAGCAACTGGAAGGAAGGAGCCAGTACTAAATGAGAACGTGAGGATTGGAAGACGTGGGTTTTGGGAGAATATCAGGAGTTTGTTTTGGCGTGTCAAGTTTCAGATTCCTGTAAGAGTCAAGTCATGATATTGAGAAGGCATTTGGAAAGAGGATGCTTGAGTTCAGGGGAGAAGTTGGCTGCAGTTAAAATTTTGAAGTCTTTCTGGTGTAGGTCTTCAAGCTGCTGTACTGGATGAGGTCACCCACGGAGTCCAGTGGCTAGAGAAGAGAAGAGGGCCAGGGATGGAGCCCAGAGGCAACCCAAAGGGGGCGAGGAGGAAGCCAACCGCGAAGAAGATGGTTCAGCCACAGGGTGGGTGCGAGGGAAACCAGAAGACCAGAGCGATCTCACTGGGCTCTGAGACAGCAGCTCAGGGTCATTGGGACATCAGGGCTCTCAAGGGCTAGACAGCATTAAGGGACACTGGGTACATCCCAAACAGTATCTGAGATGAGGCTTGCAGTTCATAGGATGGTTAGAATTTACTTCTGGTTTTTGTATCCTTTTGGGATAAACACAACCGTCTTAGTATGGCTAAAGTCATATTTGCATTTCCTGTACTCCCAGGCCTCACTGGCAGCCCATCTGCAAATAGTTTGGGGAAGGAACTTTTAATTATTTATATTTCAGTTTAATTTATTTATTTTTATTTATTTATGGCTGTGTTGGGTCTTCGTTGCTGTGCGAGGGCTTTCTCTAATTGCGGCGTGTGGGGGCCACTCTTCATCGCGGTGCGCGGGCCTCTCACTGTCGCGGCCTCTCTTGTTGCGGCGCACAGGCTCCAGAAGCGCAGGCTCAGTAGTTGTGGCTCACGGGCCCAGTTGCTCCGCAGCATGTGGGATCTTCCCAGACCAGGGCTCGAACTCGTGTCCCCTGCATTGGCAGGCAGATTCTCAACCACTGCGCCACCAGGGAAGCCCTTAATTATTAATTTTTAAAACATTTTATAGTGTTTTTAAAAAATATTTATTTATTTATTTATTTTTGGCTGCCCCGGGTCTTAGTTGTGGCACGCGGGATCTTTGTTGCGGCATGCGGGATCTTTGTTGCGGCATGTGGGATCTTTGTTGCGGCATGCAGTCTTCTTAGTTGTGGCATGTGGGCTTCTTAGTTGCGGCATGTATGCAGGAACTACTTCCCAGACCAGGGAACGAACCCGGGCCCCCATATTGGGAGCACGGAGTCTTACCCACTGGACCACCAGGGAGGTCCCTAATTATTAATTTTTAACCACACAAGTCACATATGAATTAAACTATACATCCACAATGGGTGGGAGGGAATTGGTTCTTGGACGGCTAGGATGTCCTGGGTCTTACTTGTGGTTTGTGACCCTCCAAAGGGTCATAATACACATACAGACCAACAAGTATAGCTGAAGTATTAAAATTTCACGGCGGTGGGGCAGTGATTAGGAAAGATGTCCTCAAAGGCACCTAAGAGAGGGTGATCCTGAGAAAAAAGGGTGAGAAACCGAATTAGACTAAAGCTCCCCCCCCTTTGATGACCTCCCCAGCCCCTTGTGGAAACAGATCCTAATGATTCGTGGGTTTAGTTCCTCTTTTAAATAAAGAACAAGAGTGTATTAGTTCTTTATTTCTTTTTCATTTCCACTCAATAATATATCTTGACGGTATTTTCTTGTTGGTATATATACATCAATGGTTATTTATAAAAGCCATGTGATATTCTATAGTATGAATGTGGTGTAGTTCATTTTATATTTTGTGTTGGTGGATATTTAGGGTGTTTCTGAGTTTCTCTTTCCTTCTCCCCCGTCCCCCACCTTGTTTTGGCTATTAAAAATACCATTGTAACGCTCTTTTTTTTTTTTTTGGCGGTGCCTCGCAACTTTCAGGATCTTAATTCCCTGACCAGGGATCGAACCCAGGCCCCGGTGTGACAGCGCCGAGTCCTAACTACTGGGCCGCCAGGGAATTCCATCGTAGTGCTCATTCTTTGCACACGTGCCCATGCTTGATGACTCTCGAGGATAGCAGAAGACGAGGACTTCCTAGGTGACAGGGCCAACGGTCCTCTCACAGGCTGGAGTCTTAGGGACCAGGGATGGAGACAGGGAAGGCTGAACACCCAGCTGGCGTCAGGCTCTGTAACAGGTCCTTGGAGCACGGTGTCACCTTAAATCTCTGTGACAGCCCCAGAAAACGAGTCTTTTTCATGCCCTACTCTAATGGTGAGAAAACTAAAGCTTAGAAAAGCGAAATATTGATAACTTGTCTGAAGTCTCACAGCAGGTAGTGGAAAAGTGAAGACCTGGGGCTGAGCCCCTGCCCATTTCATGGGCTGGCAGGTGAGAAGGACTCTGGGGTCCTTGGGGTCTGTGATCGCCTGCCTGGGGGGGCTGCCCAGGCCAGAGCTCATGGGAGGCTGGGTCCTGGCTTTATCAAGATGCTGGTCTTTTTTGTTCAGTCCGGAGTTCCTTATTTTTTCAAACATGAGAGTGCTTGAAGTTGTTTTTATTATCTGATGCTTTTCCCTGACTAAGCAGAATAGGCAACATTTTTCTTCAAAAAAAATGAGTTCACCATATATTAAGTTCACCGTATATAAAAGGCTACAAAATATGTACAGTAAAATTCTAAATTTGTGTAAAAAAGATGTGTGTGTGTATAAAGTCTGAAAGAAGATTGATCAAAATGTGAGTGACCGTTATTGCTGGCTGAAGGGAATGGATAGTTGCTGAAGGGAACGGATAGTTGCTTTTTGGTCTTTTTCCAATTAGCCCCTCTCCTCAATTTCCTTCAAATAACGTGTATGGATATTGTAATCGGAGAAACACCTGAAAATTTATGAAAAGAGAAGTGTCAATATTTCATTAAAAAGTTAAAGGAAGCTATGTTGAAGAGAGATCTGTACCCCCATGTTCATTGAAGCATTATTTACAATAACCAAGACATGGAAACAACCTGTGTCCATCGATGGATGACTGGATAAGAGAGATGCAAGACACACACACACACACACACACACACACACGAATATTATTTAGCCATAAAAAAGGAAAACCTGCCATTCTCGACAACGTGGATGAATCTTGAGGGTATTATGCTATGTGAAATAAGAGCAAAACACCTACCATATGATCTCACTTATGTAGAATTGAAAAGAACAAAGCAAAACAAAAAAACTAAACTCAAAAGGAGATCAGATTTGTGATTATCGGAGGCAGGGGTTGAGGAAAGGGGGAATTGGATGAAGGTGGTCAAAGGGTACACATAGTTATTAGATAAATAAGAACTAGGGGTGTGTAATGTACAACATGATAACTATGGTTAACATGACTGTATGATAGTAAATGAAAGTTGTTAGCAGATCCTGAGTTCTCATCACAAGGAGAAATTTTTTTTTCTATTTTTTAAGTTCTGTATCTATATGAGATGATGGACGTTCACTAAACTTACGCGATAATCATTTCATGTTGTATGTAGGTCACATCATTATGCTGGACACCTTAAACTTATACAGTGCCATATGTCAATTATGTCTCAATAAAACTGAAAAAAATTAAAAGAAGGGAAACCAGAGAAAGGAAAAAGATATGTCCCTACCTTGGTATGGTGCAAACTCTGGTGCCCATTTGTACAATTTAAATTCTCCCGGGGAGTGAGTTGAAGGGGGTCCCTCAGGACCTCAGCCCCTAGAAAGGAGCCATGGCCCTGTGTTCCTGGATGCTTTTTGCTCTTAAGAGCTCTGGGAGGCTGGCCGAGGGCAGAATGGCCTTTCTGTGTGATGTTAGGGTGTCTGGAGCCCCTGGGATGGGGCAAGGTGAAAGGATGTCTGACCAGGCCCACCTGGGCGTCCTGTTTCCAGGCCTGGATCGCCACCTTCCTGGGGGCTGCAGTGGGAGGAACTGGAGTTCGGGGGCTCTGTGTGGGAAGGGTAAGTGTAGTACAAAGATGCAAGCGGTAGACCCTTTGGTTGTATTTACTGTGGGAGTGAGTGCACTTCTATCTTAAGATGTCCAGAGGGAAGAGGAAGAGGAAGGTTTGACTTTTTAAAGGCACTCTTGGCAAAAACTCAGCTGGTGGACAAAGCTTGCTGACGTGATAAGCAGGCTGTAGCATCTGATGGCAGAAGGCATTGCTAAGTAACGAAGAGACTGTGGAGGTCAGTGGGGGTACTGCGTTGGTGCCGCAAGGTCTCTTTAGCTGGGTGAGAACAGAGTGTTTTCCTCTCTAATGCATTTTTTTTTTAATACCTGGATATTTTTATTTCTTTAAACCTTGTTCTCGTGTATGTTTTCCTATGTAAAATATTTTTTTATTGTCCATTTTTTATTATCCATTAAAAAAAGTGGTACTATATACATAACATGAAGTGTACCGTTTTCACCTTTTTAAACAGTTCAGTGGCATTAAGTACTTTCACTTGGTCGTACTGCCATCATCAGCATCCATCTCCAGAACTTTCCACCTTGTAAAACTGAAACTCTGTACCCATTAAACAATAACTCTCCATCCCCCCTCCCCCCCTCCAGCCCCTGGCAACCACCGGTCTACTTCCTGTTTCTATGAATTTGATTATTCTAGGAACCTCTTATAAGAGGAATCATAGAGTGTTTGTCCTTTTGTGATGGGCTTATTTAACCTAGCATTCTAAAACATTTTTAATAGGTGAATAATGGTTAAAAAACAAAATTCAGCTGAGTAAATTTTTTTTTTTAATTTTATTTATTTATTTATTTATTTATGGCTGTGTTGGGTCTTTGTTGCTGTGCGTGGGCTTTCTCTAGTTGCGGCGAGTGGGGGTTACTCTTTGTTGCGGTGTGCAGGTTTCTCATTGCAGTGGCTTCTCTTGTTGCGGAGCTCTAGGCACGTGGACCTCAGTAGTTGTGGCATGTGAACTCTGGTTGTGGCTCACGGGCTCTAGAGCACAGGCTCAGTAGTTGTGGTGCACGGGCCTAGTTGCTCCGCGGCATGTGGGATCTTCCCAGACTGGGGCTCGAACCCACGTCCCCTGCATCGGCAGGCAGATTCTTAATCACTGTGCCACCAGGGAAGCCCCAGCTGAGTACATTTGAAAGTCTAATTGGTTTTATTAAACGATTCATGAATTGGGCAGCATCCTGATAGGTAGCAAATAGAAAAGCACTCTGAAGAGCTGTACAAAAGGGGGGGGGTTTATAGGCAGAGAATGCCTAGGACAAGGAAGCCATAAACGAATGAAAAGGGTTGTTTGGGGGCAAGTTCATCATCCTTTGCCGGGAGGGCTGGGGTCTGTCATGCAGATTACCTCCCTAGTGTTGATCAGGAAATTCCAGACTGATTGGTTGAAAATTCTACTCCTGGGAGAGGCTGCACCTCCAGTTAGGTTAGGCATTATGTTTTGGTTTGTTGCCGTGGGGCTTAGCACAAGTGACTCCATTTTGGACCTGTTTCTTTTTCTTTTTAACATCCTTTGTGCTATTCTTTTATACCACCTTGTGGATTCATAGAAAAATACAGATTTGATCAGGTCTGGCTGTGTCTTTTCTTACTTTGTACCTATCGGGAAAAGCAATGTGACAAATGGTCAAAATGATCAGTGACGTGAAAAGATTGAAATTAAAAAAAAACAAACAAACCATGGAGCAAACTGGGACCTTTGCAATTTTTTGAGTTTTTTTTTCTCCTTTAAAAAAAAAAACCAGAAGATATGAACTCCCCCAGGATGTTTGTCAAGAGTGCCTGGGAGGGGGACCCCAGGAAACTTGAAGGGTAAATTAAGCCCTTCAAATAAATTTAGGAAATGACAGCCAGGCGTGGTTTCACACCATTCATAAAATATGTAGCTCCTTCCTAGAGAGAGAGGATTCATGGGATTTTTTTTTTTTCTTCTGAAACAAGTCCCTCCAGCCCTCTGAACACAGACTGTGTGATTCTAATATGGGGCAGCTCCCGCTCCCTTGGCCCGGCTGCCAGAGTAGGGATGGTCCTCGGCCAAGACGCTGCATCAGTTACATCCCCAGAGGGGCCAGAGTGTGCCTGGGGAGTTAGTGCTCAGGGCGGGAGCCCATGAAATACTCTGCAGGAGGCTGGAAGGTGTAGGAGGCCGATGGGCACATTGCCTGCCTGTCTTGGCTTCCTCATCTATCATTGGATGTTTTTGGCTAACCAGAGAGCATATTTGATTTACATGTGATACTTAATCACTGAGTGGATTGACAGCTGAAATGTATGAGCCCCCAGGAAACTCAAGTTCAAAGTCTGTGCCCCTCCTCCTGGGGCCATGGTAGAATTCTGCCGTGATGCTTGAGTTTGGGGACAAAGATGCCAGTGGCTATGTACATATGTGTTCTTTGTTGTCTCTTGTTCTCCTTATTCTGGTCATAGCATCTCAGTTTGTCTTTGGAGAACCACAGGTGCAGTGGAGGCATAGAAAACAAATGCTTTTGTGGGAGCTGGTGCTACCCGTGAACCCTAAGAGGAGGGACATGTGAACCAGGCTTGACCTGACTTCCCTGGCCATAGTGACCCAGGAATGGCCATGTGCCCCAAGCTGGCCCAGGGAGATTCCTCTCTCCCTGGGACCTTTTGCTGTTTTTCTACTTGGAACAGCAGTGTCTGAGTCACCGTTGCTCCATGTCCTAGTCTGCGCTGGCCGCGGCCTTTGGACTTTTAGTCACTTGGGTGAGTGTGTAGTAGTGTCATGTTGTGTGTTTTATCTTTACCTTTTAAATTTGAACAGTTTCAGTGTTTTATTATGAAAAATTGTAAACGTACAGGGAAGTTGCAAGAGTTTCATAGCGCGCACTCCTGCACCTTCGTCTGGAGTCCGCCATTAGCATTTTATCATGCTTGCTTTATCACGTGTCTGTCCTTCTATCCATCTGTCAATCGTACTTTTGGGGGGAAAGCATTTCAGAGTAAGCTGAGAGCATCAGTTCATCTCCCCCTAAACACTTCAGCGTACATAGCACTAACCACAGTACAGTGTTGGCAGTTATTTTATTCTTTTGAGGTTTAATCTACATACCGTCAAGTGCATATATCGTAGGAGTCGTTTGTTGAGTTTTGAAAACTGCCTACACCTGTGCAGCCCCAGACCCTATCAAGTTACAGAACGTGACTGTCACCCAAAGCCCCTTCCCCTCTTAGTCCCTGCCCTCACCCGCCAGAAGCAACCATGGCTCTGATTTTTTTTTTTTCTACTCTAGAATCTCACTGTGGTTTTAATTGGCATCTTCCTGATGACTAATGATGCTGAGCACCTTTTAATACGCTTACGGGCCGTTCGGGTTTCCTCTCTTGTAACATGTCTAAGGGTGACTTTTAATTTGGTGGGGGGAGGCAGGGATGAGGGAAAGAGCCCAGTTGATTGGCGGGGGTACCAATAGTATATTCCTGTAACAATGTGATTCCAAGGTGTCTGCCATTAATTGAAGGTCGACTCTTTATACCCTGTAAGACTTCCCAACGAGGAAATGCTGATACGTTAAAAACTCATCCAAAAATCGGTGAGAGGAGTGAAAACTTGAAGCGTGTCCCTCGAAGCCTTATCTTCTAATCATTTCCAGTTACATAACTTGGCTTCCAGTGAGTATCAGTCTAGTGGGAGGACTCAGAATCATTAGCAGATTCATAAAGAGATCTGACCAGCAGCTGCCAGAGGAAGTGTGGCTCTGAGCTCCCCACGCTGGTGTCAGACTTGTCCTCATATTGCAAAGCGAGGGTGCTGGTGCAGGGGTGGAGCTTCTCAGGGCAGTTGACAGAAAGGGATTTTTTTTTTAAAAAATGAATTTCCCTGGTCAGCTCCAAGGTTGGCTCATCTTGCATTTTGGGGCTTCAGGTGTTGTCCCACGCTTCGTGGGTGAGGACTCTCTTTTGCTGCAGGCTTGTAAGCGGTGGGTATTTCCCCCTCCTCCTCCTCGGCCCCGTCTGTCTAATCCTGCAGCTGGGCGCATGTGGCCTTGTCACGAAGAGTGGGCTGGACTGGGGGAGAAGTGAGGTCACCCACATCCTCGGTTAGCTTCTTGTTTCTTATCAGCCATCATTTTGTGAAGGCGGTGGTCACCAAAACGTTCTCCCAAGGACCCTGTTCTCGGTGGCAGTCGTGTCCGGATTGCACCATCGCAGGGTGTATCCATCAGGGTCTGGAGGGCAAAGAAACATAATTGTGGAGGTCGAGGGGAATTTAAAGAAGGGGCTTTTTCCAGAGGTGCTGGTGGGGTTAGGGGATGGTGAAACAGGCCCAGGGGAGGTAAGGGGAGGGAGCAGTGACAGGAAGCTGGAGAGAGATTTGTAGCTGGAGGGGTGACTGGTGGAAAGATTTTACAGCCACCCGCAGCCTGCAGAGAGGGAGCAGGTGGAAATGCCTGGACCTCGCTCTCCTCCTGAACCCTCACCTCCCGCCTGTCTCCGCCACTGGCCGAACCCACTTGTTAACCAGTGGACAAGGGAGTCCTTAACTGCAGTCCATGCAGGCCGGCCTCCTGGTGCACAGAGCAGGCAGGAGAAGGGCCGGGTGTAGATCCTCATGGGCAGACGGAGAGTAACCAGCCCGGAGGTGTTTCCAGAACTTTGTCCCATGTTAAAGTGGCAACATGTTTGCTCTCGGTGGAGGGCATTTAAAAACCCTCTTGGAGAATTTGGAAGGGAGCTTTGGCCTAGGAACCGATGTGAGATCAAGTGCAAATGTGGGGGGGACGGATCTTGAACATAGAGATCTTTCCTCTGCTTGCCTTAGGAAAGCAGAAGTCACTTACACTTTAGTATGAAAAGGTACTAGGACCTTCTGGTTCCACCAGGAAATGGTGGCAGAGGGACACTGGTGGGCCATGGCACCAAGGGGCTGAGAGGAGCAGAGGCACCTTGGAGGAATTGTGGGTCTAGGAGGTGGGGGGAGCCAGAACGAGCTCCCCGGGGTGGAGGTACCTGGGAAGTCCACTTACTAGGGAAGTATGATCACATTATCAAAAAGAGATGGAGAGGGACTTCCCTGGTGGTCCAGTGGTTAAGACTCGGCGCTTTCACTGCAGGGGGCACAGCTTCAGTCCCTGGGCGGGGAACTTAGATCCCGCAAGCCGCGCGGCGTGGCCGAAAAACAACAAAACAAAACAAAACACCAAAAAGAGATGGCGAGAGAGGGAGGTCGTGGCAGAGCCTAGGGTGTACCGAACAAGAAGGGAACGTCAACTCAGAGTGGAGAAGCGGCCAGGTCAGAGGTCGAGAACCCGGTCTATAGGCTGGCTTGTGGAACAAGAAATACAAGGGCCAGGAGCTCAGGGCTGTGGAGTGGGCTGAGCTTAAGCCAGTTGCTGGTGGGAAAGGTTATTCCCCAGGATCTCGACTCCTGGTGGTGCTTACCCATGGCTGTGGAGGATCATGGTCCAGAATGCTGGGCTCTTCTGCCACTTAGCTGTGGGGTCATGGGCAGATTACTTAACCTCTCTGTGTCTCAGATGTCTCATCTGGAAACGAGACCATTATAATACCCATCTCATAGGGTTGTATTAAAGTTCCAGTGAGTCAATAGACATAAACCTTAAAATAATGCCCAGCACGGAGTAATCAGGCAATTAGTGTTGCCTATTAATATGATTGTCATTTAAAAAATATCATCGCTTGGGTCCTGTGAATTAAACCAGCATCCCCTGGAGGTGGAACCTAGGCATCAGCATATTTTTAAAGCTCCCTGGGTGTTTCTAGTGAGTAGCCAGAAACCATAAGCCACTGCTGTGTGATTTGGTCTTCAGGTTCTCTGACGTTGTCCCAAAGGCTGCCTCTGAACTGGAAAGGACCGAGTGGAGCAGTTTCGGGGTGGGGGGGGTGGGGAAGAGTGGTCCCACCAGAGAGGAGAGAGTGGGAGGAAGCCGTGACCCAAAGTGATCCTTGAGATAGCGGTGGGGAGTGAGCCAAGGAAATTGGCTTGAGTTAGCTTCTATTTGGAGGTTGATCAGTTGTCACAGAGGCGGCTATTTGAAGCTCAGCAGTCATTTACACTTTAGTATGAAAAGGTACTAGGACCTTCTGGTTCTGAATAGGGTGTAATTGGGGGACAGCTTGAGGGCATGGGTAACAGAAATGGGCAGTCATTTACACTTTAGTATGAAAAGATACTAGGACCTTCTGGTTCTGAATAGGGTGTAATTGGGGGACAGCTTGAGGGCATGGGTAACAGAAATGGGCAGTCATTTACACTTTAGTATGAAAAGGTACTAGGACCTTCTGGTTCTGAATAGTGTGCAATTGGGGGACAGCTTGAGGGCAAGGGTAACAGAAATGGGCAGTCATTTACACTTTAGTATGAAAAGATACTAGGACCTTCTGGTTCTGAATAGGGTGCAATTGGGGGACAGCTTGAGGGCATGGGTAACAGAAATGGGCAGTCATTTACACTTTAGTATGAAAAGGTACTAGGACCTTCTGATTCTGAATAGTGTGCAATTGGGGGACAGCTTGAGGGCAAGGGTAACAGAAGGAAGAGTGTTGGGGGGAGGGAGGTGGAGGAAGAGGAAAACTTTTTACTGAAATGTTTTGTTTCCCATCTTGAAGAGTCAGTGGTCAGTAGGATTTAGTGGTGGAGGTACCCTGAAGCTTTGTGGAGATGAGTATTAGGGGTGTGTGTGTGTGTGTGTGTGACAGAGAGAGAGAGAGAGAGACAGAGCCGGGTAGGGGTTGATGGTGGCTCCACTTTTATGAAACAATGAACATCTCTTTTCAGCCGGAACGAAGACGTCTTCTAGGTGGCTTGGAGCATCACGGATCGACAGCATCTTAGAGTTGTTAAAAGCCCAGGGAACTCGAGGGGCTCAAACTGGGTTTGAATCCCTGCCTGGTCCCTCTGGCCTGCGGCAGGCTTCTCAAACCTCTCACTGCATCCACATCCTCATCTGTAAAATGGGCACAATAATATGGGACTTGTGTCGTAGAAGAGTGGGGAGCATTAAATAAAGGAGTTAGTATATGTAAATAGTTTAGCACTTCATAGATTTTCTTCTGTTATCTTTTTTCCTACTGATTTCTTTTGAGAACGTTCTGAAGGAGTCTGACAGATGACCTCTCTTGGACCCTGGCTCGGCCTGTCTGGCCCTGCTCGCCATCTCCCTGCATCCTGCAGGGCCCTCCTCCAGGAAGTCTAGCTGCTCATCCAGCCCTCGAGTCTCTCCTTCCTTGGGAAGGAAGTACCTAAGAGGCACCTGACATACACCGCCCTGAATTGGCACTTCTAAAGCATGTATGTTAAGATAGAGAGGCCCTCACTTGAAGGCAGAAGCTGTCTCTCTCCTGTGATTTTTAATATGGTCTCTTGTACCTGGGCAGTGGTGTATGAAGCCCTGAGATTCGAGGAATTTGTACTTGGTTCACATCTTGGCTGTGTGACCTGACTGAGTCACTCGGTCTAGGTGGGCCTTATTTTGTTAGGTGTAAAGTTGAACTAATAATACTGAGTGCTGTAAGGGTTAAGAGATCAATGTGTGGGAAACCACCTCCTCACTGCGAAGTGAAATTACAGAAACTCAGGGTACTGTTATCCATCCTCCTGTATTCCACCAGGGCGCCTTAGCCAGTGCTGAGCATGTAATAGTTTCCCTTGAGTAAAATCCTCTTGAGCAGTTGATTGCTTTCCAAAGTGCATTGCTGAAGCTTTTTTTTTTTTCCATATTTCTATTTTTTAAACATCTTTATTGGAGTATAGTTGCTTTACAATGGTGTGTTAGTTTCTGCTGTATAACAAAGTGAATCAGCTCTACGTCTACATATATCCCCACATCCCCTCCCTCTTGCGTCTCCCTCCCACCCTCCCTATCCCGCCCCTCTAGGTGGTCACAAAGCACCGAGCTGATCTCCCCATGCTATGTGGCTGCTTCCCACTAGCTATCTATTTTACATTTGGTAGTGTATATATGTCCATGCCACTCTCTCACTTCGTCCCAGCTTACCCTTCCCCATCCCCGTGTCCTCAAGTCCATTCTCTACGTCTGCGTCTTTATTCCTGCCCTGCCCCTAGGTTCATCAGAACCATTTTTTTTTTTTAGATTCCGTATATATGTGCTAGCACACAGTATTTGTTTTTCTCTTTCTGACTTACTTCACTCTGTATGACAGACTCTAGGTCCATCCACCTGACGACAAATAACTCAATTTCGTTTCTTTTTACGGCTGAGTAATATTCCATTGTATATATGTGCCACATCTGTAGTGTTGGTTTTGATCTGCCTCTCACGATGCCCTTTCTCTCATCTTTTGGGGGGAGTCACCCCTACTCTCCCTCTCACCCCCAACCCTGTAGTGCTGGTGGGGCTTGTCAACCATGGTAGGTTGCTAAGCAGGAGGAAGTTACCAATGCCGCCTAAACTAGGCAGAGTCCAGCCTCAGAGGAGAGCCAATTAGAGGGGAGAGATGGCGCCCCATTGACATTGTGTGAGCCCCTGGAGCCAGTCATCCCTGAACTCCACCCGGTAACAGGAGCTTATAAACCCCCTCCCCCCCACACCCTCCCCATCCTTTTTGGCTTAAACTTGTGGATTACTGAAAGCCCTGGCTTTCTTTTCCTTCCATCCTAGAAGGCAGCATTGGTCTCTCTTGTCCCATTAGCAAAAGGGAAAGAGAAAGGGTGTTGCAGGTAAAAAGTCAAAACTGGAAGATTTTATTTAACATGTTTCTACGGTATCTTCCTATAATCAAATGCCATGCCGCCACTGAATGATGTAGAAAAATATGTAATAAGGCAAAATACCACCAAGGAACAATGAACATGTGTTAGTTTTGCAATTAGAAAACAGTCTAACTGATGCAAAAGAAGTTTTGCATCAGGAAGAGTGCTTGTAAGTCAGGTCTGGAGAACCTCAGAGCCAGCCCTAGCTGATAGGTTTCTTTCTTTCATTTTCTTATTTATCAAACACTCATAGAGCACTTGCTACGTGCCAGGCATTGTTCTAACTCTTTTAATCCTAACAGAGACTTCATGAAGTAGTTTCTACGATTGCCCCCATTTTACGGGTAAGCAAACTGAGGCCCAGGAGTAAAGTGACTTGTCCACAGTCACAGCAGTGCCTGATTGAAGCCCAACAGCCACTCCCCCAAGTCATGCTCAACAATCCCAGGATGCTGCCTTTCACAGGCATTTATTAACTGCTGTCTAAAAGGAGAGAAGTTATTATTTTTTTAAATAGTTATTTATTTATTTTCTTTATTTTTTTGGCTTCGTCGGGTCTTAGTTGCGGCACGCGGGATCTTCATTGAGGCATGTGGGATCTTTCGTTGCAGCATGTGGGCTTCTCTTTAGTTGTGGCACGCAGGCTCCAGGGCACGTGGCCTCTGTAGTTGCAGCACGCAGGCTCTCTCGTTGAGGTGCGCGGGCTCAGTAGTTGTGGCGCGCGGGCTTAGTTGCCCCTTGGCATGTGGGATCTTAGTTACCCGACCAGGGATCGAACCCGTGTCCCCTGAATTGGAAGGTGCATTCTTTACCACTGGACCACCAGGGAAGTCCTGAGAAGTTATTTTTTAAAAAGCCCACTACCACCTAGATTGCATTCAGTCATTCATTTTTTTTCTTAAGGACGTAACCAGTTAAGGGAGAGAAAGAAATAGAAGAAAAACAGAGAAAGGGAAGAAAAGACAGTTGCAGGAGGGAGGAGGTGGGAGGGAGAAAGGGAAAGAAAAGGTTAAACGATGCCCAAGAACACGTGGGGTTAGGAGGTTGAAGGTAAGATGACATCAAGTTTATATGTCACACCTGATTTTCTCTTGGGCCGTAGTGAGTAACTCCTATTAGGGCTGCCCTTTTACATTTTAATGAGTTAGTGAAGCACTATTCCCAGCTCTTTGTTTTTATAATATATTTTTAAAATTGAGATATAATTCACATAACATAGAATTCACCCTTTTAAAGTGTGCACTTCAGTGTATATTCACTGTTTAATTCTAGGACATTTCTTTTACCCCAAAGAGAAACCCTGTATCCATGAATGGTCACCCCCTTCTTCCTCCTTCCCTCACCCCCGGCAACTATTAATCTCCTGTCTCTCCAAATTTGCCTGTTCTGAGCGTTTCATATAAATGGAATCCTACACTGTGTGGCCTTTTGTGTTTGGCTTCTTTCACTTAGCATGATGTCTTCAGGGTTCATCCATGTTGTAGCGTGTGTCAGCACTTCTTTCCTTTTTATGACTGAATAGTTTTCCGTGTGTGAAGAGAATACCTTTTATTTATCCATTCATCAGCTGATGGACATTTGGGTTGTTTTTGATTTGGGGCCATTATGAATAGTGCTGCTATGAATGTTTGTGTACCAGTTTTTGTGTGGACAGTTTTCATTTCTCTTGGGTGTATACTCAGGAGTGGAATCGTGGGGTCACATGGCGACTCTTTGCTTAACTTTTTGAGGAATTGCCAAACTTTTCCTAGCTCTTTAACCTCTAATCGTTAAATGTCATTTATGGAAGGTTGTAAAAATGTAGCCTGGTGCTTCATTCTCTGGCTGCAGTGTCCTAAATTCTATGAGATGGGTCATGGTATTGCCCTTTAAAATGGCCCCTCTTCCGTTGAAGCTGACATGCCATGTGCCAACCTTCTGCAGCAGGAGGTTGGCTTGTGGGTTCCTCCAGGCCACCTGGGGATGCAGCCTCCCCCATGGTGATTCGTGACCAGCAATAAGGGGTCATCAGAGGGATGGAGTGGAGAAGGGCCCAGGTTAACCCAAACTGACAAAGCTACTCCCCATCCCACAAAAGTGACCCCCCAATACCAAGATGCAACTGAGACATTAAAAAAAACCCTAAAACAGGTGATCCTGACTCTTTCCCAAGCTGCTCAGTCAAAAATGCCTGTTCTTGGCAATACAGTAAGTCCCCTACGTACGAATGAGTTCCGTTCCAAGAGCACATTCGTAAGTCCAATCTGTTCGTTAAGTCCAACAAAGTTAACCTAGGTATCCAACGAACACAATGACTATATAGGACTGTACTGTAATAGGTTTATAATACTTTTCACACAAATAATACATAAAAAACAAACATAAATAAAAAATTTCTTTAAAAGTTTTATTTTATTTATTTTTGGCTGCATTGGGTCTTCGTTGCTGCGTGTGGGCTTTCTCTAGTTGTGGTGAGAGGGGGCTACTCTTTGTTGTGGTGCAGTGGCTTCTCGTTGCGGAGCACAGGCTGTAGGCATGCGGGCTCAGTAGTTGGGGCTCTCAGGCTCAGTAGTTGTGGTGCACAGGCTTAGTTGCTCTGCGGCATGTGAGATCTTCCCCGACCAGGGCTTGAACCCGTGTCCCCTGCATTAGCAGGCGGATTCTTAACCACTGCGCCTCCAGGGAAGTCCCAAGCTAAAACATTTTTAATCTTACAGAACAGTACCTTGAAAAGTACAGCAGTACAGTACAACAGCTGGCGCTTCTTAGCTGTACCAGCTACATCACCGCTGCTTTTACGCATGCTAACGGACAACCTGGGCTTGAAATAAAGATACTGTACTGCTGTACTCTATACAGTACTGTACAGTAAAGTACACCAAAACACAACCATTTGTAGAGGATGCACGCACATGACGGTGTACGCCAGACACGTGAACTAATTTACGTGATTGGACATGTGAATGCACATTCGCATCTTTGAAAGTTCGCAACTTGAAGGTTCGTATGTAGGGGACTTACTGTAATTAAGGTTTGCGTGAGCCTTAAGGTCTATCGTGTTCTCACATGTAACTCACGGTGGGTCCTCAGCAGGACCTTGAGCTTGGGCGAGCGGTGACTCCTCCCATCCTCCTGATTTTACAGCCCAGGACACAGGAGGCGAGGAATTTGCGACTTGTTCCAGGTTAGGAAGTGGCCGTTAGTCAAGAACAGACTTAGCATTCAGACCCTTTGACTCAGAGTTCTGTACTCTTTTATTACGAGCTCTTGGCAGTGTTCACACTCATTTTAAAATCTAGATAAAGGTACTCTGTTGTTTTTTTTTTTTAAAGAATCAAGTTAGAGAGTTCGAGCTTGGTATGAGGAAGCTTTGATAAAATTCCGGTTGGATCTTTGGCACGAGGGAAGAGGGGTGGCAGTGTGTACCCCCAGTCCCATCCCGTGTGTACAAACACAGTTACCCAATATCTTTTTACAAGTTTATTTTCTATGTTTATGTGTGAGGTTTCTTACCCTGCTTGGCTGGTCTTAGAGTCTCACGTTTGAGCTCTAAGAGGAAATAAAAGGATGTTCCTGTTATTTTAACTAGCTGGTAAATTCCAAACTGGGAGATAGGTTCAGCTGGGATCAGACACCGTTTACAGAAACTTTCGGGTTGTTTCCTTTTGTCTGAGTGTTTTAAAAATCTACCTAATTGAGGTTGTCTGGGAGTTTTTGCGGGTTTCAGAGACGCAGCTGTATATTTATACTTTGCTGTGATTAAACACAGGGACACATACATGGCCCTCCCCTCAAAAAAAAAAAAAACCAAACCTCACTGCTTGGCTTTGCCTGAAAGTGGGATAACAACTATTTATTCATGAGCTAAAACCCAGGCACATGGGGGATCTTGCACAAGTAAGATGAACAAAATACTTTCAACTGTTTTAAATTGAATTGGGAAGGTATGAATAAGAATTTTGCCATTAACACTAACAAAAAATGTAAACTGGATGACTAAGCATTTGAAGAGGGCTTCATGGTTTCCTCCTTGCTTGTAGAAATTCTTGACTTAATAGGTAAACCTCAATTTAGCGTGCCCAAAGGAGCATGGATTCTGAAATTGTAGGTCCTAAAATAAGGAATTTTTACTGTCTCACTGTAGGAAAGGAGTGGTCTTAGGCCGTTACCCCTTGACCGTGATGTAGCCTGTTACATACCGAGGTGGTCCGTTTCCAGCCGGGGTGCATCAAAGCAGAATGGGGCCTCGGAGCCCGTGGGAGGGCCTGGGAGTCTGCATTTCTGGCAAGTTCCTAGTGAGGCTGGTCTGTGGACCCCACTTTGAGTAGCAGGGAATCCACTTTCTGTCTCTTGAGAGGATTTTGCTTTGTAAAGCAAGATGTGAAGATCAGTCACAACGTGGGAGACTTGGCTAGGACCCCATCCCGGGGCATCTTTTCTCGGGTTGACCCGGGAAGTAGGCTGGGATGGGCAAAACATTTCATTTCTTACCCATCCTTTCTATTTAATACGGGTTTTGGTCACAAAGCCTGCTGGTTCAAAGGGCCTGGGGCTCACACTCTGGGCCCTTCCCAGAAAGTCCTGGCTTTGGACCAGCAGGAGAAAGTTTTATCATTGAGGTGGTTGCTTTGCCCCACAGAGACAAAATATAATGTGTCTCCACCTCACTGAACCCTGGGGCTTTGCTCCAGGATTATGCTCCTTTGAGGGCTGGGAGATGGCCCTCATTTCTGGGGGTCTTAGAAGGCGTTGCTCTGACACCCCCCTCCCTGAGCCCCGGCTGTGCACTGACTCCCTGGATGCTGGTCCTGACCCAGCCACTGTCTGCCCAGCAGCAGGTGTGATGGTGTCCCTGGCAGGAACAGAGGACCCACGGGTGCCTCTCTTCCCCACACCAGGACCAGGCCGCCGATTGGGCTGCTACACCTGTAGGAACTCGGAACTTGGTCCTCGGGGCCCTGGGCTCTGCTTCATCTCAATGCCACCTATGTGATAGACCCCCAGGGCCAGGGCAGGGCTTCAGCATCTGGTTTTATGGCCTTGAAGGTTTCTTCCAGGCCTCTGCTGCTTCCCCCCTTAACTAAGTTTTCTAATGATCGGATTGGGGGCCCTTCTGGTCTTCGTGCTGCCTGAGCTTCCCTGGGCACCTTTTCCTTGGACTAAGCTGGGCATGGCTTGCTCCAGAGAAACCTGGGAGTTCTGTCGTTCTCTCTGCACCCCCTTCCCAGCACTTCTCTGAAATACAGTTTGTTTTCTTTCCTTTGTGAGTGCCTTTGAACTTTCCTTACCATACTTGTCCCCGTGCCCCTGGCAGATGGCTCTGGACACCAGGGTGTTCGCAGCCTTCAGCTGAGCAAGGCTTTCGGCCAGGGATGGGCTGAGGGTTTTCTTTTGGTCTCCCACCCTCTGCCTGGGGCAACCAGTGTTTCTTGCGCCATCTTGGTGGAACGGCCATGGAATGGCCAGCCACAGTTGAGAACTCCCTTTTGAGACCTGGCTGTGCATCTCCGGAAAACACTCCTGATCTTTGGTACCAAGTGGCTTCTCTTGCTGCAGAGCATGGGCTCTAGGCACGCGGGCTCCAGTGGTTGTGGCTCACAGGCTCTAGAGCGCAGGCTCAGTAGTTGTGGCGCACGGGCTTAGTTGCTCCGCAGCATGTGGGATCTTCCCGGACCAGGGCTCGAACCTGTGACCCCTGCATCGGCAGGCGGATTCTTAACTACTAAGCCACCAGGGAAGTCCTAAGAAGAGTTATTTTTGAAGCCACAGATAGATGTGGAATTTTATCAAATGATGCCTTATCAGCATCTCTCAAGATAATCATATTTTAAAAGGTTTTTGAAATATTAATATGATTAATGATATTAATAGAGTTTCTAGCAGGACAGTGTTGAAATCAGAGCAACTTGCTGGAAAGAGCATAGGACAGAGTGTCTGGAAAGCCGGATTCTGGCTCTAGTTTGGTTCTTGGTTACAAATTTGACTTTGGACCAGCCCATATGCTTCCTTATTCCCTCTAACAGTATCCCAACGTTTCCTTCTCTGTCACGTGGGCATAGTTCTGTTTTCTTCCCTTTCTTGCTAGTGAGTTGGAAGGATCGCAGTGGATCAATAGTTCTTTCCTTTACATTTGTTTAAATGCTTTCTCATCTGAACCATGACACAAGTGTAAAATGAAGGGCATCACGAAGTTCCTTATTGGACCATCATCAACCAGGAATTCATGTGTTCATTCACTCATTCTTCCAACAAATATTTATGGAGCAACTGCAAAGTGCTAGGAATTGTTCCGGACGCTGGGAATACAGCCGTCAACGAAGTAGACCAGTTCCCTGCGCAGTAGAGCTGACATCCCAATAAACACACACTTTCACACATATGTCAGCTGAGTGATATAATGTGAAGCTATATGAAGCGGGGGGAGGGGGTGGAGAGTGAGGCAGATTGAGGGGGGAGGTTTACGTTAAGTGGGGTGGTCAGCGGAGACCTCTCTCATTTGAGCAGAGAATGAAATGAAGATGGGGAATGAGCCACCTGGAGATCTGGGGGAGGGATGTGCAAAGGCCCTGAGGACAGTTAGCCATGCCCATGGAGCCTGAGTTGGGTGAGCTGGTGGGAGAGGGTGAAGATTTGGGGGCTGAGAGGTCGAGGAAGGTCAGATGATGCAGGACCTTGTGGGTCTGTCATAGATGCTCTGTTATTTTTTTTTTTTAAGTAAGACGATATGCCCCTGGGGGGGTGTGGGTGTTGTGAGCTGTGAGTGACATGGTCAGGCTTTCCAACCCTAAGGGTCACTCTGGCTGCCAGTGGAGGATGGATTGAAGCCAGTTGTGAGTCAAGGCCAGCAGACCTGAGGGGATGGAGGTCCAGCCTAGGCTGATACGGCGGAGTTGGTAAGGAGTGTTAGATTTAGGGTCCACGTCAAAGGAGGCGCTGACGGATTTGCTGATGAATTGCAAGCCTCGTCTGAGAGACAGCTCCTTGGCTTTTCCTATGAGAAGGAAGTGTGTCAAGCTCCCCTTCTCCAAGACTGGAAATCTGGCCTGCATTTGCCACAGCATCATTGTGCTGAGTTGGGAGAAACCCCAGCGACTCTCCAAACTTCTGGCTGGACTGAGAGATGAAAATAACCAAGGGGTTCGGATGTCCCCGCGAGAAATCCTGTTTTGAGGCCAAGCCCAGAAACACAGGCTACAGTTTGATCGGATCCATGGAAGAAGCCTCCGCCTCCCGTGGATCGTGGGAGGTTCATTTGGAAAGGAAGATGAGCAAGCTGGCACCACGCCCCCTGTTACGGTTGGCGGTAGTCACAGGATACTCCGCCACGGGTGACATCGTGATTAATAAAAGACAGACCGCGTTTGGGAGGCATTTGCTTTAGTTCAGGGCGTCTAGTCTTCCTGCAGACGTCCCTTTGTGCTGTCCTGTCTGCAGCCACGCCGTGCTGCTCTGGGGCCAAGTTGCTAATTTATGTCCTTGCCCTTTAAACTCTCCCTGCAACTCTGAACCAGAAAAAGTCTCATCTCTCCTCAAATGTTGCGGCTTCAAGTCTTCCCCCGTGGTTTTCTGCTAGTGTTCCTTCCTTTGATCTTCTGTTGGAAATTTATTTCCTTCCCAGAGCTGAGGCATCCGCCTCTGAGCAATGCAGACACCACCCCCCGCCTTGGCTGGCGGGCGCCCCCGTCCCCACAACCAGTTCTGAGCCTACATCTTGTGTGCTGATGGGGCATGGAGCTCGCAAGGTGGTACCAGAGCTGTGGGTGGACCGGAAAGAGAAAGGCGTCGTGCCTGCACTGCCGGGCTTGTTCCCGCCACGTGGAGACAGGAAGGCACACGTAAAAATCATCTTGAAAGGCAAAGTCGGAAACATAAACAAACGTAAACCAGCAGAGCGTGGTGGAATGTTCATAGCTGCTCCCCTGCCTTTATTAGTTTAGGAGATATCTGGCCAGCTCGGTCCCTGGCCTTCATTGTGGAGAACCTATCTGAGTGATGGGCAGAGAGGGACAGAGTTGGAGCAGTCTGGAAGGGTAGTTTTAGGAAGAAAAGAGAAAGGACTGATCTTGAGGGCTTGTGTGTGAGCGTCTGTCGGTCTGTCTGTCTTTTGGAGAAGGAGGTCTGCAGGGGGGGGAAAGACCCAAGCCATGGGGGCGTGGGAGGAATTTAAAGTCCTCTGGAGAAAGTAGGAAGGAGATTTGGGCTTTGGCTGCTGCCTGCGAGTCAGATTGAAAGGGAGGAGGGGAAGATTTTAAGTTTTGCTACGTGTTGTGAATGAAGCCCTTTTCTTCCTTTTAAAAGAGACTTTAGTAAAGATCAAATTGCTTTTATTACAATTTTTGGTTGCCTGAGTGATGTTTCTTCAAGTGTGATGCCACGGGGAGGTCATGGCTGTGAAGACAAGGGATTTGATGGTGAGTGGCAATGATCTGTGTGTGCACGCAGGCGTGTACTTGGATGCACATATGCAGCATGGGTGGGGTGGATGATTGGGAATTCAGAATTGCTGGGTTAGATGGTAACTGTGCTTAACCTTCTGAGGAACTACCAGAGGATTTTCCAAAGCTGGGGCACAGTTTACATTGCTGTCTGTATAGGGTCTTCCCATCCTTGCCAACACTTGTTATTTGTTTCTTTGTTTTTTGTTTTTTGGGGGGTTTTTTGGCCACGTTGGGTCTTTGTTGCTGCGCACAGGCTCTTCGTTGCAGTGCACGGGCTTCTCATTGCGGTGGCTTCTCTTGTTTCGGAGCACGGGCTCTAGGCATGCGGGCTACAGTAGTTGCAGCATGTGGGCTTCAGTAGTTGTGGCTCGCGGGCTCTAGAGCGCAGGCTCTGTAGTTGTGGCGCACGGGCTTAGTTGCTCCGCAGCATGTGAGATCTTCCCAGACCAGGGATCGAACCCGCGTCCCTGCATTGGCAGGCGGATTCTTAACCACTGCGCTAACCACTGCGCCACCAGGGAAGTCCCCCAACACTTGTTATTATCTATCTTTTTGATTACAGCTCTTCTAGTGGGTGTGAAGTGGCGTTTCACTGTGGCTTTGATTTGCATTTCCCTGAAGGCTAATGATGTTGAAGATCTTTTCAAGTGCTTATAGGCTGTTCATATATCTTCTTGGGAGAAAGGTCTTGTCAAAGCCTTTGCCCATTTTCCTCATATTGAGTTAAATAACAAATGTCTTTTTATTATTGAATTGTATGTGTTCATGTACTCCAGATAAAAGTCCTTTATCAGAGAGACGACTTGCAAAAATTTTCTTCCGTTCTATGGGTTGTCTTTTCATTTTCTTTGAGAGTGTCCTTTGAAGCACAAAAAGTTTTAATTTTGATGATGTCTGTTTTTTCTCCCTTTGTCCCGTGTGCTTTTGTTGTTTAAGAAACTGTTGTCTAACCCAAGATCATGAAGATTTACACTGTGTTTTCTTCTATGAGTTTTATAGTTGTAGCTCTTACATTTAGAACTTAGATCTATTTTGAGTTAATTTTTGTACATGGTGAGAGAAAGGCGTCAGCTTCATTCTTTTGCATGTGGCTGTCTTGTCCCAGCACTGTTTGTTGCAAAGACTGTCCCCTCTCCGTTTTATGGTCTTGGCACTTTTGTCATCGAGGCATCTTTTAACCATTTTATGTATTTAAGTCATCGGGTAAGGAGATGTCCCATGTATGTCTGTTGACCCACAGGGAGAAATCAAATCAGTCAAGGGTCACTTACATTAAAAGATGCCTTGTTGGAATTTTAAACAAGATTTTGATGAAAACTTTCACCGCAAGTGAAAATAGGCAACAAACAATGCAGTTGAATAAACATGTCATGAAACGCAGAGTTTTGTCTTCTGGCCCAGTTAAGGGTGAACGGGGGGAAGCACTTGGCCTCGGCTTACTGTGGAATTCCATGGGCTGTGGACCGAAAATCAGAGCTGACGGCATCAAGTGTGGGTCCGTGGGCACGAGGAGCCCCACGTCCTGCCCCGCCCCAAAACCCCCCGATTCCTCCTTAGCTACAGGAGGTCAGTGCAGGGACAGCTGGGCAGCCGTCGTCTGGCGGGCTCTGTGCAAGTTGTTTCTTGGCCTTGATTTAGGAAGGGGATTAGGGAATTATTTCCTCTAGAAGCCTCCACCGCAGAATGGAATCCTGGAGCGCTGAGGCCTCTGCCTTCCACGTGTGGGCTGGCGGCGGAGCCGCCCCGGAACTGCGGGTGCGGGCCAGGAGTTTGCATGCATGGCCCCGTGGGGACTCGGGGCCCCGGCTTGGGGCAGGGCCAGGTGCAGGGCTCCCAGGCCTGGCCCAGCTCCCTGGAAACTGGACCCGGATCCCCCTCCGGCTCGGGTGTTTCTGGGAGTCCACCCAAGCTGAAGGCCCCGGAGCCGAGGATTAGCTAAGCCCCAGATGTTTAGAACCCTGACTCAGTGTTTGTGTGTGCTCTGTCGAGAGCTTATGTGGCCCCGGAGGTGGTCCTGGAATCACTCAGATCTTTGTGTGGTTCTTGTGTTTCATCCCCGTTTCTAGGGAGAGGCTCGGGGGTTCCAGGATTTGCTCAGAGCTTTCTGCCCTGGTCCGCTCAGCCTGGTGGGAGCTTGCCCAGTCTCAGGGGTTTTGGGGCAGGGAGGTGGAGGCTCAGGTCTTGGAAGGGAATCCGGTCGGAGCTCTGGGCTTAGGGGACTTCTCCGCCCGGGTCCTGTGTTTCCTGGGGTCAGGTTAGCGTCTTTAAAGTCAAAGTTCTCAAGCAAGCGGCATGTCCTCTAGCCTGGAGTCTGGCCCTCGGTGAGCTGACAGTTGGAATGCTTTCGGGGGAGTTGGGTGGAGCTGTTGATGATGAGGGTTCTGGAACAAAGAAAAAGTGAGTATTTCATGTAGTACTTCAAGCCCAGGTCTCCTCAAGACCACGGAGCCAGTAGCAAAAGCCCCTCAGCAGCCCCCAACTGCGGGCTGTGCAGTCCCCCCGCCAACCCCAGGAAACCACGAGTCCCCCTGATGTAAGCTGGAGCTGGGTCCAGAAAGGGGCTTATGTACGGAGTGGGGGTCACTGCTGCCTTCTTTCCGGGGCTCCCCGAGTTAACCCCAGTGTTCAGAGCAAAGAGGTGCCCACGGTCATGGAATGTTGCATCATCTCGAGCGGGGGTGACAGATTCAGATGTCAGTAGGTCACTAAGCGCCGAGGAATGATGTGCCATCGGAAACAGCAGCCACAGCCAATTGTAGGGAGCATGTGCCCAGCTGGAAATTTGAAATCACCCCGTTTTGTAATGCTGGTAATTGACTGAAACTGAAAACAACAGCCAGCAACCCAGTGTGCCGGCCAGAACTTAACCAACCTCTGCCTGCTTGCGGCCATCTCCCTGCAGAGGATGTTGGGTTCTAGGGACACGGTGACCCGCCCAAGGTTGCCAGGCTGGTCATGAGCCTGCACTCACCTGGGTCTAGACGCCCAGGCTCTGGTCTGTGTCTGGCCAATGCGGTTAAGGAAGATCACCCAGCTTAGGAAGGGGCAGGGCTGGGCTTTGAACCCAGAAGTGGCTGGCTCTGGCCATTCTGCTCTCACTGGGATGGGAGTTGGGGGGGTCTTTTGGTCCCGGTCACGTTCTCTTCCCAGAGCTCCGCCCTGAGATTGGTCCTGACCCTCAAAACAGGGCTGCTCTTTGACCAGCGAACAGCTTCCCCGAATTCTGTGGACTTTTCAGGAACAAGAGGAGATCTTGAGGGTGTGTGTGTGTGTGTGTGTGTGTGTATGTGGGGGGCACGTGAATTCTCTCTCCCTCTTCTCCCTCACACCCATTTATTGTTCCTGGGTTTTCCCTGAGAACTCCAAGGAAGAGAACTGGAGAGTTGAAAGAGAAAGGAAATACAGGCACACCTCGGGTATTGCGTTCTTGTTTTGTTTTTGTTTTTTTTTTTTTAAACCAATTGAAGGTTTGTGGCCACCCTGCGTTGTCAGGTGATGGCTAGCATTTTTTAGCAATAAAGCATCTTTAAATTAAGGTATGTACTCTTTTTTAGATATAATGCTGTTGCATACTTCGTAGACTATAGTGTAAACATCTTTTATTCACACTGGAAAACCAAAAAAGAAAAAAGAAAATCTTGTGACTCGTTTTATTGCGGTGGTCTGGAACCAAACCCACCATCTCTCCGAGGTCTGCTTGTACTTTTCTCTGGCTGGGAAGCGGCTCCCCCTTTGCAGGAAAGGCCCGATTAACTGTGCCCTCCCTGAGTCACTGGGTCGGTCACTACTGGCGAGCTGGTGTCCGGGGAACCCGAGTAGTGTCCCCTCAGGGCCTGCGGTGGGTTCCCTGCGGCTGAGAGGGCTGCTCTGAGATGGAGAGGCGGGTGTCACATGCGTCCAGGCCACAGACCGGCAGCACCCTCAGCGGGCAGAGCCTGGGAGCTCACCGCGTCCGCCTTGCCCAGGCCCCTCTGGCTCCGTCCGTGATGGGAACTGAGGTGGAACATCAGGGTGGGAGGGGAGTGGGGGGGGGTATTAATAAGTAAAGCAGGGGGGAGGGGCTTCTAAAAGATTTACTAGTTCAGTATTTTCTGGATGTTTCCTAGTCCTTTAAGACTGGTCCAGAGGAAGGCCAAACAGGAGTTAGTCTAAGTTCTCTTCCGGCTCCCACCCTCAGCTGACCCCTCACCCCCTGGTTTCGTTCCCCGCACCACCCTGACCCTCCCACCCCCGCCCCCATCACCCTGTCACCATTCACCCCTCTCTTTCATCCTACTGGGAAAGGAAGAACAATCTCCTTGTTTCCCCCCCCCCCTTTTAAAAATAAATTTATTTATTTTTGGCTGCTTTGTGTCTTCATTGCTGCGCACAGGCTTTCTCTAGTTGCAGCGAGCGGGGGCTACTCTTTGTTGCGGTAGGCGGGCTTCTCATTGCGGTGGCTTGTCTTGTTGTGGAGCACGGGCTCTAGGCGCACGGGCTCAGTAGTTGCGGCACGCGGGCTCTAGAGCGCAGGCTCAGTAGTTGTGGCGCACGGGCTTAGTTGCTCTGCGGCACGCAGGATCTTCCCTGACCAGGGCTCGAACCCGTGTCCCCTTCATTGGCAGGCGGATTCTTAACCACTGCGCCACCAGGGAAGCCCATGTTCCCCCCTTTTAATCATATTATATATGCAATTGTGCAACCTGTTTTTTTTTTCTTTTCTTTTTTAAGGCATTTAAAAAAATTTATTTTTATTTTTGGCTGCATTGGGTCTTCGTTGCTGCGCGTGGGCTTTCTCTAGTTGTGGTGAGCGGGGGCTACTCTTCATTGCGGTGCGCAGGCTTCTCATTGCGGTGGCTTCTCTTGTTGCGGAGCACTGGCTCTAGGCGCGTGGGCTTCAGTAGTTGCGGCACGCGGGCTCAGTAGTTGTGGCGCACGGGCTTAGTTGCTCTGCGGCATTTTTTCTTTAAACTTAATATATGTTAAATATCTTTCTATATGAGTAGATGTATCTAAAGCATTATTTTTAGTGTTCACCATTAGTTCATCATTTGGATGAACTATTTATTATTTATAATCCCCTAGTGATGGACACTGAGGTTGCTTTCTTCTTTTTCCTTTTTTTTTTTTTGGCTTTTGTTAAAATCACTGAAGCCAACATTCCTTGTGAGGCATCCTCTCCTGGAAAGAAGCATGCTCTGCAATTACATCTGTGGTGTACATTTTGACCCATGCTATCGTTGCCCTTCAGAAAGGTGGTACCAATTTACAGCCCTTGAGAATGCCTGCCGCCCCCTTCACTGGCCAAGACTCGGATCCGCAGGCCTAAAGGAGAAACATGTGAAGGAAAATGGGTGGCAGTGCGTTCTGCCAACGCCCTTATGCCTGAGACGCCTTCTCCCTCTCCAACACTAATCTCTCCTCCGTGTCTTGCTCCCAGGAAGTGGGCTGCTCTAATGCAAAGAGGGCTGGACTTGAAGGCATAGGTCTGAATCTTGACTCTGTACATAACTGCTTAAGGAAAATCTCTTGACTTCTCAGTGACTCTGTTTTCTAATCTTTAAAATGGGAACGCTGGGACTTCCCTGGTGACGCAGTGGTTAAGAATCCACCTGCCCCTGCAGGGGACACGGGTTCGATTCCTGGTCCGGAAGATCCCACATGCCGCAGAGCAACTAAACCCGCACACCACAACTACTGAAGCCCATGTGCCCTAGAGTCCGGGAGCCACAACTACTGAAGCCCGTGCACCTAGAACCTGTGCTCCGCAGTAAGAGAAGACACCGCAGGGAGAAGCCCACGCACCGCAACGAAGAGTAGCCCCCGCTCACCACAACTAGAGAAAGCCCGCGCGCAGCAAAGAAGACCCAACGCAGCCAAAAAAAAAAAAAGGGACCGCTGATACTTGCCTTACAGAATTACATACTCAGCACATAGTGGGTGATGACTAAATATTCATTTCTTTATTTTTAATCATCCCTCAGTTATTTCAGTGCACGCAACTTCTCTTCCATCCCCCTGACCCCTGGCACCTCCCTTGTCACCCTCATCTGTCACTTCATCCACCACGGGGCGCCTTTATACTTGCAGACTTAAGATATGAGTGCTTTGAGTCTTTGAGTCCATGGTAGTAACCCAGGCTCTTCTGTGGGTTGTTTTACGGCCCTCAGACACCTAGAAAGTTGGATGAATGCGTGTCAGAATCATTGTGTTTCCTTCTATCAAACTAAAGGGAGGTCTTGATGAGATCTGTTGCCACCTGCAAATGATGTTTCGGGCTAGGTGAGAGAGGGACCCGTATCTGCCAGCAGGAACTTGTGCCTGTGTGTGGGGTGCATAGGATATCTGGACCCTTTCCTTTGGGATTTGGTAAGTAACTGTGTCCAGGAGGCTGTGTTTCCCTCTCGGGCCCATCCTGTTGGGTCTCACTTAGGACCCGTGTGTGCAGGTTTCCGAGTCCTGCCGTCGGTGAGGACCAGTCTGCGCCGGGCTGCACTTTTCCTAGTCCACCTTCGGCCCGGCCTGTCCTTGTCGGAGGCTCGTGCAAGGCCCTGGCACCAGGGGCCAGTCGGAGCTGGGAGCCGAGTGGGGAGCCCTCTTAGGCACAGGGACGGCCCTGTTCCCTCTCCCACCTCGCCGGGGGGGCCCCCGTTCCCTGCAAGGAGAGTCACGCATTCCCCCCTTGAGATAAGAATAGAGCCCGACTGTGCCCCGGGACAGAGTCCAGCTTCTTCACCGGCCCTCTGAGGCCTGGCAAGGGCTCAAGATGGTACTGGCATGAGTGGGCCCTGGCCGCCTGCCCCGCCGGCCCCTTGTGCATTGTGTGGCCGGGACACTGGGTGCAGTGTGCGTGCCTGCCCGGCTCCCCGCCCCTCAGAGCCCACTGTCTCCGGGCTGTGCTCAGGATGGAGGGGCTTGGCCTAGAATCAGCTGCCCCCAGGGCCCTACCGTGCCCCTTCCCTTCCCTGGGGCCTAGGACTCCACCCTCCCAGCCTTGAGACCTCCTGCGCCAGGCCTGCCTCTTCCTGGAAGGGAGGAGCTGGGACCAAGGAGAAGGATCATCCAGAGGGCTGGGCATTGAAGGCAGCAGCCTGGGGACCCAGTGGTCTCTTTCTGCTCGCCCCCCCCCCCCAAAGGGGCAGGAAGCAGCTGGGGCCACGCCTCCACCTTAGCCCCGCCTGTGTCTGAGGTAGGAGCTGGAACAGCCTCGCGTCAGGCCAACAGCAGGACAGGACCAGGAGCTGTTCACCAGGCGCGGGGCATGGAGTGTCCCCTGGCTCTTCTGTGATCGTGTTGGGTGATTCCTAGTGCACTTTCTTCAGTCTTCAGATTCTAAGGCTGGGCTTCTCAAACTGTGGTCCCTGGACCAGCATCACCCCCAAGACCTGCTCAGTCAAAAAGCAGGAGTGGGGCCCCGATATCTGTGTTGAACGTGCTTTCCAGGGAATTCTGTTGCATGCAGGAACCCCAGGACCCCTGCTCAAAATAGTTTTCAGTGCTTTCCGGGGTCCAACAGGTGACTCATGAGTGTTGAGGCTGTGGTAACCTGGGGGGCGTAGTCCCATCTAAAGATATTCAGGAAAAAGATACGGATCTCAGCCTACACCTTTACATGTATTTCAGTTAATTCTGCAGCGTGTCAGGTCGTGTTTGGGGTTTACTGGGTGAGGAAAACCAAGGCTGATGGCAATCAGTAACTGGTTTGTGCAGTGGAGACGTGGTTGGGAGCCAGGGTTTTCCACTTTGAGCTGGGGGCTCTCCACTCTCCCTCCCATGGCTGTTAAGCAAACCCGCCACACACATCAACCCAGGTGTTTGGGACGATGCCTCCAGTGAAGGATGTCTGGGTCCCTATCTCAACACGTGAGGGTTTCTAAGAGATGCTGGCTTAGGCACTAGCTGCTTCTCCAAGGAGAAGGCGCTATTTGCAAGTCTTCAGTGGGAGGGCAGGGTGAAGGCAAACACAGTGGCCTACCGTTTCTGAGGCTGTACTGTTTGCGAAGCACTGTGCTTGGCAGGGTGGGTCTGGGAGAGCCAGACCACCACAGTTCACAGATGGGAAAGCCCACTCTTGGGGTTTGGGTCACATGGCTCATCATTAAGTGGTGTCCCCTGATGTTCTTTTCCCTCCGTCTTGCCACCTGCAGGAGCCACGGTGCTGATGGCATTTGGAGCGTGGGGCTTTGATGGTGCTGTTGGAGGGTGGATGTTGTGTGGCCGTTAGCGAGCGGCCACGCCACGCCACGTGCTTTGGGGGCTTTGTGTCAGGGGCCCACAGAGCTCCAGGCAGCCCTGGGTCCACTGCCTCCCAAGCCCTCCCCTAAGACGATGGGTCTCCGTGGATTCTGAGATGTCTGTGGTGTGCCCTGGGTGGGAGGGTTGCTGAGTTCCTTGCTGGGGTGCTAGAGGCACCCGGGAATCCCCTGGCCTTCTGAGACTTCGATGGAAAGCATGGGGTTGGAGAAGCCCGGGAGAGGCTGATGAGGAATGAGCAAGCAGTCTCAGTGGTACACGGTTAGATCGTCAATACTCTCCCCGTACCTATACTTTATTTTCTCAACTAATGAACGGGCCTATGGCCACACAGATGGATAGGCTGTTTTTTAATTACTTAATTTAAAATTAATTTTTTTGGTCCCTGACCAGGGATCAAACCCGAGCCCCCTGCAGTGGAAGTGTGGAGTCTTAACCACTGGACCGCCAGGGACGTCCCTTGGTTAGTTTATTTTAAAACAGATCTGTCCAATCAAAAATATTTAATAATGCTAGACAGCATTTATGTAGCACTTGCTATTTTTTCAGGCGCCGTTCCAGATGCTGTGTCTTTATGTACTCACTCATTTCATCCTTGCAACAAACCTATGAGTCCTACCAGGCCCATTTTACCTGTGGGGAAACTGAGTCACAGAGAAGTGACATCCTTTCTTCAGGGTCACCCAGTCAGCGACAGGGTTTGTACCCAGACCACCTCTCTCCAGAGCCCGTGATCTGACCCACCGGTTGCTGTACCAATTGTGTACCGGCTCCCGCAGAGGGCCGTGGGGCCCCGAGCTCCGCGCGGCTGTGAGGCGTGGAGAGATCAGAGCATCTCAGCGGGGCGTCATCCTTGCGGTCTGCGGATTGAGTGCTGGTCTAGCTGAACCATTTAGGGGAGGCTCAGTAACACGGCAGGAAGGAAAAGTGATGGCACCCCGTCTTCTCAAGTGCCCCCCAGTTCTAGGGGGGAGTAAGACTGGAGGGTCTGTGGCAGGGCAGAGGGAGCGACACAGTGGCTGGGCCAGCTCCTGGAGGCTGCTCCTCCCCACTGGTGGCTGTGGCGTCCACCCGGGCCTGCGGCCAGCACTGGTCCAGCTGGCTCACAGCTGGATGCAGAGTGGGAGGAGAGGGAGGGTCCAAAGGCCAAAGGACTGTCAGGGATGTGCATCAGAGGCCAGCCTTGACTTTCCCACAAACAGGAAGAGCCTTTGTGCTCAGCTCACTTGTAGTTTCCCGGTGGTTAGCGCCACTGATAAGAGAGTTGCACGTCGTGGTCAGAGGCGTGAGCTGCCAAACGCCTTTTGTCCCCAGAGAGCCCAAGTGTGACATCCTCTACTGTCATCCTCTGCTCCCGGGCTGCCGTGGCCCCGGGAGTGAGCACAGCCGGGAGAGAGGAATCAGAACCTGCCCGACAGAGGCGCTCAGAGCAGAGGGGAGGGCAGGGCTGGCAGGGCCCACTGTGGGGGGGCGGGGGTATTGCGGGGGGGCTGGTGCTCCTCTAGAAGATGTTGAGTCTGAAACGTGGAACAGACAAGTTCATCCAGAGGCCCTAAAACCAGTCGATGCTTCGGGATGGTGACTGGGCCAGGTGTAAGGACAGTCTGTGGGCAGCTTCCAGAGAGACCACTGAGTTGTGGTTTCTACTAATCCAGGTCATGGTGGTGACGGGGACATGACGTAGGAGGGAGGAAGTGGGCTGGGGACTTGGACCAAGAATCAGACACTCTTGGGAGGGTCCCCCATTGCGATGGGCGTGCTTGCAGGAATCCTGTGGGATCGTGAGTTTCTGCTCATTCGTCACCCTTCTGGAATTACTAGCTGTCTTAACTTCTGTCTCTTTGAATAAAATGTATAATAAAATGTAATAAATTGTAAAATAAAACATGTTCATGAGAGCGGGGAGCACGTGGGGCTGCCCTAGGGTGAGCACTCAGTGACTGTTCAAGGGAGGGAGGGAAGGAGGGAAGGAAGGGGCTGAGAGGAGCGAGAAAGATCGTCCACTGTGACTTGGAAGCGGTTGTAACATTTCAGACTATTTAAAATTGCTGCCCACCCTCCCAGTCTACCCTGACCTCCTGGTTCCCCTTGTTCTATTTTTTTTCCTCCATCGCCTTCTGATACTCTTTATAGTTTACTTATTTATTGTTTTTATTGTGTGCTCCCCTTACCCGCATGCTGGAATCAATACTCCACAAACGCAGGGGTTTTTTCCCCTTTTATTTGATCACTGCCGTGCCCCAAATGTCTAGAAGCAGTGCCTGACCCTGGGTAGGTCCTCACTAAATATTTGTCGAATGAATGAATGGATGAATGGATGAAAGTGCCCTGAAAGGGCTTGGCTTGTGCCGTTGGGCCATGGGCATCCAGCTTGCAATAGATGTTTCAGCACGTTGTCCCCTGGGAGGTGCCCCACAGTCTGGCCACCTGCCCTTGACTTGCTTTGTCCTTCTGATTTACTGGGCCCCTCAGGTAGGACCACGCTGATACCGTCCAGCAGCTTGGACACAGGCAGGCCTTCCAGGACTCATGGGCAGGACAGTGAGGGCCCTCGAGGGCCAGGCGGAGACCGACTGGCTAGTGAGGTGAGCTGTCCACAGCCAAGGATCCTGGAGCCTGGCGTTTGACCCCGTTCCTGAATCCCGCCCCGCTCCCCCGACCTTCCCCACGACTGGGATTCCCACCCTCTGGGCTGTGAGAAGTAGAAGAACGCCGGGTTGAGCAATCGAGGGCTGAGACGCAATCCCTGTTGACTCAGCCTCTGCCTTCTTTTCTTGCAACTGGTGCCCGACCCACAGAATTAATCCGGGTCATCCCGGCTGGCTCCACACCCCGGGCCGCCGTGGGGCCCAGGCGCGTCCCATTACTCTCAGGGTCAAGTCCAGACTCCAGTTCTCAGCCTGGTGGTTGGACCCAGCCCGGACCCCTGGCAGCACCCCCGCCGCCCCCATGCCTGCCACAGTGAGAGCCTTCAGCTGTGGTCGGCAAGTCCATTTCCAGTCTTTGCTCATTTGCCCTTGACCCCCTGACCCATATCCAGTTGGCATTGCTGTTCAACCTGTCCAAGCATCACGCCACCCGCAGCCTGTCCTGCTCAGTAAATGGGAAGTCCGTCCCTCCAGCTGCTGTGGCCAAAAACCTTGACTACCCCCCCTCCCCGCCACCGCCGCCTTTTCTCTCACGTCCCATGTTCAGTTTGTCAGGTAAACATGTGGGCTCCTCCTTCCAAATTGATTTTTTTTTAAATCCAACCACTCCTCGCCACCCCCGCTGCTGTCGTCTTGCTCTGAGCCACAGCCACCAGCCTCGTGCCCTTGAACTAGTGCAGTTGCCTCCTGACTGCTCTGCCAGACCCCAGTCTGTTCTTTTCAAATAATAAGTCCGATCGTATCACGCTGCTCCTCAGAACATCCCGATGGGCCCCCATGATGGCAGAGTAGAAGCCGAAGGAGCCCTCACCGCAGCTGACAAGGTGCTACACGGTCGGGCCCGTGACCTCCCTGACCTTGGGGACCTCTCCTTCCCTGCACCTCACTCATTCCTCTGCTGCACACCGGCCTCTCTGGCGTTCCTGCGGGTGTTGCAGGCATGCTTCCTCCTTAGGGCCTTGGCAGCCCACGTGGCTGATCCCTGCACTGGGCTGAGTAATGGTCCCCCAAAGATGTCCATGTCCTAATCCACACAGCCTGTGGATGTTCCCTTACGAGGCACACAGGATTTTGCAGGTGTGATTAAATTAAGGCTCTTGAGACGAGCAGGTGATTTTGGATTATTCAGGTGGGTCCAGTGTAAGGACAGAGAGTCCTTATAAGAGGGAGGCAGGAGGGTCAGGTCAGGAGTAGATGTGACAGCAAAAGCAAGAGGTTGAGGATGTGAGGAGGGGCCACGAGCCAGGGACTTGCGGGCAGCCTCGAGGAGCTGAACGAGGCAGGGAAGCGGATTCTCTTCCAGGGCCTCTCGAAGGAACCAGCCCTGCTAATACCTTGACTGTAGCCCAGTGAGACCCCTTTTTAGACTTCGGACTCCAGAACTGGAAGACAGTACATTTGTGTTGTGACTTTCAGCTTCGTAGTTTGTGATAACTGGGTACAGAGCCACCAGAAACTAACCCACTCTTTCATCTCTTTTGACTCTCTTGCTCACCTTGTCATGCCCACCCCTTTATACTGCTCTGCTCTTTTTCTCCATCCCTTGTCACCTTCCAACAAAACTGGGTCATTTGCCAGTCTCTCAGGCTGTTGTGTGTCTGTACTCACAGGGGTGTAAGTTCCACTACATTAGGTAGCGTTGTCAGAGTCTAAGGGACCCCACTGATCTCTAAATGCAACCTCTTATTTCATCAGAGCAAGATGAAGATGGCCTGGAGATGGGGAGGGTCCTGCTGAAAGCTAGGGCATTGCCATGGTAATTTCTCGAACCCCCAGGGCTCAGACCTCCTGGTGCTTCTCCTCTCCAGCTGCGTTCCCTCTTTGGGGCTCCTCCTCCCCACTGCCACACCCAGGGACAGCAGGGCCTCGCTCGGAGCAGGTGCTTAGAACTTGAAGGTTGGGAATCAGTCTTGGCAGAGGAGTTGGTGGGTGAGGCAATGTCTTACAGGAAGCTGCGAGGTTCTCCCCAGGGAGCAGGGATGGCGAAGCTGATAGGTTTGTCTTGTCCCCAGCAGCTTGTGTGGAGTATGGGGTGTTTGGAAGAAGGAAAGGAAGAAAAGATATGAAACGGTAGTGATGGGCAAGCAGGTAGGACAAGCGTTGTGTGCCCACGATGGGCACCTAGACTTGAGGACCCCAAAACAGCATGACGCATGGCCAGGGAGGAGCAAAGAAGCATAAGGCAGACCTTCTTTCAAGGGGGCCTGGGGTTTGCTTCCCCGGGACACAGCTGCAGGCTGTAAAGGGTGACTGGTTGGCTGTTAGGAAGACTCCTTCCTGCTGTCTTCTCCGGAGAGGACACATTTTGAAACACTTCCTGAGTTGGGGAGGGGAGGTGACATTTTGCCCCCCTCTCCCCAGGCTGCTGATGAAGTGTGGTTGGTAGTGAACCCACAGCTGTGTTTTTGCACTGCTCTCCCCTGCCCCCGGTCATCCACCCGTCAGTCCCACCGGAGCTCCCCTCCCTCCTCCCTCCCCCTCCTCCCTCCTCCCTCCTCCCTCCCCTCCCTCCTCCCTCCCTCCCCCCCTCCCCTCCTCCCCCCCTCCCCTCCCTCCCCCCCTCCCCTCCCTCCCCCTCCCCTCCCTCCTCCCTCCCCCTCCTCCCTCACCCTCCCCCTCTTTCCCCCTCTCCCTCCCCCTCCCCCCCCCCCCCCCCTCCCTCCCCCCTCCCCCTCCCCACTCCCCCCTCCTCCCTCCCCCTCCCCTCCCCCCTCCTCCCTCCCCCTCCCCCCTCCTCCCTCCTCCCTCCCCGGTCCTCCCTTGCTGGCGGGTGACTCACTCTGCTCTTGTGCAACGGCCCGGGCTCTCCGAGCAGAGCTGTTTTCCTCCGTGCCATAAGCTCCCCTCCTGATTTATGTCTTTCCATTTGGGTTAATGCTTTCCACATTTGTGTCTGAAGATTAGTGTGTGGTTCATGGCTGCAGCCACCAAAACTCCAGTGCCCAGCTTGGGTCTGGCCTGGAGAAACCAGCCAGCCAGCCAGCCGAGAGCAGCTTGGAGCTTCACCTGGAGGCCGTGCTGTCTCCAGCAGGAAAAGGGCAGAGGGAGGAGGGCAGCCCTGTGAAGGGCACGCAGCGTGGAGGCTGTGAAGAGGTAATTGCCCGAGCCTGTGGCTTCCCATCAAAGAAGCTGCATCGTCATGGGGAAGGGAGAGGCACAAGTTGCAGGGCGTGGAGAAGTGTTACGTCTGTGGCTTTGGAAGCTGTTGGACAACACATCGTGTGTGTGTGTGTGTGTGTGTGTGTGTGTTTCATTTTCTCTTCGTGGAACAATAATATTACCTTCGTTGCTATGGTGTTGTTGCAGGGGTGGCTAATTGGACACAGACCCGATTCAGGCTGGTGTCCATAGTGATTATCGGACGCAGCCGTGGCACTCGCTTGCATTTGCTCCCCTAGTGTGAGAGGCTGGCGGGGTATCATTGCCCTGGCAGTGGGCGCCCTGGGGTGGGGTGGCACCCCGGTCGGAAATGGACCCAGAAGCTGGGATTTAGGCAGGAGCAGGGCTATTCCTGATCATTTCCAAGGCTGGAACACAGCCCGGGTTTGCTGAGGGCCAGGGCTTTGGGAACGCCTCCTCGGAGGCCCGGGACCACAGGGGAGGTGACACCTGCTACAGGGCGAGGGGACAGAGGTGCCCGTGGCACCCGGGGGCTCCCGGCTGCTGTGCAGCTGGTCCCCTGGGCCCGCTCACCTGGCAGGTGCTGTCTTCCCGCTGAGGCTGTAGCATCCATGCAGAAGGGTGTTCGTGGGGTAAGTTTTAAACTCTCTGTTGAGTGTACATATCCAGAAGTGTATCTTTGTTAATTTTACTCTTACTGAATAGGTCATATATAGATGAATTCTGACATTTATTAGGCACTAAAAAATATAGAGTGAACGTTGGCCTCCCTCCTTCCCTTTGTCCTCTGCCTCTCAATTCCCTTCCCCAGAGGTGAGCAAGTTACCAGTTTCTTGTGGGCATAGAGGAAATAGTGCAGATATCTACGAATATACGTGTGCCTTTATTTCCCTTCACACCTGTGCTGGCTTCCTCTTTCTTCTTCGCCTTGCTGCTGCTGCTGTTTTTTAAACCTTGTAACAATATATCGTGGAGTTTAGTCAATAGAAGGAGTGTCCTCGTTTTTTTAATACCTTCCTGACTCATTTCACAGATGGGCATATAGGTTGCTTCTCATCTCTTCCTGTTACCTTTACATGCTGTGGATACCCTGTGTGTCCGTCGTTCTGCACACGGGGGAGTGTCAGGGAAGGATCAGTGCTTGAAGTTGAAAGCCTGGAGCAAAGAGTGTGTTTGTAAATTTGATAGAAAGTGCCAGACAGCCTCCAGTGAGGCAGAACTGTTTACCCTTCCACCAGCTACGTCTACGAGTGCCCATTTACCCACAGCCTCCGCAGCACTGTGCACTTTGCAGGTTTTTTTTTTAATATATAAATTTATTTATTTATTTATTTTTGGCTGCGTTGGGTCTTCGTTGCTGCTCACGGGCTTTCTCTAGTTGCGGCGAGCGGGGGCTACTCTTCATTGCAGTGCGCGGGCTTCTCATTGTGGTGGCTTGTCTTGTTGCGGAGCACGGGCTCTAGGCGCGCGGGCTTCAGTAGTTGTGGCTCGCGGGCTCAGTAGTTGTGGCGCACGGGCTTCGTTGCTTCACCTCATGTGGGATCTTCCCGGACCAGGGCTCGAACCCGTGTCCCCTGCATTGGCAGGTGGATTCTTAACCACTGCACCACCAGGGAAGCCCCCCACTTTCCAGTTTTTAATTTTCTGTATGGAAAAGTTCTGTGTTTTTGCATTCAGTTGATTTCCTCTCCCCATCTCTCCCCCCACACTATTGCTGCCCACTATGGGGACGGTGAGTGGATACCAGGGTATCCACGGCGGATGAAGGTCTGTCCCGCAGACCCTTCTCTGAGCAGTGGTCCAGCCCCTCTGCCAGCTGGCTGTTTCTTTACGTACTTTCAGATCTCCAGGGAGGCCTCCTTTTCGACATTTGAATTTTCTGCCCGTGATCACATCAATAGAGTCCATTTCCTACGTGCTGCTCCCTTTACTTTCCCCTGCTTCTTCCCTCTCTAATCTCCATCCTGCCCACCTCACCCCTGCATGAGTCCGATCTCTCGTTTGCAGTTTCCTCAGCTGCTACTTTTCCTTCTCGCTTTCCAACGATAGAATCTTTTCAACGAAAAATCACACTTGGACGAAAATCTCTGGACACCACTCCAAGCTCTGCGTCTTAGGACACACGCTCAAGAATGAATTCCAGGGTAGAATGGGGTGTGGTGGCTGCATTTCTCTCCCCCTTAGGTTTTCTAGTTTGGGGTCTGGAGCTGGAGCCAAGCATGTTTGGAGAGATGCTGTCAGAACAGCATAGTGCAGTAGAACTTTCTGCGATGGTGGAAATGGTCTCTGTTTGTGCCATCCAATACCGTAGCCACTAACATGTGGCTGGTGAGCACTTGAGATGTGGCTAGTGTGACTGAGAGGCTGGGTCTTCATTTAAATTTTTATTTATATTTAAATCATTATATGTGCCTAGTGGCTACCATATTGGACAGCACAGCTCGAAGCCACACACTTTTCAGGATGAGAATAAGAGTCTAAGAAAGAAGAGCATATCTGCCTAGGTTTCCTCGAGTCAAAATACAACAGTAGTTCTTCCCCAAGATGCTCAAGCTTGGTGACCTATTTCTGAACTTCATGTATTTCCCTTATTGGAAACACCAATGGGGCTAGGCTACCAGGCGCATCGGGGAAGGTCCCAAATCCCAGCTTGGAACATCGGCCTTCCTTGAGGACGTGCATGGCAGACCCTGAGCTAGGCCTTGTGGACACAGAGATGAACGAAGCAAGCCAGCCCTGTCTGAATGGAGCTTCTTGTATCTTTCAATAATGAGTTAAGTAGAAAATCAGGATGCTTACAGAAAAGGAAGTGTATTAGTTTCCTATTGCCACAAACATAGTAGCTTCAAAGAACGCATCCTCTTCCATAGATCTGAAGGTCTGAAGTCTGAGATGAGTCACGAGGTTAAAGTCAGTGTCCCAGGGCTGGCTCCTTCTGGGGGATCTGGGGGGAATCCGTTTCTTTCCTTTTGCATCTTGTAAAAGCTCCTTCCGTGGCTCATGGCTGCACATCCTGTTACCTTTTCTCCCCATTTCTGGCTTCACATTGGCTTTTCTTCCCTCTTTGACCTTGTCTCCTTCTTATAAGGACCCTGGTGATTATAGTTAGGGCCCATCCAGATAATCCAGCAAAACCTTCTCATCCCCAAATCCTTAGTTTAATTACACCTGGCAAGTCCCTTTTTGCCATAGAAGGTGAGAGTTGTAGGTTTCAGGGATTAAGATGTGGCTCCATTTGGGGGGGGGCATTTTTCAGCCTGCCCCAGGGGGTAGCTTTCAATACTTGAAGGAGAGCAAGTTTGTGTCAGAGAAGGTCATTAACCAAGTCGGGCCCTTCCCAAATGTTCCCGATTGGTGGAAATGGACAAGGCTTGAACCACTCCTGTTGAAGATCTGATGTTGTAAATCAGTGCAGCTCACTATTTACAGTAGCCAAGACATGGAAACCTAAATGCCCATCGACAGATGAATGGATAAAGAAGATGTGGTACATATATACAATGGAATACTACTCAGCCATAAAAAATAATGAAATAATGCCATTTGCAGCAACATGGATGGACCTAGAGATTATCATACTAAGTGAAGTAAGTCAGAAAAAGAAAGACAAATACCATATGATATCATTTATATGTGGAATCTAAAATAGGACACAAATGAACCTATCTATGAAACGGAAACAGATGCATAGACGTAGAGAACAGACTTGTGGTTGCCAAAGGGGAGAGGGATGAGGGAGGGATGGAGGGGGAGTTTGGGGATTAGCAGATGCAAACTATTATATATAGAATGGACAAACAACAAGGTCCTACTGTATAGCACAGGGAACTATATTCAATATCCTGTGATAAACCATAATGGAAAAAGAATATGAAACAGGATGTTTATATATGTATAACTGAATCACTTCGCTGTATGGCAGCAATTAACACAACACTGTAAATCAACTATACTTCAATAAAATAAATTAAAAAAAAAAAAGCAGTGCAGCTTATATTTTGGTGCGTCTCCGAGTCACCTGGGGAATGTGGGAAAAGGACAGAGGCCCCGATCTTATCCTGCTCCCATAAGCCTTGACCTGTGTGCCCTTTATGAACTCTCCAGGTGACTCTGCTCCTCAGTAAAGCTTGAGAAGCATCGCTCTTAGGAGTCATCTCGGGGATGATCTGTGTGCGCGTACGTGGAAGGTGGAACGTCTTGTCCTCTGTGCGTGTGTGAGTGCCAAAGCCGGGCTGCAGACAGGAAGTGCTGGAGGAGGCCGGAGGCGGGGCCGGTGTCTGCAGAGCACCCCCACCTGGGCCACACCTGGGAGACAGGAGAAGGTGCGGCCTCACTGAGAAACAGGGAGGGTGCCCCAAGCAGAGGGAGAGACTTGACAGCAGCGCCGAGGTAGGAGCAAGCGTGCCGCCTTTGGGGACACGGAGGCCGTTTGGAGCCAGAATGGGCAGGGAATTGATTTGACAGGGGGAGCACTGACAAGATTCACCTGCGAGCGTTTGCAGGCTCGAGGCAGGGCAGAGGCAGGATTCTGTTTGTAGTACCGTCGGGGTGGCCTGGATGAAGGCCCAGGCTGGGTGGTGGCAGGGAAGGTGGAGAAAAAGGTGATTGAAAAGGAAATACGAATGGCGTGGGCCTGACAGTCGGTTAATACTAATCGGGCAGGTGTGTCGGGCGCTGGAATGCTGTGAGCCAGACGGACACGGTCCCTGATCTTGGAAGTTTGCTTTGGGGTGAGGAGGCGTGTGGAGTTGAGCAATAAGCAGACAAACCCAGATAAACAAGGAGAGCGTCAGCCAGAGGTGAATGCTGTGCAGAATTAAATTGGTTCACGTGTGCTTGGGAGTAACTAAACGCTGGCTTCTTTAGATCGGTGCTTGTGGGGGAACCTCCCATTGAAGCTGATGTCTGGATCCAGCCGTGGGAATGAATTGCTGGGGGAAGGGCACTTCACGCAGAGGTAACAGTGAATGCCAAAGCCATAAGGCGGGACCAAACCTTCCCCATCCGAGGAACAGCTCAAACAGCGCTGTCCAAGCTTTTCTGTAGTGATGCAGATGTTCTGTATCTGCACTTGTCACGTGGCCAGCAGCCCCGTGTGACAACTCAGCACTTGAAAGGGGCCTGGTAAGACTTAGGAACCGAATTTCACCTTTTAGTTGTCATTAATTTAAGTCTAACTTTAAAAAGCAAGATACGGCTGTGGTCCACCCTGCGTTGAATGGCACAGAGCAAGAAGGTTGGTGTGGCTGGAAGGGAAGTGGTATAAAATGATGAAGGATCAGGTAAATAGAAGGCAGACTTTATTGCATTGTGAATTAGGCTAAATAGTTTGGATTTCTTTTTTTCAAAGAGGAGTGCCAAGCCTTTGGATGCTTTTAATTAGAAGGTGATATATATAACCTGATTAATGTTTTGCAAGTTCGCTCTGGCTGCCATGTTGAGAATGGATTGTAGGGGATGAAGAGGGGACGTCGTAGACCAACTCGAAGACCATGATAATGATATAGGGAGTGGTGGTGGTGCCTTGGGAACAGGGTGGCAGCAGTGGAAACGGAGAAACGTGGGTGGATTCTGGATGAGTTTTGGAGGCAGATTGACAGGAGTTGACAGGGACTGGATTGGGAAGGTGGAGAAGCTGACGATCCTAGATTTGGGGCTTAAGCAACAGGATGGATCATGGTGCCATTTGCTCAAATGAGGCGTGGAGAACAGGTTTGGTTTTGCTTTTTTTTTTTTTTTTTTGGAAGCGAGGAAGATGGGCTCTGTTTTGGATCTGTTAGAGATTCCTCCTGAGCATTGGTGTAGCGCTGGCAAGTAGCCAGGTGGACATGGGGAAAGGTCAGGGCTAGAGAAGTGCATTTAGGGTCATCAGGAAATAGAGCGTGTAGAAAGCTATGGGACAGGAAGGGTTGGGCCACTAAAGAGAATGAACAGATAGGAAAGAAGGGTAGGGGCAGGAGATTGCTAGAACATTTAAGATTGAGCTTAGGGGAAGATCCAGACAGGCAACTACCTGAGAAAACGTGAGACGCCATGGAAGCCATGACAAGTCACAGTTTCCGGAAGGAGGGAACGTTGAATGCTGCTGCCTGGCCAAGGACTGTAGAAGAGTCCAGGGTGCCCTTGAATTTGGTAACAGCATGAAGGTCATTGGTGATACTGGAGATCAGCCTCAGTGGAGTTGGGCTGGAGAGCATTAGAGGTCGGAAAGTAGGGGTCATGACTATAAGTAAGTCTTTTGGTGAAAATATTCACTGTGATGAGAAGCAGAGGAATAGGCAGGGCCTGGAGGAGTGGGGTCAAAGGATAGATTTATCTCTCTTTTTAAAAAATTTTATGTATTTTAAAATTTATTTTATTGAAGTATAGTTGATTTACAATGTTGTGTTAATTTCTGCTGTACAGCAAAGTGGTTTGGCTATATATATATACATATTCTTTTCCATTATGGTTTATCACAGGATATTGAATATAGTTTCCTGTGCTCTACAATAGGACCTTGTTGTTTATCCTCTCTTTTTTTTTTTTTTTTTAAAGCCAGGTGTTATATGCTGACAGGTAGAAAGCAGGTAGGTTGCCTTTGATAGGAGGAGGGCCTTTTAGCCACTGTAATGGGAGGGCAGGCTAAGAACATGGGTACTGACGTGGGTAGGATGGAATTTGGGCAGTGGGTTGATGAGCATTTGCTGTCAGATTGCTCTTGTCTTTCATGAGAAAGAGTGAAATAGTTGTTTTGAAGATGGAAAACAAATCATTGCGTAACCATGGTAGGGTTGCTAGATGGCTTGAATTATGCTTCTCAAACACCAATGTGCAAATGAATCACCTGGGGATTTGTTAAAATGCTGATTCTGCATTTCCTTTTTTTTTTTTTTTTTTTTTTACAATTTAGAATACAAACTGAGTTTCTAATTTTTTTTTTTAATTTTATTTATTTATTTATTATTTTTGGCTGTGTTGGGTCTTCGTTTCTGTGCGAGGGATTTCTCTAGTTGCGGCAAGCGGGGGCCACTCTTCATCGCGGTGCGCGGGCCTCTCACTATCGTGGCCTCTCTTGTTGCGGAGCACAGGCTCCAGACGCGCAGGCTCAGTAATTGTGGCTCACGGACCCAGTTGCTCCGCGGCATGTGGGATCTTCCCAGACCAGGGCTCGAACCCGTGTCCTCTGCATTGGCAGGCGGATTCTCAACCACTGCGCCACCAGGGAAGCCCAGATTCTGCATTTCTAACATGCTTCCAGGTGGTGGTGATGCTCTCGGCTTTGGGTCCCACTTTGAGTAGCAAGACTCCATAGCACTTCTGCAGTGGGACGCTTAAGAAGACACAATTTCTTATGTGTCCAGGAGATGCCTAAATTGTTTGCTCCTTGAATTTACTTTAAGGGCAGAGCAGCAAGAGTTGAGTGCCAGTTTGAGATTTGTGGCCATTATTTAAAGCGGGTCTTCTCAATGTTAGAATTATCTGGAGGACTTAAAAACAGAACACCAGAGCCTGGGTATTTTGATTTTGATTGAGATTCTGAATTAACCTGTGTGGGGTGGATCCCAGGCACCCTACGTTTTAAAAGCTCCCCTGGTGATTCTAGTGTTCATCCAGGCTTGAGAAACATTGATTTAAAATACCAGGTCAAGGGGATGACCATGGGAATAGGTGGCCCAAGTGGGGTGGCGGCACTGTTGCCCTTAGGATGTGTGGGCCCCGTCTATATAAACAACTTGAGTCACCCCAAATCAGCATGCCAAGGCTATTCTAGTCACCTAGTCTTACATAGTCCCACCAGAGAAATTCCATGTCAGCCAGCAGGCGCAATCTGCTCACCAGGCTGTTCTGGAATCTTCATAGGGTCCTGGGATGACTGTATTGGCACACAGTTCAGAGCTCCTGGGTGCATCTTGTCTACCTCATGTAGGTGCTTCATGGGTGGGGGGAGGGACACATTTGGGTATGTAAAGGGTGTTGCTCAAAGGTTCTACCAATCCCTGCTAGTCCCAGGCTCCTTAAAAAATTTCAAAAAAGGCACTCAAATGGTGGGGTCCCTTGAGCCATACAGCCTGGTCATGAACAAGAGCAGAGGAGAGAAACAGTTCAAAAACTGAGAGCCCAACTTATAAGATGAAACCTATCATCCAGTTGCCAAAACTCATAACAGGAGTCATGATGGAAGTCAGGAACTAAAGGATCTCTGCATGTGGCAAGGAACTAAAACCTAGACAGCCAGCAAGGACCCCAGGTCTGCAAACACCACCCACATGAATGAACTTGGAAGGGGATTCTCTGCCAGCTGAACCTTGAGATGACCACAGCCCTGGGTTGCAGCCTTGTGAGAAACCTTGGGTAAGGCTCAAAGTCTGGGTAAACTGTACCCAGATCCCTGCCCTGCAGAAATTGAGACCACACATTTGTTGTTTGAAGACCCTGAGCTTTGGGCTAACTTGGTACGCAGCAGTAAATAACTAGTAGAAGAGGTGAAGGCAGTCTCATCAAAACTCTCCATCTCTTGGCTTTACTTTCCTCTGTGTCGGCGTCATTTTCTAGCTTAGTCATCTCTTCAGAAGGATTCTAGAAACTCTCAGTAACTCCAAGAGGAAAAAGGAAAATCACTGGGCAGCTTTCCAGTGGAGCCTGGGGTGGCATAGTTGAGAGATGGGGTCATCCTAACCACACAGACTGAGGAAGGAACAAGAGTGGTACCCAGAGGAAGATCAAGGTCAGTTGGTTCCAGAGGGTGGAGAATGGAAATCTACCCCCACATGGTAACTGACGAGACGTGGCAGTGATGGAATCCTTGATGTGAGCCTGGATGGGATTTGAGGGAACAGGTCCAGCTCTCAGGCAGAGAGAGGACCGAATGGTTAGTGTCACCGACATCAAGGGAAAAGTCTCAAGGAGCTTGGGGGAATGAGGTCTGGGAAAAGGCGCGTGAGAAATGGTGATCCCCGTTTTAACTGCGAGATTTCGTGTGCCCGTGCCCGCGTGAGGACATTAAGAAGAGAACACGCTGGTGAGGTGCCGGGCAGGCAGGCAGAGACCATTCTTTTGAGAAGTCCAGCGGCAAGATTTTGCTCCTCTGTGTTAATAGGAGACAAGGTTGCCGGTTGCAGGGCTAGAAATATAGTGAAATTAATCACCAAAGGGCAAGGCTGCCAGGAATCATATAAACCACTCCTTTCATCATCTGTTAAACGTGAGTTATTCCCCCAAGTCTTCTTTTAACCTAAAGTTTCCGTTTCCTCCTTCTGAGCCTTCAGAACTCATACCAAGGAGAGGAACAGTTGAATCCCAGCCACCTCTTTTCTTCTCTCTTTCCTGGTCTCCTGTGAAGGTGCTAAGGAGCTGGACTAATAATAAGCTGAGAATATTCCTCCAGCCCAGCAGGAGAGAAGAAGAGAAACCTTCTGGCCTGTCCCTGTCCCCATAATATGCCTTTTGGTATGAAACGGAGTCTGACGGTGAGTTTGGGAGGAAATTAGCTGACCACGCTCTCAGATTTGAGCCATGCTTGGTTTGCAAGAGAATAGCTCTGGGAGAAAGATCTGGCAGAGGCCACCGCACGGACTGGTCACACTTAGGTAGTGCATCCAGGGTGACTCATCTTGCAAAAGTCATGAAGATGCAGCTTTCTTTTCAAGACCAAGGGTCGTGTATGTAGGCATGATGGCGCTGTTGTAACTGCCTGGGACGGCTCTCTCCCCTGTTGTATCAGGTGTGTCTCATAGGGCAGGCTTGCAGGGTGTTAGAGGAGTCAGCTCCTGTCTGACCATCCAACTTGGCCACCTGAGCAAGAAAACCGAGGGGAAAGTATGTTGGAGGAGAAATTACGAAATGCTGGAATTCGTTCCTCACGTCCAGCACCACACGGGGAAAGCCGGCCGCCTCTGCCTAATCCACCCCAGGGCAGTGGAAAGATGCCCTTTCTCAGGTCACTTGACACTGTGACCCGGGTTAAACTTTTCACCGGCCAGAGAGATTTAATACAAAGTGCCCACCTGCTCAGGCTGCCCACTTCAGCATGTGTGGTGGAAACCTAGCAGGGCTTTCTGCATCGCCTTTCCTGGAGCTCCGCAGGAATGCATCCTGACTTTGCAGGGGCAAAGCAGGCGCTGTTTGGTAAACAGGGGTGTGGTGGAGGGGGAGGGCTGGACGGGCGGGTCCCCCGCTCCCTCTGCTTTTTCCGATGACTCACAGGCTGCGATGTTGGAAGGGGCCTCTGAGATAGATCATCTGATCCAGCAGGCTTATTTCACAAGCGTGATTTTGGAAACAGGGCTCAGGGAAGGTCCCGGAGAAGTAAGTGGGAGTGGGGGACATGGGACCCATTGCTCACCTCCACGCCCAGGGCTGCACTCTGTCCCTCATATAATCTTCTTTGATTATATATGTATGGTAGGGATGGCGTGGGGAATGGAATTCGGTTTTGGACATGTTGAATTTGAGGTGTCAGTGGCCTGTGTCTCTGAAGCAGAATGTGGTTTGCCGCATGAGTCAAAACCCGAGTGGGGATCTGGGAGTGGGCCACAAGGATGCAGAGGAAGGGCCGCAAGAGGCTGATCTTGGGCTCATGGTCTTCCGCTAGTGATTAGCAGCCTGCGGTCCGTGGGCTGTGTTCTCCTTGGTTTCATGGCGCAGTTCTGGGCTGTCATCCATAGCCTGGAAGGGGAGAGGCAGCCCAGAGTTGTCCCACATTTGCAAGCTGGTTTGATGAGCCCACGTGCCCATCCCTTAATCCATGGGTGAAGGATGTGTTCCCACTTCTCTGCAGAGGCAGAGATTAGAGTGATGTGGCCACAAGCCAAGGAATGCCTGCAGCCACTGGGGACCGTCTGGAAGATTTGAGGAACGAAGCCCCCTAGGACCTGCAGGGTGAGTGCAGCCCTGCTGACACCTTGGTTTTGACACAGTGCAACTGATTTCAGACTTCTGGCCTCCAGAATTGGAAGAGGAAAAAAATGGGTGTTGGTTTAAGCTGCCAGGTTTGTGGTTATTTGTTACAGCAGCTGCAACAGACTAATACAGTGAGCATTTGTCAAAGTCAGCCTGTCAAGATGCCCCTTGGGGGGAAAAGTGATCCCTGGTCAATGACCTTTGAACCTGGAACAAATGAACGTTCATTCATTCATTCAACACTTTTTTTGAGCACCTGTTGCACTTTAGACCCTGTTCTAAGTGCTGGGCATTTATAACACAGTCCCTGCCGACACTGCTTGGATTCTTCTGGGGGAAATCAGACAATAGAAAACAAATATGACATAATATCAGGCTAATGAGGTTCTGTTTTCCTCTCAGAGCAGAGGGTAACAGGAGTTGCTTTTTTCTATGAGGTCAACAGGAAGAGTCGCTGGTTGCTAATATTTGAACAGAGACCCAAATAAAATAAGGCAACAAGCCTGTGGGTGTCTCAGGAGTGTGTGTCCCAGGGGAAGGAAGAGTTGACGCACAGGGGCTCGTCCGTTGGGTCTGGAATAGAGGGAGGGAGGGGCTTTCACTCTGAGGAAGGTGGGCATCCACTGGAGAGATTTGACTGGAGGCATGACATGATTTTTTTTTTTAAAGATGGAGATAAAATTCACCTAACCTAAAATTAACCATTTTAAACTGTATGATTCCCTGATATTGTAGTGCATTTGCAGTATTGTGTGACCACCGCCTCTGTCTAGTTCCAAAACATTTTCATCACTCCCGAAGGAGACCTCATACCCATCAAGCAGTCACTGCCCATTACCTCCCTGGCCCCGCTCCCCCAGCCAAGGGCAATCACCGATCTGCTCTCGGTCTCTGTGGATTATCTATTGTGACATGATTTTTGATGGGTTTTTAAGACGAATCATTGTGACTGCTGGGTAGAGAATGAGTGGGAGGTGGTGGCCCCAATTAAAAACCAGGAGAGCAATTGGCTGAGAGAGGTGGTTGGCCTGAGCCGTGGCCGAAAGTAGAGGTGGTGAAGGAAGATGGTGAGTAGGTTTGGATTCAGGATGTTACATCATCACTTCAGGCCTCTGAGAAGGCTTGGGTTAATCCGCATTTGACAGCAGAACCCCACTTCAGATAGCTATTCAACATGTCGAAGGGTCCGAAAAGACAAGATATAGTGGAGAGAGTACTGGGTCGGAACTCTGGAGAAGCAAGTTCTGAGGTTACCGCCTCGTAGTTTTAAGACTTCAGGCCTGTCTCACTTCACATCCGGGCGTCCTCATCCAAAAACCGAGGCCACTAACTAGCTGCCAGATTCCACAGTTCAGGGACTTCTTGCCCAAGGATAAATCACCGATATTTGTGAAGACGCTCCTGCATCTGGTGAAGGTGGGTGTCTTGGTGTCAGCACACCTGGATCTCTCCCCACCCCGCTGGCTCTGAAAGCCAAGAATAAACAGGGCTGGCGTAATCGAGTGGGAAGGAGGACTTACATTCTTAGACAAATCGAATTTCTGTGGAAGTGGAAGAGTCAGGTGTTGGAAGCCTGCCTCGTGGCCGGCATCAGGATTTTATGCGACTGCTAGGAGGAGTGGTCCTCTGATGCGGTGGTGTGATGCGCTTGTGTCTCTCCCGGGTGGGAGGTGAGGTACACAGAGCTGTTCCTAATAATTCTGAAGTTTGCGGGAGATTTACTTTTGGGTATAAGTTTTTTTTTTTTTTTTTGGCCGCGCAGCCTGCGGGAATCTTAGTTGCCCACCCAGGGATCGAACCCGCGCCCCCTGCAGTGGAAGCACAGAGTCTTAACCGCTGGACCGCCAGGGAGGTCGCTACTTTTGTGTATAAATCTGAGCAAACTCAAAGTTATCCCCGTTACGACACACTCTCGCTGGCCTTGCGTTCGGGTATGTGTTCTTTCCTCATTTTCCATGCTGTACACTTAAAAGCCTTTGTTTTTATTTGGAGCAAAAGTAATAGCATACATGCGGTTAAAAACAAAATTCAAATAGTACTGGAAGGCTCAGAGTGCAAAGCGGCACGCTCACACCCACCCCCCTCCTTTCCAGTCGCATTTGATGTTTAGTTCTCCTGGCAGTTACTTCCACAATTTTAAATAAAATGCTTACGTGTTGTTTCGCAATTTGTTACCTTTTAACACTATCTGTTGGTTCCCTGTTATGAAGATGAGGGGTTGTTTACACTCTACCTGCCCTTTTCCCAGGTCTTCACTGACACCTGGGTGGTAGGAGCTACAGCTGGAAATTGATACCCAGGGATTGCTTTTTAAGGACCTGGTTCAAACCAAGGGTTAAAATGAACAGCCCTATGAAACTCATAGTCTTTTAAGATTTTTTTTTTTTTTTTTTAACTGTCTTCTTTCTCTGAACCCCTTGGAGGAATCTCTTTCGGCTTTAGGGTAGGAATGGCGTTTCCCTTGAGCAGGTGGCTTATTTTATCTTAAGGACACAGAGGACCCTTTAGCCAAACACATTTCCCTCTTTGCTCTGGCTGCAAAGCTCTGTGCCAGATTTGCCCCCCACTCCGCCCCACATCGTGCTGGGAGATTGGACTGGAGAGGTCCGTGACCTCAGCCAGACGTCGTCTCATTTTTTCTGCTCCTGTTTTCTCTGGATCCAATCTGGCGCTCTCGGGCTCTGCATCAGGGAAATGTGGCGTGGGGACTTTCACTAATTCTCTCCCCTCCGCGCCAGCCTCCCAGCCTCTCCCCGCTCTGAAATCAGACCTGCCAAACTTGACCTCCCTCCTCTGGGTTTTGTGCCCACACCGCACTTCCCCCCCCCGCCCCGCTGCCAGCATGGGAAGCAACCACTCCAGAAATAGGACACGTGGCGGCCTGCCCTGGGTCATTAAGGGTGATTTACTTCCCTGTTAGAGACACCAGGCTGGATGAGGATTTACCTGGAGTCCCTTCAGTGCGCCTGGCTGAGCATTGTAAAAAGATGCGTGGTAATCAGGGCCGCGTGGAGCCGCCCTGGGCCGGGCCTGTGCTGGTTTAAGGAGAGTCGGCCAGAGGCCAAGGAGCTTCGTGTTGGCGCGCTTGGTCCCCTTCTCCTGAACCCTCGTCGCCTCAGCGGAGGGGCTCAGGGTACCGGACTGTTTGAGGCAGGAAGGATGCCAGCAGCCGGGCTGCCTGGGATCTTGGACCCACCTCCATCATCCTTCCGACCCCAACCCACCTCCCTGGTACCCCTAACGGAGCCGCAGTTAGGCTGGCTCAGTAATTTATTCTTCCTTTTTTCTCTCTTTTGAAGCAGCACATGCCTTTCCCCCCTTTAATCTTACTAAGTTGTAGCTGGTGCGGTTGCCTCTTGACAGTGAGATGGGGGAGCTCCGCTCTGGGTGAAGCCCCAGCAGCCCTCCTGCCCAGCGGACTTGTCTGCTCCTGGCACAGCCCATCAGGATTTTATTCCCTCCCCTCCTTCTGGATAGAACCCCTAACAGGTGGTGCATTTCTTTATTTTCAGTTACTTTCTTTTTGTGGTGGTGGTGGTGGTTGCTTTGGCCCCTGATGCTCGGCTTTGTGGAGATCTTAGTTCCCCGACCAGGGACTGAACCTGGGGCCACGGCAGTGAAAGAGCTGAGTCCTAACCACTGAATGACCAGGGAACTCCCTCAGTTACTTTCTTAACAGAGGCTGCTTAGGGGCCTGTGGATTTCAGAGCTGGGAGGACCTCAGAATTTAGCCCTGCTTCCATTTCTGTGCCATAAAGAAAGGGGCCCTCGTTTCCAAGCTCAGCGGGGGCGGGCTGGCTGCCTTCTGAGACGGTAAGGCTTGCTGAGTCAGTCCTCTTTACGGTAATGAAGTCTTCCGAACTGCTTGAGGGAACCCTTCAGAAAGCCCTCTTCATCCATCCGTCCATCATGATTCAGTGAACCTTTATTGAATTTCTTCAGTGTGCAAGGCATGTCTGATGGGTGCTGTGGGCAGTGTAGACACCCATTGTGGACACGTGGCCCCCTGTGTCCCGGGAGCCGACAAGCTCATTGCCAAGCTGGGACAAGCAGGTGCCAAACTCCAGTATAAACCTTTTCTGGCAAGTGCTGTTGACATGGTGGTGATGATGAATGCCCCTCAGAAAACATCCTGGTCCACTTCTTTACCAGTAATCCCATCTCCCGGGAGAGGACTGCCTGATTATCAGAAATCGGGGTGGTGTGTGTGTACAGCCCTCCTGGGGAGGCCAGGCCCAGCTTCCTCTGAAATCTGGGTGGGTGGGTGGGATGTCTCCTTACTCTGGACTCTCCCTCCCCGATAGATTTTCCTTTTTGGGTTTTCCCCATGCACACCTGAACCTCCTGATGAACTCTCCTGAAACTAAGTGGGACCATAGGTGTTCTCTTTATGTTTAGAGGGAAAAAAAAACCCTTTCATGTAACCCTTCGCTGTATCTGCTGGTGCCCTGTAGAGGTCCTTTGTTAAACTGATAGGGTCATTTTAGTTACTTGGGAGCCACTGAAGGTTTTCCAGGTTGGTCTGGAGGAGTCCTTGTAGCTTCTAGGCCTCCTCTTCCTACAGAGACTCTGGCACCAGGATCTCTTTGGAATCTAGGCTTCAGCTCTTAACATTGCCCCCCCCCCCCCACCAATCTCTCTTATAGTTCAAGTAGCTGTGATGCATTCCCAGGAGCTAGGTATCTTCTAAGACTCCTTTTCCTCCTCCCTGGAAACGTGTATGACCGAACCCAAGTCAAGCTGAGATCATGCTCGACCCCCAGCAGGATTGCGCAGGCCACCCTTCAGTATCGATTAACAAGTTTTCGTCTGAAAGTGGAATTTTGCACCGACCGGCAGTTCTTAACTAATTTCAACAGCTTGTGCAACCCAAGTTGATTCACTTTTCGCATCATGTTTAATTCCCTACCCTTGGTTTTAACTGAAACTCTGCTCCCATCCCCCTCTATTTAGAGAGCCCACAACAAACTCAGGTTCCTTACGATAGTTTGGGAGCAGGGACGGTGCCAGGTATTGGCAATCGCTGCGCAAAAACCAAGGAAATGTGATCCCTGCTCTCGGGGCCTCAGAAGGATATGCAGAGACTCTATTTACCCGCCTTCTCCCTCGCCCCACCCCAGCCCAGGAGTGTATGCATTCTCAGCTGATTAGCTAATGACTTAGGACTGGGCTGGTGCAGTGCCAAAAACGTGAGTCACTCACTTACAGGTATAGACAGCAGTGAGCGTGCTCCATTGCCATGGAAACGCGAACATGTCTTCATCTCAAAGCAGAAAGAATTCACTTCTACTCCTCGGGGAAGTGGATGTTTCCCACACTGTTCCCCGGGCACGTGTGTTCTCCCTAAGGCTGCAGCGTCCTCTTCACCCCCACACCGCATCAACACCACCACCACCACCACCCCATCCACTGTTACGCTCTCCTGGGTGGGTGTCCTGGCCTACTGTATGCGTTGCGTTGCCTGCCCCCTCCAACCCCCGCCCCCCGCTACTTTGTGGGTGCGGCCAGCATCCAGTTGTGCCTCTGATGCCTAATTTGAAGTCCCGGTGACCTAATTGTAAAGTAGGAGATGCAGAAGACTGAATGTTTTCTTGGGGCGAGGCAGCCTGATGAAGTGACAAGAGCCAGGCTTTAAAGTTGAACAGAGTTGGCTCAAGTTCTGGCGCTGTCACTTATGAGGTCTGTGACCTTGGGAAAATATTTTTCTTCCTCTTTAGTGCCCTCGTAGATAAAGTGGGGTAATCCCTACATTACCAGGCTGTGGGAAGGACGAAATTAAAGCATGTCAGAGCGCTTAATGTATCACTCAATACGTGATCACTTTCTCATTCTATGTCCCAGCAGCCTCGGGGGATTGAGACATTGCCGCCAAGGATCCTGAGGCATTAGCTAGGTGGCCGCCACGCCCAGGGACATCTTCGAGAATTCAGAACTCTGGGCTGTGGACCCCGTCTACCTTGTGCCGGTTGGGTGATGTGTCACGTGGGGTTCTTTGGTTGCACACTTCGGAAGCCGATTCTGGCTGATGTCAGCCGAGTGGAATTTATTGCAAAGATACTGGAAGCTCACAGAATGGACGGGAGGCTGGGGAAACCTCCTGAAAGCAGATAGAAACCGAGATGCTCAGCTGTGTGGAGCCAGGAGGTAGGACTAATAGGAACAGTCGTATAAAGCAAACAGAGTGTAGTCAGGTGTGCTTGGCTGTGATGGAGGAGCAGCTCCCCAGGTGTCAGCAGAGACCACCTGGAGGCAGACACACCTTTGCCTGTGAAAGGGGAGGGACCCCCTGAGACCCCTTAGGGCTTGTAGGGGGAGGGCTGGCACCTGGATTAAGAGATGCACAGAGAAAGGGCCTAGTGGGAGAGAGAGAATTCCCTGGAAAAAGGAGTGGGGCTGTTAAGATACAGGTAAGGACACTGGGCAGCTTAAGCAACAAACGTCTGCAGCAGGGATCTTGGACAAATCTCACTTTGGGCTGCTTTTCTGAAAATGAGAGACTTGAACTTGATAATCTCAAAGGACCCTTGGGTTTCTAATAAGACTGATCCAATGATGAAATAGGCAGCTCTTCCACTGGGAAGGGTTAGGACTTAGCATTAGTCGCCTTCTTAGTTCTTTGTTCTCCCCCTGAAACCTCCTGCTCCACAGTATATGCAATTAATGATCAGTACTTTCTAAAATCCACTTAATTTTTAATAAAGTTTGTCTGCGAAAAACAGATTATAGCAAATGTATCTACTATCCCTATTTTAAAAATCAACTGTAATTTATATATTTTACCATAAAGTATATAATTGACCACAAATAAATAAATTAAATTTACCATAAGCTATAATTTACCATAAACTAAAATCCCCCCATTCTCAGTGTACAGGTTAGTGACTTGACAAATAGATACACCTGTGCAACTGCCACTGTAATCGAAGTCTAGGACATCTTTCCGGGAAGTTCTCTCTTGCCCATTTGCAGTCAGTTTCTCTCTCCTCCCACTCATCTCCTCAGGTCACCTCTGATTTCTACCCTATAGATTCGTTTTGCCTATTCTAGGTTTTCATAGAAACGGATCATGCGGTGTGTACCCTTGAATCTGGCCTCTCTTGCACAGGATAACGTCTGAGATTTATCCATATTGTTGTATCAGTTGTTGATTCCTTTTTATTGTTAAGTAGAATTCCACTGGTTGAGCATACTAGAATTTGCTTATGCATTTGTCAACTGATGGACATTTGGGTTGTTTCCAGCTTTTAGCTGTTACGAGTAATTCTGTGAACATTTGTGTATAAGTCTTTCAGACATGTTTTCATTTCTCTGGTGTAAATACCTAGGAGTGAAATTGTTGGATCATATGGTAAGTGTATGTTTATATAAGAAACGGCAAAACTATTTTCTGCACTTCACTTGTCGCTCACAGCAGCATATGAGCTTTCAATTATCCTAGCTCCTTGCCAACATTTTTTTTTGCCATTCTAGTGAGTATGAAGTAGTTTCTCATTGTGCTTTCAGCTTGTATTTTCCTGAGGATTAATGATGTTGAACATTTTTCATGTGCTTATCACCATCTCTGGATTCCACAAGTATCAACACTTGCCAAATGTCAGTCAAAAATAACACAATTACTCGACATTAAAAAAAAAAATCCCTGTGTGTTCCTCCAGTTCTGTTCCCTTTTCTCCTTCTCTCCTCGGAGGTAACGACTGTTCTGTTGTTGGTGTATCTTTCCCATGAGCATGTTTAAAACTTTTATGAGCATGTATGCATCTAAAATAGCATTCACTAATGTCTTGTGTATTTTGAAACTTACATGAAGTATATTTATCTTTTTGGGATTGGCTTTCTTCACAGGTGTTTTTGAAGTCTATCCACGTTGGTACATGTAGACCTAGTTCATGTCAACTGCCCTGTAGTTTTCTAGCACACGTGTATCTCATAGTTTATTCCTGTGGGTGGACATTTTAGACATTTAGAAACAATTGTGCATTTCTCCTTGTGCACTTGTGTGAGTATTCCTCTGGGGCAGACACCTAGAAGAAGAATATCTGGGTATGAGTATGTACCTTTGGATTTTGCCACTATATTTTCCAAAGAGGTTTTGCAAATATATATATACTGCTACCCACAGAATATTACAATACCCACTCCCCTTACCAACAAGGCACGCTTATTTTTGCCATCTGAACGTGTAAAATATTGCACCTCAGATTTACCTTGTGTTTACATTTCCTTCATTGCTAGTGAGGTTGTGTATATTTCCATATGTGTATTTGCCTTTCAGAATTCCTCTCCTGTGAATTTCCTATTCATACTCTGCTCACTTTTCCATCACGCTGTCTTTTAAGCATTGCTTTTTCGTTTTTTTAAAACGGTATATTTTGTCATGTGGAATTTTTAAATTGTAGTCTAGTCAAATGTATTTATGACTGCATAGACTGTGCTTTATATTTCTTATTTAGGAAAACTTTATTGAGGGCATAAGATGGTCCTTCCATCCCCAGGATTTGCTAATGTGTATTTAGGATTTTTATACCTGTGCTCTGTGAGGTTAGGTTAGGCTTTGAATTCTTACATTGTTTTCCTTTGAAGATTGGTATCAGGGTATTATAAAAGGAACTGATGGTTTTTCTCTCTATTTCTGGGAGAGATTGTGTAAGTGTTGCCTTTTCCTTAAAGGTTTGAGAAAACTTTGTCAGTAAAACCACATAAACCCATTATCGTTTTTTTAAGGTAGTTTTTAGGCCGCAGAATCGATTCCTTTGAAGGTTATAGATCTATGCGGGTTTTCTATTTCCGCCTGAGTCAATGTGAAATTTTTAGTTTTTCTGAAAAATGATCAGTGGCAGGAGATAGCAAAAAACCAGGCGGCCCCAGGACTTGTGGGAAGACAGCACCTTCCACTGATTCAAACTCCGGACACCTGGAAGGTCACTGGAGGAGATCAAAGTGAAAGCACTGCAGGGTTTTGTCTTATTCAGAAGGAGAAAAGAGCTCTTGATTAACTTTATGCTTGAAGTCAAGTGTACATGTTACAAACGTCAGTGTAACCACCTAAGTAGTATAAATAGACTCTATAAATACCAAGTTTGTGGGGTTGGAGGGAGAATAAAAGAAAATGCAATCAATCCGATAGAATGCAAGGCAGGAGGGAGCAGAAAAAGCAAAGCGAAAAGCCCGGTGAAGAGAAAGCATGTGGTTATGATGGCCTGTAGGCAACATTTCCTCCGAGGATGCCTTTCTGGACCCCTCGGTTTTTCCCCTTAGCAGCGCACACATCCGTCACTCTGCACCGTGTCTGCCTGTCTGCCATCTTTCTCTCTTTGCGGGAGGCACACTCTTCCCAGGACCGGGCCGGGTCGTTTATCTTCTGCTTCTCAGTGCCTGACATACAGCAGGTGCCCGCTAAGTGTTTGAATGAGCGCAGCAAACAAGTAAATAAATAAGTGAGCGGATGGGCAAATAAATCTGGAAAGGTTACTCTATCAAGTTCAACGGCTGTGGGGAGACATTTTAATCAGCGATCAGCTCAGTTGATCTGTGAGTTGGGAACCGAGGAAGTAGCTGCAGCCTTGAATTTGATGGGGAAGAAAGTCAGTGTGAGATGCCTAAACGGAAACCACCTATGAAGTTAGCTGGCTGTGTGATTGTCACGTGCTTGATCAGCACGTGGTTAGTGCCCTGAGAGGTACCGTGCGTGGACCATGCTTTATAGAGCGAGGGTCCGTGCTATCATTTTGTCATCTACACCATGGCTTTCCCCCGGGCCTCGGGGATAGCAGACAGACCCTATACTTAGAGAAGAGGCTCAGGTGAAAACCATTCTGACTTCCAGGATTGTTACCAGCGACTGTGAAAGATCCCAGCCCACGCTGGCTGGGGAGAGGTATTGCTTGGCCTCAAACTGTGTTTCACACTCTTCCCCATTTTCCTGTTTCTCAGGCTGAGCCACCCGGCCTGTTTGGACATGTTGCATCCTGGGAAGCTCTCATCTTTGTGATTCACATGTCACTTGTCACTGTTCTCTGGCCCTGTCACGCTTCGTGCAATCAAAATCCCATTTCCTTGCCTCATTCCTGCGAGCCTTCGCCTTGCTGTCACTTGGGTCCCCGGGCAGGGAACGTCTCCTCTTACGTCTCCGTTGTGCTGCCCGCCCTGGGCAAGACAAGGGCAGCACCACTCCGTACACCCAGAATCACAATACAGGCTGGCGAACTGTGACATCCTGACACTGGCTTTCTTCTTTTTAGCTCCTGCTTTTTAGAGAAATGGCACAAAACCAGGGGGCAGCGCCCCAGATTGCCGGTAAGCCAGTAATGCACCAATCCTAGGGCCAGACAGACCACAGGTGCCAGTCCGTCCCCGAGCCGTTATCCCTGGCTCTCCCCATCACGTCTCAGAAACAGCGCTGGCAAGCGCTCCGCTCTGTTCTTTCCCTTACATTCATTATCGACTCCTGTGGATCTGGGAGGCTTGTGGACAGAAGGATCATTCTATCAGTGAGTGATGGAACCTGGGGTTTCTATGGGCATGGTCCGGCTCCAGGGCTTTACAGAAAGTGTATTTTAAGACAGAAGAACCTCTTACCCAGCAGGAAAGTCGAAACCCGAATGCCTTTGGGGCCATCCCCAGACCTTGGGCAGGGGAACCCTCCCTGTGTGCTTTATCAGCACACTCCTGGCCCTCAGTAAGCTTCGGCCTTCGGCTTTTCCCGGGATGGGCAGAGGTGATGCAGCCCTGAGAGGAGGCCCCGGGGAACCACGCCGGCCGGCATCGCTGTTGTGGAATGATTGATGGTCAGAGCAGGGGCGGCTCGCGGGGTCTGCGTGCTGGCTTTGCGTCCTGGGGCCCCAGCCTTTCCTATGATTAACCTTGGCTGAACAAGCTGCGGGCCGGGTCGTGTCTGATACCAGCCCCAGTGAGGCAGGCAGTGGCTACGAAGACGGTTGGGCAGCCCTGCTGGCCGCGTGTTAGGATCACCTACGAGCTTGCGGGGCAACCACCTCCAGGTCTCTCCCCGGGACAGCCTGTTTCAGGGCCCGGGGGATTACTGGGCATCCGGGTGGCTTTAAAGCTCCCAGATGGGGAGTTCCCTGGTGGCCTGGTGGTTAGGATTCCGGGCTTTCCCTGCCAGGGCCCGGGTTCCATCCCTGGTCGGGGAACTGAGAATCCCACAAGCTGCGTGGCATGGCCAAAAAAAAGAAAAAATCTCCCAGGTGATTTTCACGGGCAGCCAGGCTGAAAACCACTGCATCAGAGGACGGCAGGGAAGATGGCAACGTTTATCTTCATCCTGCCAGGGCAACTTCAGTATGGCCTTGTTGAGTTTGCATGAGATGACTTTATTTTTTCATGGGAAATTTCCTGGTTTTTACACGTAGGCCCCTGACCTGCAGGCTGAGCCCTCACCTCTCTGACACAAACACCTGTGGGGCTGGGCTCCACCTGTCGGGCTGTTCTCTGCACACGGGGGCGAGTACGCCCGCCTTCACACACCCTACCTTCGGCCGTTTCCTATTCTTGTTCTTGGCCTCAGACTCAGAGCCCAGCTCCACAGAAATAATGTTCCTGAGGCCAGACCCTGGGCGCTTCCCGCTACCCCACGACAGGCCTGTGGGGTATGTATGATTTTGATCCCGTGTCTCAGATGTGGAAAGTCACTCAGCCAGGGGGATGGTGGAGTTGGGACTCGGGTCTCTTTGTCTCACAAGCCCCAGCCTCAGCCACCCCACTGCCTTTCTGCGCTTGGGGGTCTTTGGTGCCTTCTGGGCTGCCACCGCTGGATGGCTTCTGGGTGGACCCCTCTGCCTGCGATTGGGTGACTCCTTCGAGCCCGTGGTGGGGCCGGACCAGAGGGTCATTGGGAAAAGGGGAATCTGGATGTCGTCCCCTGTTTGAGACGAATGGCACATTTCCAACTTCTGATTGCTCTTCCCCCCATCCCAGATCCACCCCGACCTTCCAGATCATGACTTGCCCTCCAGGGACCCTCTGCCCCTCTCTCCTGGCCTCCTCTTGATTTAGGAAATGGGCCAGAGGGACAGCGTCTTTGCTGGCGTTTTCTCTCCCCGAGGTCAGGCCAGCTGAGTGGAGCCCATGGGAGCAGAAACTAGGAATGAGGGAGAACAGGGGGCCAGGCTGGAAGCAGAAGGGGCACCTGACCCAGGTGGGTGCCGATGGCGCGTGACTCCAGCGCACAGTGGCCGCAGAGGCCGGAGAGCAAAGGAGCCAATGGGGAGGAAGCAGCTGGACTATCCTGCATCCAGGTGCGGGGTCAGGGGTGGGGCACACAGGTAGCAGGGAGCCCCCGCTTCCCTGTTACCTGTGAGCCTGGCGGGGCAGGTTCCTGTAGCGCGTAGGGTAATCGTGTAGCGTTTCCCAAAAGGCTGGGCAAAGGTGGGTCTCGGTGGTCTATGGGCAAGGCTTTCAGTACCATTGAATCAGAAAAGGAGAATGGTTTTCCTTGTGCAGTGCTCTCAGTGAAGGAGAGTTTCGGGTGGTGTTGGGTGAGAACAGGCCTCAGCAGGTAGTACTGTCTAGCTAGGATTGAATAGCACTGCTTGGTTTTTTTGTTGTAATTATTTTCGTGCTGTGGATTTCTGGCAGATGTTACTCGTTTTCCATTCAGAGAGTACTCTAAAATTTTCTGAGAAATAAAATGTTTTTTAAAGTAAAAAAAGCGAGTCAACTAAAAATATGAAGTAAACAAGAGAAAGAGTGGTATGATGTCATGCCGAAAATGATAATGTGGTCAGTGAAAGACAGGTTCCCAGGGTAAGCTATAGGGTCAAATAGAGCAGTGTTCACGCCCATTAAAATGGAATCTTGGGCACGTCCTCACATGCCTCTAAGCCATAGTTGATGCCATTGTAAACCGTGAATATTATATTAAATGAGCTCATGTGTGTCACGTGCTGGGCCCAGTGCCTGACATAGAGTGATAGTAAGTAGTGGTTGTTATTATATGAAGTGTTCATCAACGAGAAATATTGCACTTGGAGGCCGGTGTTCCTGGGAGAAAAGTGCTGTCGGTGAGCACAGGCCAACCATGGACCAGCACGCTTTGTAAGGGATTGAGCTCTCCATCAGCACAAGCGTTTCAGAGACTTGTCACCTGCCTAGGAGTCCGTGGCAGGAATCTGCCACTGAACGGGCCAGAGACAGCAGGGGAGGTCCCTTCTAAGGAACATTCTATCAATATGCCCAGTGTGCAAAGACCGTTCACAGAGCCGGCCTGAGACTGCTCTCTCTTACAAAGCTTGCTTGCGTTGTTGGTCTTTGGCTGACGTCTGGCACCTTGAATTTAGGGAGGGTTCCCACCATTCCCAAAATGATAAGGGTGGCTCTTATGGAAACTGTTCTTAAAGACATTGTGGTTTATGCTGAGCACCTGCTTTCCTTCTGGGAGTCTGGGGTTTTGCTGCGTGTCAGGCAGAGGGTGCTTATGGGAACAGCCCCCCACAAAGCCCCCGGACTCTGAATCTGTGAGCGTCCCTGGTTGACACACTTCCTACTGCTGTCACAGCTCATTGCTGGAGGAATTCAGTGCATCCCTTGTGGCTGCACTGGGAGGGGACTTCTGGAAGCTTGCGCCTGGTTTCCTCAGGGCTTGGCCCCAGGCACCATTTCCCTTTATTGATTCTTCTTGTATCCTTTTGCTGTAATAAATCATGGCTACATACTGAGTGCTAGGAGTCCTTCTAGTGAATGACTAGACCTGGGTGGTCCTAGGAACCCTGACACAGCCGGTCTCTGCCTTCCAGTTGGAGGAGAACCCAGGCTCCACTGGCCATTTGAGGGAAAGGGTGTGGGGGCACTGATGCCGCTGACGGCGAGAGCTGGGCCATCAGGAGTGTGCTGGGGGCTGCCCCTCTGGGGTGCTGGTGTGATCTTACTGAGCTTCTCATGTGGCAGCTTAAGAGGTTTGGGGGGACCTGGTGGGTATTTTCATGTGAGGCCTCAGTCTCAACCGTGGGGTGTGTTAAGTTCTGAAGGAAAGATCACAGGCCCAGACTAGTTCTTGCAGAAGTGACCAAGGTCAAGACCATTGTTTGGTACAGATCGTGTCAGAGGCACCACACCCTGGCTCTTTATAAAATGTGAGGTGACGACACCTCAGGGTCATCATCAAGACTAAGGGATGTTGCTGTCAGCTTCCCTCGGTTACAGAATCAGCGTCTACTAATTGTGGGGTCTCTCTAAAGACTTACAGGGGGATGGTTTCTTACCTCGGAGGAAGGCCTCCGCAAGCCAGGGCAGAGCAGGGCGTGCAGTGTCCAAGTTGTATTCTCAAAGAACTGACATGATTGCGGGTAAACAGACATCCTGGCTTGAGGCTGGTGAGGGTGGCCCGGTCCTCCGTGTGGGTCTCCAGGGGGGTATTCAGCCTGAGATAAACTCGGGGGCGGGGGCACTAGTCTGCATGGAGGAGTAAAGGGGAGGCATTCAGTGAGGCCCCCAAGGAGCCAGTCAAAGCGGATCATTGCTGCCCGTGCAGAATGACAGTGACCACATGCTCCGTATGTGCTGGTTGTATATGGGTTTCCCTAATACGCCTTAAAATGCGTATGGCACTGTTTAAAAACGGGCCTCTTAGCCCTGCCAGGTCATCTTGGGTGTTGCTAGCGTTATGGGAATGCCCACGCTTTGGGGAACCCTGCTTTGCCTCATGAGCCAGGTCTGCAGACCGCAACGGAAGCTCAAAAGTCCCTTTGATCATCGTGTTTCCCTAGAGATGTGGGCGTGTCCTGACGCAACTCGCCTCATGGCGGGAGGCTGCTTCCGGTTGTGGTTAAGGGGGGTTGGAGGACCTTCCCCAGAGTCCTGTTGGGGGGGGGCAGGGCGGGTGGCAGCAATGGACACCCCACGTGGATCCGGGTCCACCCAGACACCCTTATGGGCGTGGCCAGCCTCTGTTCTCCCCACGGTGGGGCGCGGGGACACCCCAGAGGCAAGGCCCCATCCTTGCCCCGGCTGGTGAGCAGCTGCATCCGCAGGTTCGGTTCTCTCCAGCTGGTGGTCTTTCCCTTCCTTTTCTCTGGTGCTGGGGCCCCCTTGACAACAGGTACAGGCCAGGCTCACCGACGCTGTAAGAAACAGCCCATCTGGACGTGGCTTCCCGTCACACATCGTACTCCCTCATTTTCCCTCCATCCCTCCTGCTTCCGTTACAGAGGGAACCTCTCCCCCCCATGCCACCCCCTACCCTCCTGCTCACTGGGGACATTGGAGTGCACGTGCGGGGTGTCCTCTAATTATCCTCATCTTGCTCTGAGGTCACGTTGCATTTTACCCTCAAGCAGACAGGCCGCTGACTCCAGCTGCCCCAAATGTCCCTGAACAGACCTCATCCGGGGGTGCCAGCCCTGCTCGGCCATGCCTGGCACTCTGCTCCCTTGCATGTCTTCTACTCTGACCCCGTTTTAACGACTCTCTGGTTATTTCTTCTCCCAGGGCCACTTGGTCTGCGGAGCAGACCCTGTGAGCCCTCGGAGGTGTGAATGGTGACCTGTCTCATTCGCATTCCCATAACGGTCTAACTTGGCCAGACTGGGGGTGGGGTCTGGGGGAGACAGCTGAGAATGGCTCCCAAAGATGTGTCCATATTCTAATCCCCAGAACCTGGGAACGTTATCTGATTTGGTAAAAGGGTCCTTGCAGATGTGACCAAGTTGCGGATTTTAAGATGAGGAGATGATCCTGGATTATCCAGATGGCCCTAAATGCAGTCCCAGTTGTCCTCATTAGAGGGAGGCAGAGATTAGGTTAGATTTTGCTGTGCACAGAAGAGGAGGGGTGTGATCAGGGGCAGAGTGATGTGACCACAAGCCAAGGGAGGCTGGCAGCCCCCAGGAGCTGGAAGAGGCAAGGGATGGCTTCTCCCCTAGAACCTCCAGAGGGAACGTGGCCCTGCCAAAACCTTGAATTCAGTTCAGTCATACAGATTTTGGACTTCTGGCCTCCAGAACTGAGAGAGAATATACTGCTGTTGTTTTATGCTACCAAGTCTGTGGTAATTTTTTACAGTGGCCGTAGGAAACTAATACAGAGGAATTAATACATTTACTAATGTATTACTAACTAATACATTTCTTTGGAAATGCATATATCTTTGGGAGAAGACTTCGCCACAGATGCAGGCTGATGGAAGGGGCTGAATCTCTAATACTCCCTGCTTTACGTTGTTTAAATTTTGCTGCTGTTGATATTATGCTCTGGCCTGTGCCGAGAGAATGTTAGGCACAACTCTTTCTATCACATCTTACAGAAATGCCAACCGAATTGGCTTCAGACAAAAAAGAAATTTATAGGTTGGTGTAACTGAAACGGTCCCAGGATGTCAGCTTCAGGCATGGTTTGATCAAGGGGCTTACACAGTGTCAGCAGTCTGATGTCTCCCCTTCCCCCATCCCTATCTCTTCCCTCTGTCCCTCACCAGCTCCTTTTCTGTGTGGCTTCTATTCTCAGGGAGGTGTTTTTTTTTTTCCTGTAGGGTGTCAAGGTGACCATCAGCAGCTTCAGGCTTGTATTCTGTATAACACTGCTTCTTCTCTCCAATAATTCCAACCAAAGTTCAGGGATTGAGCCTCTGGGTCACCTGCGCATCCCAGAACTCTACTCACTATGGCCAGGGGGATACACTAGGCTCCTTGGAGAGGTGAGGGCTACCTGTCCCCACAAACCGTGATGACGGAGTGGGGGAAAGGTGCACCCCCCAAAAAGAATCAGGGTGCTCTCACCAGAAGCAGGGGTGTGTGTAGCTGCGGGACAGGCACACAGAGCAGGTAACTGTCACGAGTTGCTTCTGGCCTCGTAGTTCCTGAGGCTGGTGAGACGCCGTTGGAGCCCATGGTGGTTTCCAGGCCCCTAGATCACTGCGCTTGGAGATGCCAGGTCATGCCTTTGAGGCTTTCTCTCTGCCACAAGAATCCAAGTGTGAAAACCAGCCCCACACGTTACAGGAGATGGAAAAGCTGACCCCGGAGGCCCCAAAAGGTGGGAGATCCGGGAAGAGAGCCGAGAAGTTGAGAAGTTCTGTGTCCAGCGGCGGCAGCTGCTTGTATTGGAAAATCCCATTATCAAAGCATCTTTGAACTTCTCTTGGCATTTGCATGACTAATGTTCGATCTGGTGAAAGCCGTGCTTGGGAAATGGAAAAGGGAAGCGGGGGTGGGCGCTCCTGCTACAACAGGGCTCTCTCTTTGGCAACGGTCTGTGGAGGGAGGAGACTCACGGTGGGGACTGAACCACCAAGGAACTGCTGTGGCCGCGTGGAAGTAGCACTCCCCCTGCCCCCTGTGCACCCCTTGGAGGTGGGAGCCGCGGGCCCCGGGTCCGGAAGGAGGCTTCTGGCCCAGAAGGACGCCCAGCAGTTGAGCTGTGCTGGGCGGGGCTCAGGAAGCTGCCGCAGTGAGCAGGTGACAGGAGAGCTGGCGGGCTTGGAGGCCCAGAGCCAGATGTGCAGGTTCAGCCCTCCCTCAGTGTCATGTCTTCTTAATGGTGCGGCCTTGGGCTTGTCACCCTGAGAAAGCCTCAGGGCCACCTGGGGCCCAGTCCCACCAAGCGCTGCCACTTGGGAGCTGTAGATGCATGCCCACCCCTGGGCAGATGGCTGTTTGAACCTCAGTTTCCTCTCCTGCCTCTTCCTGCCGGGGAATTGCCAAGAAACCATCACCGACTCGCTCTCTGCTGCCTCTCTTCTTGACCCACTCTGGAAAACCCTGCTAGCAAATGGCCCACGTGGCGGGGCGGAGGTTGCCTTGGCTGGGGCGCATCCTTTCTGGGTGGCGCCTGCCGTCTGCAGGGCTGGATGGGGCCCCCCTGCAGCCTCGCCCATGTGGGGGTCCCCCTGGGTACCCACAGGAGCCCAGGGGCTGGAGGGCATTTGGTGGGGGGTCTGAGATCTGCAGCGTCGTTAGGAATCCTCATCAGCTCCTGGTGGCTCAGCCCTCCCTGGGGGGAGGGGAGGGAGGGCACGGGGCTGTGAGCAGCTCTGGTTTGCTGTTTCAGGGATTTCTGAGACCAAACTGCATACCCGACAGCAAAGCAGAATTAGCCATGTTATTTGAAGTTATTTACACAAAGAGACTTACATGATCTATGTCCAGTGTATTCATGTGCCTTCAGTGGGCAAGATGTATTTTATTTGTTTTAAAAGCCTGTGTATATTTTCTGTGTATCAAAGAAGAATCATTTGAAGATGATTTTGAAATAGTCACAGAATCTACTTTAAAAGATTTAACAGGATGGTAAATATTCCTCCTTAATCATGTGTCAGAGCTTCTCTATGATCTCCAAAAGTCCTATGGTTAGTCTCTCCGTGGAAATAGACTTGAGTCAGGGTCACTGGGAACCAACTAAGACCTGCTCAGTGGTAGGCTGTACAAGGGTTTCTTAGCCTCGGCGCTATTGGCATTTGGGGATGAATCGTTCTTTGTTGTGGGCCTGGGGGTCCTGTGCATTGTAGGATGTGTAGCAACATCCCTGCCTCTACTCACTAGATGTCCCCCGCCCAGATGTCCCCATCCCCATTCCTGGAACCTGTGAGTATGTTAGGTCACATGGTCAGGGGAACTCGAGGTTGCAGGTGGAATTAAGATTGCAAATCAGATGACTTGGAGGTGAGGAGAGTAGCTTGGATTATCCAGGTGGGCCTAATATGATCACAAGGGTCCTTATCAATGGAAGAGGGAGACAGAAGAGAGAAAACCAGAGAGACGGCAGCGTGACAGAGACTCAACCCACCATTGCTGGCTTTGAAGATGGAGGAAGGGGCCAGGAGCTAAGGAATGCAGGTGGCTTCTAGAAGCTAAAAATCAAGACAAGGAAACAGATTCTTCCCTGGAGCCTCCACAAGGAACGTGGTCCTGCGGACACCTTGATTCGAGCGCAGTGAGATCCATTTCTGAAATACAGAACTCTAAGAAATTTGTGTTGTCTTAAGCTACTGAGTTTGCGGTCATTTGTTACGGCAGCAACAGGGAACTGGTACACCTGCCCATCTCTCCCACCCACATTGTGACCACCAGTAAAGGTTTCCAGACATTGGCAGATGTCCCCTGTGGGGCAGAATCGCCCCTGATGCAGAAACACTGGCTACGGGGACCACCATGCTGTTTCCCTAGAAACTGGGAGAGAGTCTCTCTGTGATGAGAATGAGGCCAGGAGGGGGTGCACCCAGCACGGTTGGCTGTCCACCCAGCATGGTTCTCTCTGGGAGGAAGGAACCAGTGGTGTGAAAGGGAGCGGGGGGTAGGGGCCACAGCTGCTCCCCCAAGCCCCTCCCTGAGGCTCCCGGCGCCGTCACCAGTGACAGAGTGTGCTTGTGCAGATTTGTACGATACTAGAAAAGAAGCTGAACTATCTTCAACTGCACCATAAAAGAGACTATAAAAACTCAGTAAATGTCAGCCGAAGCGGCACTGCTCACAGAGTTCTCGGCAAGGAGGGCCAGCACGCCGGGCGCCCCGGCACTGTTTGTGGGTGTCGTGGGCGGGAAGGAGAGGCCGGGGAGCTCAGCCCGTGCTGGGGGCCACCGAGCCCGGGCTCTGGGCCAAACACACAGCCCCCGGGTTTCTTCGTCCCAACCCCGATGCTGTAATTCTGTTTGTTTTGCCGACTATGAAATCCATATGGTTCTGATTCCTTCTTTGTGATCCGTCATCTCTGTGTGGCTTCGGAGCCAGAATCCATGCGAAGCGGCTTTGAAGTTGTTGTTCTGGGGGAAGCAGGACATGGTGCTTCTCCAGGGTTTGATTCGAGTGGTGCTCTAGGAGTTGAGAGCTGGGAGGTGGGCGGCTAGGTCAGAAGGGAGGAGCGTTTGCAGAGCCTGCCGGGGATTTGTGCAGCCCAGGGCTGCTCCCTGGTCCTCAGCTGAGGTCACAGTGACTCTTCCTTCCAGGCATCTCAGCTGAAACAGCACGTGAGTCCATGTCAATTGCCGCCTCGGGGTGGTCGGACAGAGCTGTGGCCCCTGGCTCCTCCGTTCAGGGCAGCTGCTGGCCTGGGGGCAGAGTAAAGGCAGAGGCAGGGAGAGAAGAAAAAAGAGGGAGAAGTCAGTGAGCAAGGGGGGATATGGAGAAAGATACCACCTGTATCCATGCTTTTCATATTAAAGGGCCAGACCGTTCCACGATGGGCTGGCCTTAGCTGGGTCTAATAGGTGTATGGAGGCCAGTGGTCCCCAAATTTCAGCCTGCATTGGAATCACTCACCCGGAGGGCTTATTAAAACAGATTGCGGGGCCCCACCCTGAGAGTTTCTGATTCAGGAGGGCTGGGGTGAGGCCCAAAAGTTTGTACTTTCAAACAAATTCCCGGCTGACGCTGGTGCTGATGGTACAAAGTTGAGAACCGTTGGTCTAGAACAAGAAGAAGATCTTTGGAATTAAAAGTGGTACCAATAACTAATAGTTCTCAGGACTTCACAGTTTATTGGTGAGGACCCCACTTTTTTCATTGAAGTGTAGTTGATTTGCAATATTATATTAGTTTTGGGTGTACAACACAGTGATTCAATATTGTTATAGATTATATTCCATTTAAAGTTATTACAAAATAACGGCTATATTCCTCTGTGCTGTACAGTATATCCTTCTTGCTTGTGAGGACCCAACTTTTGATCTGAATAATCCTATGAGGAGATAGTATCATCATTTGTGATTTTTTTTTTTTTTTTTTTTTTACTTTTTCAAGGTGAAAATAGCATTTATTTTAATTTTTGTCAGACACTAAAATTGACCTTTTTGGGTGTACAGTTCTATGAATTTTAACACATACTATAGATTGATGTAGTCACCACCTCAACCAGGACATAGAAGAGTTTCATCACCCCAAGATCCTCCCTCCTACCCTCCCTTTGCATTCGCACCCTCCCTGACCCGACCCTTCATGGTTCGTCCATTCTTGTAGCTTTGTCTTTTTGAGAATGTCGTATAAATGGAATCATACAGTAGGTAACCTTTTGAGACTGGCTTCTTAATGTAATGTCTACGGGACGGATCCAGGTTGTGGCCTGTGTCAATAGTTCGTTCCTTTGTGTTGGTAAGTAGTATTCCATTGCGTGGATGTACCATAGTTTGTTCCTTAGTCCCTGTTGAGATCTTTTGGGTTGTTGCCAGTTTGGGGTTTTTATGAATGAAGCTGCTATGGGCATTCGTGTATAAGACTTGGTGCGGACCTGTATTTTCATTTCTTTCGGGTACATACCTAAGAGTGGGATTGATGACTGGGTCATATGGTAAGTGTATGTGTAACTTCATAGGAAACTGCCAAGCTGCTCTCCGGAGTGGCTGTACCATTTTGCATTCCCACCAGCAATGGATGAGGTTTCCAGTTGCTCTGCAACCTCGCCAGCACTTGGTATCGTCCATCTTTTAAATTTTAGCCACTCTAGATCATGTCTGATTTTGAAATGTGTAAACAAATCTCAGAAAGGCTCAGAGGGTTGTCTAAGGCCCCTGGGCTCTTGGTGGCTCCCTGAATAACTAAAATCCAAACCTTTGGACTTGACGGCTGTGTACATTCTGGGTGATGGCTGTGCTGAACAGGAATGATAGAGGCTTATTCCACGTGGCAGACTAGGAACCAGTAACTTCTGCGTGAGGTTGGGGGCTGCAGCAACATCAGGGCATATGTGGCAGCGTTAAGGCATATGCCCAGGGACTAGGGAAAAAAAAAAAAAAAAAAAAAAAAAAAGGAAGCGAAAACAGAGAAAAAATGCACATCCTAGAATCACAGAGGTGGGAGGCACTAGGCTACTTCTCCATCCCTTGTCCCTCCTTATTTTTTTATTTTTGTTTTTCTTGGAGTATAGTTGATTTACAGTGTTGTGTTAGTTTCAGGTGTACAGCAAAGGGAATCAGTTATACATATACATATATCCACTCTTTTTTAGCTTCTTTTCCCATCTAGGCCATTACAGAGTATTGAATAGAGTTCCCTGTGCTATACAGTAGGTCCTTATTAGTTATCTACTGTATTTGTAGTAGTATGCTCCCTTATTTTTAAATTGAGGCTCAGAGAGGGAAAGCAGCCTGCCAAATGTCACTCAGCTCACTGGTGCCTCTTGACTCTTTGCCTGTGGCCAACGGTTGGCAGAAACCCCCTTTGTTTCCAGAAGCATCCTTGGGAGTAACACCGGGGCCACAGGCTGCTTCCCCTTGGTGCTTGAGGAGTAGAGCTTTTGCAAATTGATACACCTGGTCAGGGTCATCGTACTCCTTCAGTGTCTTGGCCTCAGGTCTGTTCCGGGTAAGGAGTTGGTTTCAGGAAGGAGCTTGTGCAGGGGGGCCGTGGCCACAGCTGAAACCAGAGCGGGTGACTTAACAGGGAGGAGATTTATGGAGGACCAGGCCCACCTACCCTCGCGGGGGAAATGGCGCCGCTGTGCTGGAAGGCTGTGGACATGCTTAACCGATCGCAGAATACTTCTTTCGTTTTGAATAGCATTTGTTTGGTTGCCACGGCAACGTCAAGTCTCTATTTTCATGCTAACCTGCGTGGCTGCAACTTTCTATATATAAGTGCTGCTTTGCACAGTGAATTAGCTGATGCCACGGGGGAAGCAGCGGATGTGGAGACGGTGGCAGAAAATGACCAGTGGGTCAGTTTAGCAAGAGGAGGGACTGCGGGGCTGAGGTGAGTGGGCACCCGGGGCGTTTCCGCTGATCCATAGGGCAGGTTGCTCGAAGCTCATTGGAGCAGGGTGAGAGCGGGAAAGGCAGCCCCCACCTGCGGGCGGGAGGGAGGGAGGGAAGCCCTGCTTGGATGGCCTCCTGCTGGGCTGGAGGGTGATTCTTCTGTTTCCCCGCGGGTCGCCTCTCCTCCTTCAGTGCGTCTGGGCCGCCTGGGGAACCCGAGGCTCCGGAAAGAGGAGCAAGCCACTGGCCAGGGTGGTGTCTGAAGTGAGCCGAGTGCGGAGTGAGTTTTCCTTGTTTCCTTTGACTTGGTTCCCCGGTCTGGATCTTCGCCTCCTCTGTTTTGCCTTTTCTTCCTTCCCAAGTGTGGCTCCCTGTTGGGGCCAGATGGCTCCACGTGGTGCAGATAGAATATTCAGGAGAAGCCTGGAAGGACCTTGGGAGTCGGCAGGTTCAGCTCCCTCGGCTCTAGATGAGGGAGAAGCCCAGAGAGGTACACGCTCTGCCAGATGTCACACAGCCAGCCAGAGAGAGAGTGGGACGGGAACCAGGTCCCCAGGGGACTTCTGACTCGGGCCCCTGTGCCTCGTGCGGGCACTTGTGTGGTGGGGTCAGGACAGCTGTGGGTGTACACACCAGACTTACGGGGGCTGCAGAGAGGGTGGCCCACTCGGGGGCGCTCCTTTCTTGCGTCACAAGTTGGAGGGCAAGTAAGGAACACAGGATTATGTAACAGGATCAGAAGCCATGAAGGCTTCTGGAAAGAGCATGGAAGTTGGAGTCTGGAAAACGGATTCATGTGGATTCAGCCGCTTCCCGCGTGGCAACTGTGTCCACTTCGCTGAGGCTCAGTTTCCCCACTAAGTCCTGGAATCTCTTCCCCAGCTCTGTGGTGGAGGGTCAGTGTCACAGCCAGTGTGAAACTGTCAGCAGCAGCATTTGGGTCCTGATGGGGGTGTGATGCACCTGAGGGCAGAGCAGTTTGGAAACCATTAGCATCTATGCAGCTCGCTCCCCAGTGACAGGGAGAGGCGGCTGCCGGAAACAGAGGGCTTCTCTGGAGATTGGGTTTTGGGTGTGCCTTGAAATGCACTACAGTTTTATCATCATTTAGAAAAGTCTCAGCCGGGCTCCCTCTTCTATAATATCAAACATTCGACAAATATTTTAAGTGCACTGGATCCAAAGACCTGGACCCAGTTTTGTTTTGTTTTTTTCCTTCTTTGACGTGCCACGTGACTTGCGGGATCTTAGTTCCCCAACCGGGGATCGAACTCGGGCTCATAGCAGTGAAAGAGCGGAGTCCTAACCACTGGATGGCCGGGGAATTCCTGACCCTGTTCTTTTTTTTTTTTTTTAATTTTTATTGGAGTATAGTTGCTTTACAATGCTGTGTTAGTTTCTGCTGTACAGCAAAGTGCCGACCCTGTTCTTGAAAAGAGAAAATTTGTACAGTTGGAATCTAGGGCCCGTGAGTGGTGTACAGTCTGTGGGGCTGGAAGATTGGAGATTGGAAGCACTCACCCCTGGGCGGGCCGAGGAAAGTGCAAAGCGAAGGAATCTCTTGCAGGAATTTATGATGGAGAATGGGGGGAGGGGTATAAAGGGGGGAGTTTTAAAAACGGAGATCGGGACCAGGTAAAGTGGTGTTTCTTAAAGCAGGAGTCAGCAGCTACAACGTGTCTGTAATCCGTATTAAGCAGCATGGAAAACAGAGTGTGAAAACAGCAGAGTGCATTGCACGTGGCAAAGCGTGTATTGCTACGTGAAACTTTTGCTTTGCACGTATATTGGGTTGTGAAGTAAAATGTGCATTTCACCGTGGGTCAGACTTTCGAAACCAAAAAAATGACACCTTCTGGCCTGGAGTGGTGACCCAGTGAGCCTGAAATCTCCTGTGGATGGCTGGGGATTTCCTTTCCAAGAAAACGCTGGAAGGAGAAAGGAAGGGTTCTCAGTGGGGGAGAGCCTCACGCAAGCATCGTTTTGAGAAGCTGGTGATGTAGCATGCAGCTCAGACAGGGGCAAACAGGCCGGCTGGGAAGCGTGAGGTCTGGGGACCGGAGGGAGCATCCCCTGCTCCCAGGGCCTGTGGTTCTTGCAGCGACTGCCTGCTCCCCCTGCACCCTCCCCAGCGGTCCCAAAACACACATGCCCCTGCCCTGGAGCCCTGCACTGCTCCCATGAGGGGTGGACCCAGCCGTCCTCCCCGCAGGCACCGTGCTCCAGGGGTGCTGGCTTCCAGCTGCTCAGCGCCGGCGATCCCATGGGGATCTCCCTGCCCACTGCGGCAGCTGTGTCGTCTCACCTTTACACCCCGTGGATGCGCGTCTGTCCTCCGAGGCTGCCGTACCCCATCCTCTTTCTCCTTGGTTCCCGCTCTGTGCACGGCTTTGCCTCTGACCACCTTCTCTGCCTCCCTGCCCAGCCGGTGGTGCATGCCTCACTCCTTAAGCTACATCAGCTTCCTCACTACCGCCTCCCCTTCCAAACCTTCTCATCAGCTGTTTGAGGCACCACTCTTCCACAGACAGAGTAGGACAGACTCTCCAGGGTCCCTTCTGGCCCCCAAACCTTGTCCTATGCTTCCCTTCTAAGGAAGGTTGGACCCAGGCTGGGGCGCTCAGCTCCGGGGTGAGATGGAGTTGGCCACACGTTTGCAGCCCTTGGAAGGTGTGTACTGATACCCGGAAGCTGGTATTCAGCTCACCCACCAGGAGATGTTGGTAGTAAGAGGTCTTAGCGAGAGGATGGTTAATAGAGGGTAAAAGTACTGATTGTACTTTTAGTCTAGGATGGTGGTATTCAATTCTTTAACACGAGGGCGCCCTCTCTTCAAATGACTGCTTATGCGGATACCCAGCAATTAACACCAGGAGCTGTACACTGGTGGCCACTGGGAAAAATTCAAGTGCAAAACTGCAGGGGAGTTTGGTGGTGGTTCTGTTTTTGTTTTTGCCCATAGTTTCATTTAAAATTTTTTGAGTTGGTTGCCAACCTCTAAAAATGAGCAGATTTCACATTAAAAATTCAGATTTCCAGCTTCTCTTGCAAAAATGAGTAGCTTTGGCGGCACTGAGCCCACTGTCCTGCCCGGCAGCAGTATGCTGATGATGAATGGCAGGGTTTCAGTTTGCTACAGTCCCTACCCATCCCCGGCATGGAGAGCAATGAGGGAACAGTTGCCAATATTCGCATGATTTGTGATGTTTTTCTTACGGTTAGGAAATATGAAATAGACCCGGTGCCCATGTCTGTGAAAAGAGGGAAAGTGAGACGGCTGCAGTTTTCAAGAAGATGTTAAAGAATCTCTTTCTGAAAGTGAATTTGTTGGTCTCCTAAAGATTACTTTTTAAGGAATAGCGGTAGATTTAGAACAGGTGCTGTGTTTTTTTGTTTGTTTGTTTGTTTTTGCCTTGAAATCAGTGGTTCTCAAAGCGTGATGCCTGAACCAGCAGCGGCATCACTTGGGATCTTGTTAGAAACGCAGACTGTTGGGTGCTACCCAGACCTGCTGATTCAGAAATGTGGAAGGTGGGGTCTGGCAGTCTGTGTTCTGATGGCCCTTCTGATGCAGCTGAAGGAGCAAAGGCTGAGAACCGCTGCTCTGAGGCTCAGAGCACAGACAGGATGCCAGCACCCTCTGTTGTCCCTTTCCATCCTTTTAAGACCCAGAGGGGAGGAAAGGCGGGGATCCCTAGCCGAAGAGAAGGAGTTGAGGTTCTCACCCGACACCACTCCAGGCAGAGTTCTGTTCACGCTCTGAGGGCTGGAGGAGTACTTCTGGCTACGGGAGCTCAGCAAATTCCAGTTCGCTTTAGTCCAGTGCTTCCATCTGTGGGTCCCGTTGGTGCAACAGTGGTGGAGGAGCCCTGGTGCCTCTGACAGTCCTGGGGAGATAGATGGTCACCAGGCTCTCTTCCCAGGTGACCCTAGCAAACAAGGCCGGGGAATGCATCACATGGAGAGGGACCAGGTTGGCTGCTCAAGCTTATCGAAGATGACCAGGCATTCATGGGCTAGGAGTTCTTAGGTGAAAATAATTACCAGTTTTTTAAATACTTAGAGGTAAGAGCCAATCACATATGTACATTTCAGATCTGCCCTTGGTCACTCAGGCTGCTGTAATCATAGATGATCCCTTGGCTTCTGCCCACTTTCTCTCTGGCTAAAGGCTTTAATGACCTCAGTGGACAGTCTCAGTGAGCCAAGAGAGTACATTTTTTCCGAGTGTATTTACTTGGAGGGCCCTAGGCCCATGAGAGGCTTGTTTCAGAGACCTCGACCGAGCCATTGATGACTTTTTCCCCAGGCCCATTTCGTTCGTTTGTGATTTGGGGGCCCCTGAGGGCATTTCGGTATGTAAGACCCCTCCCAGTGAAAAATAGATTAACACGCGGGCTGTGCTTCTGCCTCTACCTTCTTGCCTCTCTCTCTTCCTCTCCTCTCACCTTGGGGCCCCGGTGACCCTGGGAAAGTAAGAAACCCGCTTTCTTAGTGGGCTGACAGTCCTACCTGGAGACTGAAGGAACTCCACTGATTGAACACATGCTTGTTGGGCATGTTTTCTGTGTCTGGGGACAGATTTGGGTAGGACACTGTTCACGTTCTCAGGAAGCTCAGGTGAGCGGGGTGTGAGGACCACTCCTCCCTGGCCCCCGAACAAGAGCAGCTGTGGAGGTAATGAGTGGATCTGACCGGGGGGAGGGAAGGTGGGGCTGGTGGGGTAGGGGTCTGCATCTCCCAGGGAGACAGCAAGAAGTGAGGAGCCTGGCCCACCAGACAGAGCAAGATGGACACCCCTCCCGGCTGGAGCATTGAACCCAGGCTGAGCCTTGATTCATGGAGGAACTCGGGGATGATGGCCTGGGGTCAGGAGCAAAAGCATCAGCCTTGGAGACAGGACACCAGGTTCAAACCAGTTCTGTCTCGGTGGTGGTAAGACCTTGGTTTATTCGATTATAAAATAAAAATGATTTGATTATAAAATGAATACTTCTCTCCCAGGATTCTTGTAAAGGTCAAATAAGCTACAACAGATACAAGTTACTGGCCCACCATAGACAGAAAGCACTTCAGCAAGGAAGAACCACGGAGAAGATGAGGGCTAATGGTGAAGTACAGACAGTGGGAGTCGACTTTGGTGGGAAAAATGAATCTTGTCCTTTGTCCTCCTGATTATCCAGCCTGTCTCATTTTTAGGAGCTTGAAGTCGGGGTTGGGAGTGTTCTCTTGGGGTGTCCTTGCTGGTGGCAACAATTCAAATGAAGTCACATGCGGGCTGCTTTAGGAAGGTTGCCAGGCTTTGTGTTGGTTGGTTCACGGCTCTTTGTGCACGGCTCTGTCTGTTTCTCGGTCTGGTTTGCAGGGGGTCACCAGCTTCCCAGCAGCCCCGGTGGAGGCGGATGTTCTCTGGCCCCTTCTGCTGGTCCCCGAAACCCCAGTCTTGCCCACAGAGTGGCCTGATTCCAAGTCACATGCTGTTCCTCTTTCTCCGGTCTGTGTCAGGAAGTTCAGAAGGTGTCACTCCGAGAGGTTAGCCCGCAGGCAGCATGAGTGACTCAGCATTGGGGACCTCAGCTGATGAGTTTCCTAAAGGTTGCTCAGTGATTTAACGGAGATGGGACGGTATGGAGCACAGCTAATGCTTACGGAGTTTCTTCCATCATCTCGGCCCTCGTATTTAGCCTTTGCAAGAGTTTTGTGCAGTGGGTGGTGGTATTTCCATTTTTACATGTGGAAAAGAAAAAGAGGTTCAAAGCAGTGAAGTGACGTGCCTGAGATTATATGGCTGGTAAGAGGTAGAACCTATACCTGAACTTCCTCTGCCCTGGCTGAAGGTTAGAAGCTGGGTTTGGAGACAAGCAAAGGGATGTCTGTGGGCATTCGAGTGGCTAGTGAGGGTTGCCTCTTCTGTTTCTAATCCCCGCCCACACCCCTACGCATCGCATCGTGCATACCTTATTTTGGGAGCCCCTGCTGCAGACCAGAGGCTGTGGTTCCTCGAAGCCTCTGGAATCTTCCAGGCCCCCTTGTTGGAACGGAGCTTTGCATTTCAACGAGTGGAAAAAAAAATAAGCAGAAGAGGATTTGCCAAAAGAGAAAATCAAGTGCGTTTATGACTCCTCTTTGTGTGCACAGATGTTTCCTCCCTGGGTCACCCCCACCCTGCTTCGCGGGGGCTCACTGGCCACAAACAGATGGGAAGTGGCTCATGGTTGAGCTGAGAGCCAGACTTATTGGCAAAGGTCGCCTTGCACGGAGCCTTGTGGGGGTCAGCCTGGGGAGGGGTCCTGAGTGGGGCTTGGTTTCTGCCATGCCATCTGGCCAGAGCTACTCCTCCAGCCATGATCGCAACATCAGCACCAAGGTTTAGGGCCAAAGAGCGAGGAGAAGAAGACTCTGCATTAGGACTGGGAGACTTGGTGTCCAACCAACCCCCGTCTGTCTCTGAGCCTCGGTTTCCCCATCTGTAAAATGGCAACATGGGATCAAGTGATCTCTATGGTCGCTTCCATCCCTAATTTTTGTGTCAGCTCTGCATTGGTTAAGTTCTTTACTGTTGATCATTTTGTCTTAATTCAATTCGTTTTCCTAAAAATAAAGCCCTGCCCCCCCAAGTCTCCCTGCTGTTTGAAAGATAATACAGTGAACCTTAATCTGATAAACAATGTTCATTTTAGGGGATGGCAAGTGAAATGGAATATGTCAAGGGGGATTTTATTAGCAAATATTATCTAAATATTTTGCATAAGGCTATATATTCATGTATTAGCTCATAATGGAATCCAAGTTAAAGATTTTTTTAAAAGAATGCACTAAAATGAATATGCTCATTATAGAAAACTTGGAAAATACAGAAAAACAGAAATAAGAAAAAATATTTAGCATGCTTGTCTTGTTTTTTTTTTTCAGTGCATATTTGTCTACATAATTGGGATCATATGGTATATTTAGAATTGTACATGCTGATTCAGGGGAAGGTCAGTGTTTACGAATACATTTTTAAAATAAAGAAAAATTAAAATTTTCATTTTTAAAATTAAAAACTCAAAATTTTAAACGTGATAAAAGAAATACAATTACAACCGCCAGAGCAATCCCACAGTACAAAGATAACTTTTGTTAACATTTTCGTGTGTTTCCTTCGTGCTTGGCTTGGGGCGGGGAGAGCATTATTTTCCATAGTTGAGATCATGCTGCGTACTCTCGTTTCTAAAACAGGAACCACTCTTAGAAGATGATATAAAAGAGGGTTTAGAAGATGATATAAAAGAGGGTTTTGATGGCAGAAAGCATTGGCTACTGGGTGGTTGATTAGTCTTTCCTGTTTTGAGGGGGTGGGGGAAGACTTGGTTCATTCAGTATGAGTTTTAAATACACAGAAAATCATCACTCAAGTTCTCTGGCAGAGAAAGTGGCCGCTATGATGTTCTGCATCGTGCAGCATTGCTCGGGTGGACAAAGGAAACAAAGACTTTTTGTTCGGTGACTCTCCCAGCACAGGATCCGCAAAGCTTGAACAGTCCCTCCACGGTCGGCATGTGCTTGGACAGAAAAGGAAGCAGCAGTTACAAGTGCGCCCCACACATGGCTGGAGGCTTTGTCTGTACTGGCTTTGGATGTTGCAGGAGAAACATGTCTCCTGGTTCCAGGATGGGAGGGAAGCAGCAGAGGAGGACCAAGGGGAACACTCGGCACCAAACCTCAACCCTAACCCTAACCCTAACCCCAGGCAGTACACTTTGCTGCATTTCTGAGTTGGGGGAGTGTACTAAGCAATGCACTTATACCGTTACTTCCCCGGCATAATCTTCCTAATTTTGGTTTCTCTCTCAGTGTCTGAACAGTAAGTGGGTGGTGTTCTTCACTTGCATGCCTACAAGAACCTTCCTGTTTCTTTCATGTCAAAGAGTAATATGACTTAGCTGGATATGTACATCTTGGATGTCAACCTTTTTGGACAGAAACTCATATTTGCAGCTCAGCCTGTTCCATCGTTCAACAAATGTTTATAGACACCCACAGGGATGAACAAGATGATGGCCATACCCCCTGAGGCTTTGACCTCAGTGGCATTTGTCTTCTAGCACTTTCAGATGGGCGATGCCCAGTCCTGATGAGCTGTGAGCAAAACAAAGTCCCCGCCTCACAGAGCTTTTATTCTAGTGGGAAGTGTTCTCTAGCTGTTAGTAGGAGTAGAGGAAAAGTCTGAGGAAGGAGTGATTTCCTAGATAACTTTTCTCTTTGCCTGTTGGTGTGCATGATTTTTTATTATGTTTTATTATTTTTGTCATTAATTGTTGATTTTAGTGTATTTGATCTGGTCTTTTCTAATGGAATACTACTTAAACCTACATTGATTCATTATTTCCTTGCTTTTTTTAGTTTGCAATTTGGAGAGATCCTTTTAGGTTTACCCTGCACTTTACTGATTTAACTTTTAATATTTTTATTTATCCACAACTGTTAATGTGGCTTTAAATGAGCAATTTTCATATAATACTGACCTTATCTATCTTCTTCTTTATATCAACCTTTCTCTTTTGCCTGGTTTTTTCCATTACGAGTTTTCTGTTCCTCTCTCTAAGAGGTCACAACTTCTTACATTCTAGCAGTTTCCTGACATTTTAAATTATATTCCGAATTACTTTCTGAGATGTGCTCTTCCTTTGAGCCTTTAGGATGGTGTTTCCTCACTCATTTCCCGTGTGTTCTGCCCCCTGCCCACCACCACCGCCCCCCCGGCTTTTCAAACTCATTCTTAACAAGGCAGGATCTATGTAGACACTGCATTATACCAGAAGAGTATATAGGTCATCTGTCACTGGCTTTGGCACTCTGTGCCCTTGGGGAAAGGTTGAGTCCTTTTCACATTTGCTCACCTGTAGGTTCAGTGGTACATACATCTCCCAGTCCTGTTCTTGTTTTCAAATCGGCTGTCACCTGGTGCATCGTTCTTTTACTGCCTGGCTCGCTGATATTCCAAATGGGTGGAGTGCGTGAGAAATCACAGTTCTCCTGGCCCCATCCCCACGCACTGCTGCCAGGACATTCTCCAGACTTGACCTGTGCGATCCGTACCTCTCTGAATGACTAACACCCCTCCCCAGGCCCTGCACCCGCCTGCGCTGGCCGCTGGCTTGTTTTCCAGGAATCGCTGTGTGGAAATGGGTGGTAGGGAGAGAGGGGCAGATCTCAGGTGGCTTCTGAGCCACAGGGGCTGGCTGTTTAGTGCTCGGGTGGGTGCAGATCCTGTATCTCACATCGGGGTCTGAGAAGGGCCAAGGTGCCAAGTGCATCTCAAATTAGACACAGAGAGCAGTGAAGGTGTGAAGTGCTGTTTCCCCTTTCACAATTAGTCTCCGTTTTGTAAAATTTTCTCCGTTTACTCCACTGGCCTTAAAGGTTCTGGAGGGTTTTTCCCTCAGATTCTGATTGTCTACACTATTTTTGCTTTTTTTGTAGCGTGGTAAGTTTTATCTTTCCCTCTTAGTGCCACTTTAACCGGGATTTGACAGAGGTGTCCACAGGGCTACCGCCCGGTGCCCCTTTCCACGGGAAGTCCCTCTGCATCCCTTTAACTGTCCTCTTGGTCCTCCCCGTGGTGATTCAGGTCCACACTGGGGACCTCATTCCTGCAGTTGTGGGTATGTGGTCAGTAACAAATTCAAGTTTGGTTTTCTGGGATTGAAAAAAGAACCTCGTAAACCATTGCCTGGATGCTGTGTGATAGTTTTACATGTAGCCTGAGACTGTGTTTCTCCAAGTGGGCTGAGTTTACGACTGAGGATATGCGAGATGATCTTAGATCACGTGGAGATAACAGTTTTTAAGTTCCATTTATTTTCGCATGTAATAGAAAAAAAGAAAAAACCCCAACCTAATCAAATCCATGGTTTCATAGATATTACTGCTTAGGGCCAGGCTTAATTCAGGTTCCATGTAAGTCAGTTAAAAAAAAAGTAAATCATAGTGTAGCTGAGGCATGACAGTGGGAAAGTTCTGATAGCAGAACGTGAGTGACTGAGGTCTGGGAGACGCTGAGGAGGGGATCCCGTAGGTCTGGAACGGGGCCTGTAAGGAGGCTTTTGAAACCAGGTGCCATTTCTGATATGTCCACTTGACCTTGGGACTCTTTTATGATGGGGACACATAGAAACCTTATGAGGGGCCTTGGACCCCACCACACTGAGTGCAAGAAACTGGCTGCCAGTTCACTTCCCAGGGGCCATCGCTTGGCCTGGTGGGCCAGATCCGGCCACTACCTACATACAGCCCCGTCCCTTTCTGGCTTTCTTCTGAATGGGCATCTCTCTGAATGTCTTCCCTTGCTTCCCTGTGCCTCCTCACACGCCCCAGGGCCTTGTGTGCCTGTGTTCAGATTTCCACGCCCACCTTACTTCCATATTCCTTTCTGAGATTAGCGGGGAAACCTCTCTGTAGTCAGTAAGCGTTTTCTTCATTATCTCGTGTGGACACTGAACTATGTATTTCTTCTTAAGATCCCATCCTCGTTTGCTTCCTGTGACTCTGATTCTCAGAACCCACATCTCTTCATTCCCCATCATGTACTCCCTGAGTATGAAGTACTGGACTGGTTTGGAGGGGAAACAGATTAAGACTTGTTTTTCTGTTTGTTTGTTTGTGGGTTTTTTTGCCTTTAAGAGTACTGAGAGGGGCCCAGGGGGTGCTGCCTGCGTGAATGGAGGGCATGGGGGGTGGGATGGATTCATTCTCCTGCTACTTGAATGCACCCACCCCCCCCATAGGTTCCACTGTGCATCCTTAATGCATGAACTCAGCATTGACCTATAGGATTTCACCACCATCTCCGTGCAGATGCTCCAGCTCCATGTGTCGAGGGCCAGACTCACCCCAGTTGCCCAGTGACCACTTTGAACTTGGATACGCAGACAACAAACTCCACCACGTCCCCGCAAATGGCTCCCACCATAGCTGGATCGCTGGGCAACTGGTTCTAGCTTCTCTTGTTCCCTTTGGAGTTGACTTTTACTTTCTCCCATTCCCGCCACGTCTCATCAGTTGCCAAGGCTTATTCTGCTTCTTACTCAGTGTCCTTCTGCTGTGGTCAAGCCCTTTCTTTTCATCCCTGCTGTCGGGCAAATTCTGTATCTTCTGAGGAACTGCCCTTGCCTGTCCCAACTGAAAGGGCTCTGCCCTCCTCAGGACTCTGAAAGCTCTTATTGTCTACCTACTTATCAGTCAGCATTCCTTACAGAGTCCTCTGTATGGTTATTCCTTTTTTTTTTTTTTTTTTTTTTACACTTGTGTTTGTGCCTTATCTTCCAAATTTTAGAAGTCAAGTCCTATATATGAGACTCGCCTGTATCTTCCAGAGCATTCAGGAAAGCGGTCGTTAGTAACTTGATTAGTTATGAACTTGATTAGTTATTAGTTGCTGATTGATTGTGTAGCCAAGGGGCTGCGTATCAGGGGGTGGGGCTGTCTTTGAGACCCTGTACCCTGGAGACTGCACGGGCTGGTGAATAATTTTTCCCTTCATTCCTCTGAAGCATTTAGAAGAAGTGAGTCATCGCCATCCCCAGATGTTCTTTCTTAATTATCGTTATAAGACAACACAATTTGTCCAACGGAGGATGAGGTCCCACAGCGAACGTGGCCTATTTTTGGTTGACAGTTTTCAACTCAGCTGAAACAAAGAATAATCACAGGAGGACTGGTTGCATCTGACTCCATTCAACTCGGGGAAAATGAAGCTTAGTGGAAATGATTGCCAGTCTTTTTGCTTTTGGATCATGGGTTTCCTGATGTCTTTTGTTTGTCCATGTGGCCCCATAGATAGAAACGTACCTGTTTTCAGAGACAAAAAAGGAGGTGAACAATTTGTGCTTTTCCCCAGCCAACTGTGATGATAGAGGACTATCAGTAAAGCAGAACAGAAGTGACTTCTGGATTAGAACGCTAGGATAACCCCAAACAGTAAACCCATTGGAATGTATATGCGAGTTTTAACACACCCAGAAATGTTAACTTGGGTGAATCCTAAAGAATAAAACCTCTGCAGTACTGGTTTGTTTTGCTTTAGTTCAGGTCAGCGCAGATCAGCCTCCTGGATTGTAATGGGCCAGAAAGGCCCCTCGCCATTGGCTGGAGGCCTTACAGAGAACCATCATGACGGTGATTCCTGTGTTGCCTACAGCAGGGCATTATTTTCTGTGGTTGTATCTACTCGTCTGGGTGCTGCAGGGTCAGAGTGGTGTCAAGGCTGAACGGCCTGAAAACCGTCCCCTCTTTGCAGTTATTAAAAACAAGAAGTCATGGGCTGTGAAAGCTTCCATCGCCATTTTAATTCCACAAAACCAGAGGGCCTGAAGATGAGGGTCTTGGCTGTCTAGATGCAGGTGAAGTTTTGTTCTCATCTTCTCCTGGGTGGGAGCCCATTTCCAGGAGCAGAGAAGGACGTTGCTGTGTATTCCAGGGCATGGCTGGTCCCACAGTTCAGGGGGTGAGGTTGCACCTGGCATCCCCTCCCACACCAGGGAGAAGATAACCCAGCAGCCACTGGAGGACTCTCGCCTCTGGATACGTACGGTGCTCACTTCTTCTCTTAGTGGCTGGTTTGGGACCATTTTACAAATGTAGATTTAAGCATATGTATAGATCTATGTATAGACTACATTTTTTTAATCCATTCATCCATCGCTGGACACTTGGATTGTTCACACCTTTTGGTTATGGTGAATAATGCTGCTATGAACAGGAGTGTACAAATATCTGTTTGAGTCCTTGCTTTTGATTTTCTTGGGTATATACCCAGAAGTGGGATTGCTGGATCGTATGCTAATTCTATGTTTAATTTTTGGAGGAATTGCCTTACTGTTTTTCATAGCACCTGCACCATTTTACTTTCCCATCAGCAGCGCAGAAGGGCTCCAGTTTTTCCACATCCTCGTCAATATCTGTTCTTTTCTGTTTTTTGATAGTAACCATCCTAATAGGTGTGAGGTGTTATCTCATTGTGGTTTGAATTTGCATTTCCCTAATGACTAGTGACACATGACATCTTTTCATGTGCTTATTGGCCATTTGTAAATCTTCTTTGGAGAAATGTCCTTTGCCCGTTTTAAAATTGGGTTGTTTGTTTTTGTTGTTGAGTCTAAACAGTTTCGTGTCCAGGGAAACTGCAGCACCTACTCTTTCAGCCCCTGCTGATAGTAACAACATCAACAGTAATAACTCACATCACCCTCGCACTATACTAAGTGTTTACATGGATTGCTTTTGTCCCCTTTAATCCTCACAACAACCTTTTGGGAAAGATAATCTCCATTTTACACTTGAAGAAACTGAAGCTTAGAGACCTTGCCCTACGTATCACAGTGGTGAACCAGCAAAGCCCTGACCCTGACCTGACTCTGTCCCTAAATGACAGTACTGATGGCCTGGCCCCCACCCAAAGAGCTGGCCTTGAAACCTTCCTAAGTAGATACTTCATCCATGCGTTTGAGAGAAGGGATAGTTTATAGGAAACCGTGCAGTCCTCAGGACCTCTGTTCCTCCAGAACACCATATTTACTTCGATGTAAAGAATCAGTTCCTAAAATCCCAAAGGTTTGCATCTGAAAGCAAACCCAGAAATGCAGGGCACTTCAAGTGCTAAACCTTCAGCTGCTCCGAAAAGCTTTCTAAGCGGAGGGATAGGATATATTCACCAAGGAGCCAAGTCCTTGCTGAAACTCATTTCCTTGGTGGAGGCAGTGTGGCTCTCAGGGTCCAGTCCTTTCTTCCCGTGAACCTAACAGCTTGGTGATCCCCAGCCTGTTTTCATCTGAGATGCCCGGCATTGCCTCCTCTTTTCCCGCTGTCTGTCCAGGTTTGGAGGTGACAGGGGCTGAGTGAAGGCAGGGGACCCTCATCTTGCCCTTTTGGGGGCAGCAGCTCTCCAGCCCTGGACGAGTCCAGCACAGTGGTTCTTTGGGGGAGCATTCTCCATCCTTTTTATGTTGGTTTTTATCTGGCCTTGGGTTCGCACAGCTGGGGCCGGAGCCGGGGCCAGAGCTGTGACTTTGGGATGGGAAGAAGTTGGCGGAACATTCCCCAGCAGGGCTTGGGCAGGCCCAGGGAGTCCCGCCTAAAATACAGTGGACAAAGGAGCTCTTGTCCGCAGGCCTGGGGGTGGAAGGCATCTGGTCAGTGACACAGGCTTGGCCATTGTATGTCGTGACCTCAGCCAACTTTTTTTAGCTGAGGAAGGAGAAAAAGAGAGCGTGCAAAAAAGAAAAAAGAAAGAGAAAGAAAGAAAGAGAGAAAGAGAAGGAAAGGAAGAAAGAGAGAGAAAAGAAAGAGTGAAAGAGAGAGAGAGAAAGAAAGAAAGCAAGCCCCCAGATCCTTTGTATCTGGAAAGTCCAGAAGGCATCGTTGATTTCCCCACAGGAGCTGGAGCAGATTTGGAAGGAACTGTGCAATGTAGTGGGTTCTTTGTGAAAGAACAGCGATGAGAAAAGCCACAGAAACATCCTCCGGGGTGCCCAGAGCTCTGACCCTGGGGTAGCTGTTCGCCTGGGCCTCATTTCCCGCAGAGGGGCCCGTGGAGAGGAAGCTGGCAGGGGCCCTGGCCAGCAGCCCGGGCACTGCAGACAGGACCCACGACTCTGAGTTAGCGGCCCCCAGAGAAGATGAGCCCTCCTCCAATGGTAAGAATTGTTCTGCTTACCTGCCAGCGTGTGTGCAGCTTGCCTTTCTCCGCATGCTCCTAAGATGGCTTGAGCATTTTCAAGAGGCAGTTCTGAGAACCCTCCGAGATACGGGCTCCCAACTGCTGAGCTTACAAAGTCTGGTGTGCTGGGGGCACCTTTCCCGGGCCCGAGGCAGGAGGAGGGAAGAAGATATGGGCTGATGTTGGAGAAACCAGGAAGGAGAGGGGGCAAAAGATTGAAAAGGGCATGTTTGTGGAGGGAAAGGGCCTTGGCTCCCCCTTGGTTCCCTGGGGAAGCAGTTCAGTTCAGTGTGACGGAGAAGCAGAAGAGTGGTGACATGTGGATTTTTCTATGGTGGGGATTGGAGTCCAGATCTGCCTCTGCCAGTAACTTGTCCCACATCCAAAGCTTGGCTTCTAGCCACCCACCTACCTTCTACTCCACGGCCCAGTTCCAGATGGGACACTGGATGGTGAAAAGCCCATTAAAGGACACAGTTCCCCAGAAGGTTGTTGAGTATCTGCCCGGTTAATCCAGTATCTGCACTGGGGTTCCAGGCTGGGCTGGATGTTTCTGTCCAGTTTGGTGGTGGCAGCCGTGGCCGCCCTAAAGATGATGGACGCTCTCCTGAGACTTAGGAGGAGAATTGCCTTATTTTGCCAACCGTCCTGCCTCTGGAAGTTAGACTCTCCCCTTCTTTGGAAAGAGGGACCAAGAGGGATCAGCTCAGACTTTAGTGACCGCTTTGTTGAGGTTCTGGACAGCCGAAGGAGGTCCAGTTTCTGTGGAAAGTCCCATCTGTCTCTGCACAAAACCTTCCTCCAGGACGTTCTATCCCACTGGCTGGGTCAAAATCAGCCTCTCTGATTATGGCGTGGCTTCCGATCGAGGCCTGAACCTGTACCAGGAGCAGAGACGGTGCTTATCCTCCCGGAGCATCCTCTGACCAGCCAAGTGACCTGGTTCCCAGCTGGGCTTCTCAGAGAGCCTAACGTGCCTCTGAATTGCCCGGGGACCTTTCGGACGTAGAGCCTGGCTCTAGGGTGGGGCTTGGGACCCTGCGTTTCAGACCAGCTTGCAGAGGACGCCTGGGCTGCTGGTGCAGGGACCACACTGGGATGATGGCTGTTGTAAAGAACCCAGACCAGTCAATCCAGTGCTGACAGCTACAGCTGCCCACGACCTGGCTGCAGAGCACTGGGCAGGTGTGGCCCTGGCTGCGCATGGCAGCAGGGAGGTTTACGGGGAGGACGGGATTAGCAAGGAGATGAACGCTGAGGTGCATTCAGGGAGCGGGGAGGAGCCCGGTAAAGCTCTTGGCAGAGGCTGAGGTGTATGGGGTGCGGGCCGTTGGCGGGGTGCAGTGTGAGTGGTGAGCAGAGGCGCCGTGTGCCAGCAGGTCTGGAACTGTTCTTCCGGAGCCTGCTTTGGGTGCGGGGAGAATTCTAACTTCGGTTACAGGGAATCCCAGGACGCCAGGTGGACATCCGGTTCTTGGCAAAATAGAGAGCAACCGTGCGTGGCTCTGGGAGTGACAGGGAAGGGGCGGACACAGGCCATCAGGACAGAAGAACTCACCAGAACGCCCCGTGGTGAGAGGCGGAGGCGCTGAGCTCCAAGGTAGCGAGGCAGAAGCCCAGGTGTTTGGGGCCCGGGCAGCGTTCCAGGACCGCCTCTGAATCCCGTGTCTGCACTTGAATGTGCCTTTTTTCCTCCGACAAAAATGGCACGTCCTTAAAAGAGAGATACTAACATCCAGAATCATTGAGCATTAGGCTATACCTTTCAAACAAAAAATAAACAAGAACAACCCTGGAGACCATCTGGTCCAACTTCCGTATTCTTGAGATGAGGAAATTCTGTACCAGCAGAGATGAAGTACGTTGCTCAAGATCTCACAGCAAGACAGAGGCAGCTCTTGAGTCCGCGTTCTCTGCATGGTGCCCCAGAGCGGTGGTAGATCCGAAACCTCGACGGCCATGTCCTCGGCTGTCCCATTTGTCTAAGTTTTATGTGCACCAGGAGCTCAGGCTCCAGAAATGGCAGCTGACTTGGGTTGGTTGGAATCGCACCCCTTCTGACTCATAGAAACAGAACCAGCCCCTCTTAGCCTTAATCTCCCCCCGGTGCTCATGGTTCAGGGCCAACTAGGGATCTCTGGGAACCAGCTCGCAGAGTCAGAAGTCTTTGATTGGAATCCCTGGGAGCCCAGGCCGTTGGCACTGCAGAGTAAGTGGAATGCGTCTCCATGGTGAGAAGACTAGCTGCCCCGGGTTTCTTTTGGTGCCTGCAGGCCTGCAAGTAGCATCCGTAAAGCTGGATCAGCTGGACCTCGGCCAGAGACCGGCCATCAGAGACACCCATCTTTGTGCCCTAATGAGCTCTAGTCAGCCTCCCTTTAAAACGGTACCCACTCCCCACGAGGAAGCCCGCTTTTACTCCCGGAGCAGCTGTGGGCAACAGCTGTGTCACCTGTCTTTGAAGTTCCTTTCTGGCAGGCAGGCTGCTTTCCATGAGGTACCCAAGCCTCTGACTTCCCCGGGCTAGCAACTTTCAACTCCCTGCCTCACTTCTGAGCCTCTTAAATCCATTTCAAACAGAACAGAATGCTTGGGAAATTTGGTTATGGGGTTTTCTTCAGAGTCATAACAACTTACAAAAGTGCCAGAAATGGCATAGGCATTTTGGGGTTTTGCACCTTAATACTAAAGAAAGGCCGTGTTTCTTTTTCCGCTCCCAATACCAAGTGTTTTTGGCAAAACTCTCTTATTCCCAGCCTTTTTCCTCTGCAAAGGGAAGTTGGACCCGGAATCATCTAGAGGGGTCTTCACCCTACCAGGAGCTCCCTAGGGAGAGTGTTTCTGGTGAGTGAGCCTCAAAATGTCCTGCAAAAAGCATCTTCTAGGGCAGGATAATTGATATCATTATAGAGGTAAACTAGTATAGAAAATCTAGGATGCGTTTGTTTGTTTGTTTTTCTTTTTTTTCCTCTCCTAGGATGTATCTTGAGATCCTTTACAACTATGGAAATTGTGAAACTTTACCCCAACTCCTTCCTCTCACAAATAGGGACATTTCAGCCCTAAAGAGGCCAGAGCAGTGCCCTGTAGCAAAAGGGAGGAGAATTCAGTGTTCAGTCTCTAATAGTGGTTTGAGGTCTAATGCCCACAATTTATAATAGTATCCTGGTTTGGGCATAAACTTAATGATCTACAATTTTTGTTAATCACTTCACTGGTGTCTTTCCCACCAATCCTGAGTCTGGAGTGAATGAAGCGGTATCTCTAGACCAAAAGAGTTTCAGACTGCTTCCTCTTTGGACCCCAAAAGAGTCTGGGGGAATCATGCAGAAAAAAAAGGGTAATGTTTCATGACCGTTTATGTTCCTCGTCAGGAGGTCTCTGCCACCTCTTTATGTAGCAGCTGCTTTTGCAAGTTTGCACTGGTCATTTAAATGCCTTGAATTTTCCCTTGTGGAAGTTTTGGGTTCTGTTATGAAAGACGTGCCTCAGGTTGTGGAACCCCAGTGGTCTTTTTCATATAAATTTATTTATTTATTTTTGGCTGCGTTGGGTCTTTGTTGTTGTGCGCGGGCTTTCTCTAGTTGCGGCGAGCAGGGGCTACTCATCGTTGCGGTGCACGGGCTTCTCCTTGCAGTGGCTTCTCTTGTTGCGGAGCACAGGCTCTAGGTGCATGGACTTCAGTAGTTGTGGCACGCAGGCTCAGTAGTTGTGGCTCGTGGGCTCTAGAGCGCAGGCCCAGTAATTGTGGCGCACGGGCTTAGTTGCTCCGCGGCATGTGGGATCTTCCTGGACCAGGGCTCGAACCCGTGTCCCCTGCATTGGCAGGCGGATTCTTAACCACAGCGCCACCAGGGAAGTCCGAACCCCAGTGTTTGAGGGCTGGCAGCCCTTGGTTTTACAGACGAGGAGACAGACATCCAGAGAGGCAAAGAGGACTGTGTAAATCACAGCTCGTTGCCTGGGAACACAGTCTCTTTAAGCCTAGACCCCTGTGCTTTCTGCCGACGCTCCCCGACGTGGAGGTAGGATGTCAGAACAGCCCCTGCTATTTTTATCTGCTAGGGGAGGGGTAGGAGGAAGGGAGCCAACATTCTCAACAGCCCATCAGGAAGCTGAGTCTGAATAAAAATGTCTTTGTTAATCACAAGTGAGCAGAATCACTTGGGTTTTTCCTGCTCAGGAGCCAGAAGTTGGAACGGGCTGCCGGGAGCTCACTGCCTTTTCCTTTATAGCTCCGAAGCATCAGGATCAGACACACCTGAGAAACAGGACAAAAGTTAGGGGCTTTCTCTGGGGTTCCCCAAGCCCCTCCAGACTCCAAGGTGGGGAAGCAGCTGTGGCTTCCCATCTTACTCCCGGAGCTGTTCTCTGTATTTCAGGAACATCCACGGGAACCCCTTTCCCCGTGTGGCCCTCAGCACGGCCATGAGGCCTCTGGGTACCTGCTCCAAACCTCGTAAACAGCAAGAGTGACTGTGATATTCAGTGGCATGTTTATGCTGTTCGGTCAATGTGGAGATTCTCCCAGGAGGTGCTGAAGACAGGGCATCTCTCGGGTCCCTGTCATGCTGGGTGGTGTCGCCAGGAAAAGTACCAGCTATCCAGAGTTCCTCGTTCCTCGCATTGTCTCCTCTTAAACCCTCTTAATTGGCCCTTCTGTCTTATATCTGTACGACAGGTGAAACAATAATCAAATCTCTTTCCTCCAGGGTTGGTGGAGTGGGGCCCGTGCAGGAATGCGTGCCGGGCCCACGTAGAAGCCACTTTCTACCCTCTACTGCTTGACCCCCAGACACTTCAAGGCCATGAAGTGGCCTCTGAACCAGGAGGGTTCATTCATCCAACGCTTTCTTGTAATTTGCAGTATCACTTGCAAAGCTTTTCATCCATCCTTGCCCCGCTGGAGACCCCGTGGTTTCCAGTTGAGCAAGTTTTCCTGCCAGGGTTGACTTCCTGTATCCCTGCATGGGCTACATTGTAATTGTGTTAATCAAAATTCCTGGTTCACCAGATCACTCCCTTCCTTTTCAGGGTCAGAAAATACAGAGTTTATTGTTCTGTGTCCTCTGCCTATTCAGTCCTAAGAAACATGCCCAGTGAGTTGATTGGCCCCCAGGGAGGCCCTGGGGGGCTTGCTGATGGATATTCAGAGTGGCCAGGACTCTCGCTGAGTTTTCAGGAGCCAGACACACCTGCAGCGCTCAAAGCGGTTCAGCCTCCAGGCCCAGGGCTGACAGCTTTGTGGGTGCCGGGAGAAAACCCCCACGGCGCTGATGTCGACCGCTCGGAACCGCTCGGAGTGGGTACCAGTGGCAGCCAGGGTGTGAGGCTTCCTCCAGCAGCGTCATGGATGGAGGACAGTGCTGGAGCCAGTGGGGGGATTGCGAAAGGTCACTGATGCAGGCAAGGAAAAGCAAGGCAGACGCTCATGGGGAACGGGGCTGGCGAGTCCGGGTGCGTCCCCCTCTGGCCACTGGTAGATATCATCCTGGGAGCTTCTTGGGGATGGGGTGGGTACAGGTCTGGCATGATCAAGCCGGGGAGTCAAGCCAGAGGGATGTGGATCTTTGCTGTGAAAGTTACCCCATCCATCCATCCATCCATCTACTCTGAGCAATGAGGCCTGAGGACACTTGGGTATCAGGTTTAGAAGAGTCCTGGGAGCTCTTGCATTTAAGTGCTTAGAGCCTGGTTTGGAAATTTCCTTTAAAATGGACTCAAAGACACAACATTGTAAATCAACTATACTTCAGTAAAAAATAAATTTAAAAAAAAGAGTAAATGTGGTACAATAAAATAAAATAAAATGAACTCAAAGAAGCAGCCCTGCCAACCAGGTGATTTCTAGTAAGAGGGGTGTGAGTGTACGCATGGAGAGTTCTGGCAGAACCCCTGACGAGTCGGTCACATTTACTGAGAAATTCTGCACGTAGAGAAGTGAAAGGGAGAAAGACATCCTGTGGCTCTATGGCTCCTGACGGGTAAAAGCTAGAGGTGAGCCTTATGGTTTGGACCCCCTTTCACACGGGGTCCAACCAGAGTGGATCAAGGGAAGCAGAAAAGCTCAGACTCAGGCTGGGCGATAGTGACAGTCTTCTCTGAGTGCTGAGCCCAGCTTTGGCTTTGAGGGCTTCCAAAGGCAAACAGGAGGAACAAATGAGATCTTCTAGAAGCCCTGGGTTCCTGAGCGTTCCCTCATCCAGCAAAGGGCTTTGGGCCCACCCTGTCTGCCTTCATGGGTTTCAGGGCTCAGGGCTCCCTGTGGAAGAAAGTTTGTGGTCTGCAAGGACCCTTCCCTTCTGCCGTGGTCCCTCTGGCTGGAAACCCGTCCTTCTCTAGGAAATAGAGGAGGACAAATGCCAGATGCCAGAGGATGGTAGCGAATTGCGTAAGTACCTGAAAGTCTTGGCAGGAGGGAGGAGAGGAAGAAGGGGACTTTATCAGGATGGGAAGGGAGAGTGGGATTCTGCTTCCTTTCTCTTGGCGTCCACACTTTTCTTCTCCTACCTCCTGATCTTTTCTAGTATTTTCTGGAATTTGTGATCCGGGTTTTTATTTCTTTTTTTTTTTACACTATGTATTGAGAATAGTGACCCTTACACATGTTCTGTAACTAGGTTTACTATGATTATTTACACATTTTTTTAAAAGCTGCTTTCAGTGTTCAGCCCTGGTCCTTTTTACCTCGAGGCCTTCATTCTTCACCTGTAATTGTTTTAATCTTTCAGGCAGTTGGAGTACGTCTTTTAAGCACTTGATTGGTAAATATCCTGAACCCTTGTCTGTAGAGCAATGTATATCGATCGATTTCACTCATGAAAGACAGCGTGGCCACATAGAATGGGCTCGGCATTTTCTACATAGCAGTCCAGGGGTGTCTTTGGAAATGTGGTCACAGAGGAGCTGAGAGCAGCTTTATTTATGCTCCTTTATCGGAGACACCCTCCTCCCACTTAAAGCGTTGTAGGACTTTATCCTTTCTTTGCTGTGTAAATGTATTGTTAGAGGGTGTCAGCTTGTTGTTGGGCTTTTAAAACCCATTTTGCCTGGAGCAGTGCGGACCTTCCTGTGTGTCTCTTGGAGCTGAGGGAAGTTTTCTTCCCCCGCCCCGCCAATCAACCTTTGTTTATAGTTTCTTTTCTGCTACGGCTTTTGTTCTAGTTTCTTCTTCAGGAACACCTAGCATCTTGGCCTGCTCTTCTGTCGATTCCGTTTTCATGTTTTCCCATTTCCTTTGCATTCTGGGAAAAAAAATTCTTCAGTTTGTTTTGTACAGAACTGACTTTTTTTTTCTTTTTACAATACTGATTTTATGTTCTATTGCAACCAATGTGGATATTCCTTTTATCACTACCTTTTACATTTCCCTACAGTTTTGAGCACATCCTGTCCTTTTTTTTTATACCATTTTTTAAAACCAACTTGCCTTTTTTCCGTTAGTTTGTTCTCTCCTTATGACTTCGGCGTTTGTATAATAGAGGCTGTATCTTCCTGCCCTCTTTTGAGGTTGCTAAATGGCTTCCTGGAATTTTTCTTCTGGAGACCAGATGAGCTCGTGAGTAGAAGTTTGTGCTGCTCCTGAAGCTTCTGGATGCTCTTCCTCAATTTAATTTCTGCCCTTAAAGAAACACTGTATTATCTTGTGTCCCCCACCTCCCTGTACTCAGAGTTGAACAGTCCGTTCAGTCAGTCCATGAAGAGCTGGGATTTGTTCACAGGTGGGGCACATGCATTGCTTGGACAGCCATTCTCTGTTTACTTGTTCGGGGGAAATAGCCTCTCAAATCTGTTTGAAGCCCAGTTTCTATTACAATTCCCAGTTTCCATCCATGCATCCATCCATCCAATATTCTGGGTACTGAGCTGAGACTAAAGCTAAGAACAAGGTGGACATGGCCTTGCCTTCCTGAATCTTACACTCTGTTTCTCTGTTGTGCGGCCCCTCCTCCTCCTCCTCCTCTTCCTCTGCCCTCTGGCCGGATCTCCAAATCTCTCACCCCTAGAAGAACATGAAGATGCTGTCAATGTCCATCCTCTTCCCACCAGCCTATGAAACTACTTGGGAGGACTACACTTCCCAGAATGCACTGTGCTGTTGTCACGGGCCCCCTCCTTCCTCCCCAGCTATTTTCTCTGAGTCGCTCTCCTTGGATAGAAAGGCTGCCAGAGCCAGAGAGAACAATACTTTCCACCTGTGAGACAGAGGAGACGCGCCCAGTATTCTTGTGGACACAGACCCTGTGGCTGGCGGCACCGGTGTGGGAAGTGGGGCCCTGCTTCATGCCTTGTCTCTTACCCTGTAGCCAGAGATGATCTTTCCTTGGGTAGCTCTTCCCAGCTCTGTCTGGGAATCTCTCCACCCTAAACAGGTGTCAGCAGAAAGGCGTGGGGTGGACGTGACTCTCCAGTCTCCAGCCCCGCTGGGTCTTGGGCTTCTTTTTTTTGGTTTTTTGTTTGTTTGTTTTAAGTTTATTTATTTATTTTTGGCTGCGTTGAGTCTTCATTGCTGAGCGAGGGCTTATCTCTAGTTGAGGCGAGCTGGGGCTACTCTTTGTTGCGGTGCACGGGCTTCTCATTGTGGTGGCTTCTCTTGTTGTGGAGCACGGGCTCTAGGCGTGTGGGCTTCAGTAGTTGTGGCAGGTGGTCTCAGTAGTTGTGGCACGCGGGCTTCAGTAGTTGTGGCTCGTGGGCTCTAGAGCGCAGGCTCAGTAGTTGTGGCGCACGGGGCTTAGTTGCTCTGTGGCATGTGGGATCTTCCCGGACCAGGGCTCGAACCCGTGTCCCCTGCATTGGCAGGCGGATTCTTAACCACTGCATCACCAGGGAAGCCCAGGGTCTTGGGCTTCTTGGTGGCTCCCTTGCAACCCTGTCCCTAATTGGTTGACCCATATTGAGTGACAGTGGAAGCCGCTTCTGGCCTCCGGGTCGGGGACTGCTCAGGGCGCACCTGTAACAAACTGGTTCCCCAGGGGCTGATGGCTCCCAGGCACACCTGGCCACGTCCTGGCTGCTCCCGGGTGTCCCAGCTGGCTTTGTCGTTGGGAAGGGAGAACTTGCTGGCGAGTTCTATATGGAGATGCCTTCAGGCGCTGCCAGTCACGGTACCGGGCTCATTAGCAGTCATTGCCATGGCAACGGGTCTGCCAGAAAGTGGCTCCTTAGGCTGACAACTTCAGCGGCTGTTATATATAGATCTGGGTGTGGGGGAGGGGGGCTGTGAGGGCCGTGGAAATGCCTTTCTTTAGCGCTCCTATTGCTTCTGGGTTTGGGGTGTGAGAAGACGCGGAATGGGGGGACCTTAAAACCGTCCGATCCGGCTGCAAAATCAAGTGTCTGACGGCCCCCCATTACCACCGGCGAGGACCGTTTGCTCACACCTGCGGAAGGTAAGAACCAGGTGCTTCCGGAAGTCTCCTAAGAGGCAAGGAGTCCTGGGTTGAACTTGAAGAAACTGGGGGGGTCTGAGGGTGGGGTTCGTACTGCCTGGAGGCTGCAGAGGCAAGATCAGATCTCTTAGAATAGTCTATCTGAAGGGTCTGGGCCAGGGGACAGGAGTCTTTTCTTTATAAGTAGCCAGGCAGCCAAACACTGTCTTTTTATAAATTATTAATTTTCTGTTCCCAGTTTTGATCTCAGAAGTGATGTTTTCTCTCCATCACTCCTTCAAAAGAAAGCTGCAAACCATCTCTTTTGAGTTCATTGAGCATGAGATTTAAGGGTACATGTTAAAAAGCAGCTTTCTAGGCTCAAGGTTGATTTGGAGTCAGAGCCCCAGAATCTGCACTTTAACCTACATCCCTGGTGATGGACGGGGTGTCCCAGGGACCACACTTTGAGAAACACCAATGTAGGGGGATTTGTTTTTAATCTCTAGGTGACTTCCCTTTGTTTGTCTGCTCTTTTTTTCCCCCTCCGAGGAGGGGATCAGTAGCCATCATTAAGAGGAAAATTTCTCTGGTTGTGTTGTTCTAAGTAAGGAGACAAGGAAGTCAGCCCACAGGCGGGGAACGTGACTGCTTGGATGTGGGCGGTGATATTTCTGCACGTCTCCTGGGAAGGCATATGCTCGTTTGGAGACCGTGAGACAGGCAGGAGAATCAGGCCTGGGTTGCCATCCTCCTTGCGCGGGAGCTGGGATGTCAGGTGGTCCAGGTGAAGATACAGAGCTGATCACAGACAGCTGGGGAGAGATGGGCTGAGGGTAACTAGGATTTGGGTAACTGGATCGAAACAAAGCTAATATTTTAAAGTTTGGTTTCACCAGTTAATTAGCTGTGCAGTGTTGGCTGAGATATTAAACTCCCTGAGTCTCAGATTCCTCCTTTTAAAATGGGAAAAAGTGGCATCTCTGTGGCAGGCTTGTGGCAATGATTAGAGATGAGTGTGTGAAGCACCTGGCCCAGTCCTTGGTGCACTGTAAACATTTGGTGAAAGTCATTATCAATGAGCGCAAATGGGATCTGAGCTCAGATGTTTCTTGAGGACCTTCTAGACTAGGGTTCTGAAGTGGTCTAGAGACTCTCGATGTTCCACAGGAAATAAGGGGAGTGAGTAGGTGCACACATGCCTCCATTTTGGGGGGCAGAAGAGCCATAGTTTTCTTTCGATTCTCAGAGGATGGGCTGTCATATACAGTTGAGCAGGTTGTTTACTCAACAAGGGGGCCCAGATTGGGGGGGGGAGTCAGGGGCAGCTGAAACCCAGCCTTGCACTCAGGGGTCTGGCCCATCTGGAGAAGAGGCAGCGTTTTCTGATTCCCACAAAGCAGTCCTGTGCATGAGGTTAAGAATTTCTTAGTTGGAAGAAACTGGCTTCATCTTCCCCGATTGACACTCCTTCGGATCGTGTTCATTGTAGGTGGGGCCCCCAGCCTCACCTCTCACCCCTGCTTCTAGTTCCTATTCCCATGGGAAGGAGCTGCTGAAATGGAAGGGGAGAAGCCACAGAACTAGGGAAGGCAAGGGAAGGATTTAAGTTGGAAGGAAACTAATTAGAAGAATAGGTTTGGCAGAGGCCTTAATTACTGGGTAGTTACTCACGCTGAATCCTTTTGATGGCTGTGGGGCAGCTCTCCCAGGAGGCCTGCCCCTCCACGACCACGAGGAATGAGGTCATGGTGGTGGTTTGGGCCTCTTAGATGAGGGCCTGCGGGTGGGAAGGCCAACTGTGTGTGTGTGTGTGTTAAAATACACCTAACATAAAATGTACGGTCAGTGACGTTTATACCTTCACAGTTTTGTGCAACCATCACCACTGTCTAGTTCCAGAACATTCTCATCACCCCAAAAAGGAATGCCTGCCCCCATTTCCCCCTCCCTCCAGCCCCTGGCAACCACGAATCTGCTTTCCGTCTCTATGGATTTTTCTGTTCTGGATATTTCGCATCAGTGAGATTGAACAATATGTGGGGTTTTGTGTCCAGCTTATTTCACGTAGCATGATTTCAAGGTTCATCCGTGTTGTAGTGTGTATCAGTACTTCATTCCCTTGGATGGCTGAATATTCCTTTTTATGGACACACCACATTTTGTTGGTCCGTTCATCAGTTGACGGACACTTGGGCTGTTTCTACCTGTTGGTAATTGTAGATAATGCTGCTGTGAACATGTGCGTACAATTCTGTGTTTGAGTGTTGTTTTCAGTTCTCTTGGGGATGTACCCAGCTGTCTGCACGTCTTTTTTTTTAAAAAATATTTATTTATTTATTTGGCTGCTCTGGGTCTTAGATGTGGCACGTGGGATCTTCATTGCCTCATGTGGGCTCTTAGTTGTGTCATGCATGTGGGATCTAGTTCCCTGACCAGGGATCGAACCCGGGCCCCCTGCATTGGGAGCGCGGAGTCTTAACCACTGGACCACCAGGGAAGTCCCTGTCCACATGTCTTTGACTCCTGACTTACTACAGGCCAGCCAACAGGAGGAACTTCTTTCTGGAAGAGGGGAGAAAACAAGGGCGCTGTGCCTGCCTGGGGGGCAGGGCGGAGGCAGAACACAGTCAGATGGTGAGGAGGGTGGGGCCCCGTGGCCATGCTGGAGGGGATATGGAGACCTCTTTGCCGCGTTGGCCAAATTAGGAAATTGGCTGAGTTGGCCCGGGTGCCCCCCTCCCCTCTTTCAGCACCTCTTGGCCCTTCTGGGCTCAGCGTCAGGGATGCCTCCCCCAGGTACCTTCCAAAGGGTCCTGCATTTCCTGGACGGGGGAGACCTCAGAGCCCTCATGGCCCCTACCTGGTCATCAGTGTCCTCAGATGGAAACCCGGGCTTCTTCTGACCCTACAGAGTTAGGCAGATTAACCAGTCATTCTAAAGAGAAAAGCACCATGCAGCTGTGGAGACAGGACAGATGTCACTGATGCTATTTCACAAGGGGGACGCAGAGGGACGGAAGGTTCGGTCCACTCTCTCCACCAGCCCAGCTAAGGAGAGGTCTTTTCACCAGAGTATGTGAGTCAGCATCTTGACCCAGTGGCCTCCCCTACAGGTCTGTGTTTGCCTTCTAAGTCGAGGAGTCCTGGAAACAGAAACCTCAGAGAAGGGACTGTTAATGGTGACGTTTCAGCCACAGTGATGGGGAGGGTGGGGCGGAGGCCAGGTGTGTGCCCCTGAACTTCACATTATAGGAGGCAGAGGCTGTGTGAAGCTCGGTCTTGCTCAGCGTTGAACGGACCCCCGTTCCGCTGCGAACGCCCATTGGACACAACTGGTGACAGGCACTGTGCTAGGTGGCCAGTTTGTTATTAATCTCCATGGTATCTTCCACAGCTGGGCTGATGTTTCACAGATGTGGCAGTAGACACAGATGGTTGAGTCATTTCCCCAGGTCACGTGGCAGCTAAGGGGCCGTGTCAAGATCGAGTGAGCCTGAGGCCAGAGGGCTGGTTTTCACTGTGCTTCTGGGTCCCTCTCTCCTCTGCAACCTCTTTCTGGCCACGTCCGTCTCTGAGCCTTGTTTAATACCTCTTAACAATTTCTCATATCTTACCAGGTTATTTAGACAAGCTGTAACCTGGCCTTCCCTTCTTGGATGCTCTAAGTTACCTGAACTCAAGCAGAAGCAACCTGCTTCTGTTGATAGAATGTTCCTCTCGTCAGCCAACCTCCTGAGCTCCCTACTCGTATTTTACTCGCAACTCCACTCAGCCAGAATGTCTGTCTCCTGCCTGTGGGATATGTTATCCACACAGACACTGTACTCATCACAGGGCTTGCACGTGTTGCGACCACCTTCCAATCTGGAAGAGGCCGGAGCAGTGTCTGGACGCCTAGGGAAACGTGCACAGGGGTGTGCTTGGGCTCAGTGGACATGCTCTGCTGGTGAGGCGGCCTCCTGACTGCTCTGTGGCCCCTGGTAGTTCTTTTAGAAGCCAGCGCACGGAATCAGAGAGGAGCCGTAAGTTAACAGGTGTGGGAGACAGAAGCGATCGGGGCGTGGGGGAAAGCTTTTAGTTAAACTGTGAAAATTCATAATGAAACGTACACCGCCGTTACTCAGAGGGCCACGGGGTGGCTGTGTTTACTCGGAAGTCCCGGGAGCAGCTAGGATTGATCCCATCCCGCTGAGGGTGCGCAGGGCACCCCAGGAAGCAGAAGCACGTGGCTTTGCAGCTTCAGAAAAGCTGAGAGCAGTCTGGGAGCTGCGTGTCTCTACTGCTCACTTTCGATCTCTTATCTTCCTAAGCGGTGGTCACCAGCGATGAGCACCTGCCTCCGTGGGCATGGCTGCGGGATGCCGAGGGCACTTAGAAGCTGACGCGTTTTAATATTTCTGAACAGGGTCCAGCTTTGTTGAGAAATTCACAGCACCTCTCCTCGTGTGGCTGGAATTCTGATTTTAGTCAATTTACTTTCTTCACAAGGAACCGCAATTGTATGACGGGCTAACTTGGACCTTCTTTCCTTATTTTTCAATGTTCTTTAGCTAACAGCTTTTGCTTTTGTGTTTACTGAAGAAAATTTAGATGCGAGAGAGAAGCAAAAAGAAAAGAATAAAAATTCCCCAGAATCCCACCACCACAGATCGCCTCTGTTTTAGCCTTTGTGTCTGCATCTTGTTTTTCTGTTCTATGCTTTTTCTCTGATTTTTTTTTTCAAAGTACTACCGTGCATAGTTTAAAGAATTAAACCGTCCATCAGCGCGTACAATGGAAAGGAAGTCTGTTTTGACTCAGATTCCCAGCTCTCTTTGCCAGAGTGATTTGGACACTTGACTAGAAAAACCCCACCTAGATCGTCATTGATTCCTGGCTTTATTATGGAAGGTTTAACATCTCGCTCTGCTGAGACTTGCATTAATTACTCCTGGCCGGTTCCCACAGCAGGCCCTGGGCCTTGTCTGCTGCTGTATTTGGTGGTCCTGGGGATTTTCAGATTCCACAGTGGGAGCTGGGGAGTGACCCGCCTCCTCCAGGCAGGTGCAGCACCGCTGTGAGTGGCTTTCTGGGGGCCCAGGAGGAGAAAACCCAGCTCTTGTGTTAACTGATGGGCATCTCCCCCGTCCCCTGGGGAGTGCTGTCCCTTCTGCGGTGGTTCTGAAAATCAAGGACTCCTCACACCTCATGCTCAGGCAACCCCCGACATCACACCTGCAGCCCATAACCTCCCCCAGGGAGGCCCGTGGGCCACACGCCCCCGCCAGTGTCGAGCCATTCCAGGGAGACTTCATCTGCCTCTGACTTCCTGGTTGAAAGACAGTTGCAAAAATGCCACATGTGTGTGACCTTCTCTGTCTTCCTCCACAGAAGCCTGGAATGGTGCCCCCTCCACCGGGAGAGGAAAGCCAGACCGTTGTCCTTCCACCAGGCTGGCAGAGCTACTTATCCCCTCAGGGCCGGCGCTACTATGTCAACACGGCCACCAATGGTGAGTCCCGCCCTGGGCAGCGCCCTGCGCCAGCCCCGGGGTCCTGTCCGTCTGGAGGGGTGGTTCTCTCCTCCCTCCTTCACCTCCTGGGCTTCAGACTTTTCCTCCCGAAATCTACCTCAGAGTCTGCAGGGGAATCTTGCCTTCTTCACAGGGCTGGGTGGCCGGGGGCTGAGCCTGGGTGGGGAAAGCTGCCCTTCAAAGTTGGGGTCATCCTTGGAACCTCACAACCACCCGACATCTTTGTGGAACCCAGCCTCATGGTCTGGGGCTGTGTTTTCCAAACTGAGATCGCCAGAGGGTCTGCGGTCCACAGCTGGTTTAAATCAAATCAAACAGGTTACGCTACTGCACGATTGCTTGGAACTTGGAACGCGCTGATTGATACCCAAACAAGGGTTATGAGAGTGGGGTTTCCCTAATTTCATCACAACATCGCTCTCTTCTCTGAAGTATCTCACTGGCTGGAGTTTCTTAGGATGTTTTCTGGGAAATTCTGGGGCTAGTTATGGATTATTTACTCGAACCGGTGATTAGAGGTTCCCTGTGCATTTCTGAGTGGGGCCGGACCACGTCTCTTTGCCTCCGTTTATTGTAGGCACCCTGAGCCTTCACAACAACTCCAGGATCCTAGCACGTAGGCTGTAGAATGACCTGCAGGAAGGCTGGAGAAGGGTCGTAGAAGGAGGAGTGGCGGAATCTATAACAAGGTGGACAGAGCAGTGTACAGGCTGTGGTCTTGGGCTGAGCAGAGCAAAGCCAGCCATCAGCTCTGTCTCTTGACTCCAGGGAAATTGCCACCAGAGAACGGAGAGGATGGAAACACAGAAAGTTAGATTTGGTGGGAATCACAGATGTGTGTGTGTGCCAAGGCAGAACATGGATTCGGGTAGGATTTCGGCACCTCACTTCCCTCATCTGTGCCTACCTGACTTACGGCTACCTCTTCCCACCCGACAGGACCATTGATATGGTTTATGTTTATGAACCTGCACTTGGCGGGGGCGGGGTGGGGAACTGGTGACAGGAGAGCCAGCTGCTGTTTAGAGGAAGCAACAGAGAAGGCAGCTGACAGCTGCCACTTGGGGCGTCTGGTTTGTTTATATTCCGTGGCAACCTGGCCTTCCGCTCAAGGGGGGGTGTTCTAGTTGAAGAGGTAACCAGGGGTTTCTAGGAAAAGGGAAGTGGAACTATTTCTGACCATTCTAATCAGAAGCTTACTCACAAGAAGCACGTGAGCAGCTTTGTACTGTTATCAGACTTCGAAGTTTCGGAGGTGACTGTGTGTATGGGCAGTGCCCCATCTGTAAAATGCGGAAATCGACCAAATGATCCTGAGATCATCAAGAATTCGGCTCCATTCTTGTCCTGAATTAGCCACTCTGTTGCAAAGGGGCAGAAGGGTAAAAGTAGCTTTCTAAAATCTAACTGATTTTTAAAAAATAGCCGTGTAACAAACAGTCCGTTGCTAGTATATGCTCTCATTCATTTAACTAGCCCTCTCTTTAGTAAGGGGATAGTTAAATCTCATTTTATGTTACCAGGCAGGGTGAATTTCCAATAACTTGCATGTCAAGGAATAGGCTTCTTTTTTCAACCATTTAAAAATGTAAAAGTTGATCTTAGTTAAGGAGTTCCCAAACTGTATGATGACATACATGTGTTGGCCCATGGACCATATTGGTTGCTGTATTCCTGGCTCCTTGGTCTTGCATTCTAGACACATGCCAGCTTTTTTTTTTTTAATCAGTAATCAAACAATTACATTTATTGTATACATATTATATGTCAAAATGCACTAAATTACCCATAAATAATTTTACTTAGCCTACTCAACAATCCAGTATAACAGTGGTTCTCAATAGGGACAATTTTGCTCACCAGGGGGCAAGTCTGAAAAGAATTTTGATTGTTCCAACTGGGGAATATACTGGCATCTAGTGAGCAGAGGCCAGGGATACTGATAAATATCCTATAGTGCACTAGACACATGCCAGTTTTATTCATTCATTGTTTAATTCATTCTTCATCTGGTTGATTGAATTGTTTGTTCATTCAACAGACATGTATTGGGCCTCACTTATGTTCCAGGCAGAGTGTGGGATGCTGAGGATATAATAATAAAAAAGAAGCAGCCTCAGCCCTCAAAGTGCTTATAGCTTCTACTAATGGAAGCAGATTTTATTTTATTTTATTTTTTATTTTTATTTTTGGCTGTACTTTTATTATTTTGGCCATATTTTTAACTTTTGATCCAGCTTGCAGGATCTTAGTTCCCTGACCAGGGATCAAACCCGGGCCCTGGCAGTGAAAGCGCCAAGTCCAAACCACTGGATCACCAGGGAATTCCCAGAAGCAGATTTTAAATGAGTCCATATTTGATTGCAGTCGAGAGCAGGGCTGTGAAGGAGGAGTCCACAGTGTTTTGAGAGCATGTCCCAGAGAGACCCTGGGAGGTCAGGGGAGGCTTCCTGGAGGAGGAAGTTCCCTTCAGCTGAGATGGGAAGCATGACAACAATGTTAGTCATGTTTGGCGGGATCATGCAGACCCTGAACATCACGTTAAATATTTTGCTTTTTAGTTTTAAGGCACTAGGAAGACCAGATATCTTTCTGATTCTCCTCTGGAATCTTCGCCCCATTTTGTTTGGCTGCTGGGCTGCTTTGTAAATTTTTTAATCTGACTGCCTTTCTGCAGGAAGGTGCTTATCAGAGCAGCCTCTCGCTCTTCTCACACCCACGTTTATCTGACCCCTGACTCCTGGAAGCATGTGTCTCCTCACAGCCGGGCCAGCTGCACCCACCTTTCCGCCCCACCTCTTGGATCTCTGCTGCCCTGGGACTCTGGCCAGAATCGCGCACCACTGCCCAGGAAGCAGACCCCCTTCTCGCAGGCGCCATGGGCCGTTTCTTTCTTCTTTTTTCTGTCTGTCTACCTTTCTTCCAAGCTCTCCTGGTCTCCCTTAATCCCTAATCGCGTCTTTTGCAGAGGGCGCTGGGGTACCGTAGACGTGCTGTCCCCGTTTTTTACACCATGTACAAATGTAAGGAGTTTAAAGCCCAATTTACATTTGTATTACCTTGCTCTGGCTAATCTGCTTATTTTCAAGTCCGTTTAGGATTTTCTGCATGGGGATTGTTACAGGGCTGCTGTGCTTTGCTGTGGGATACAAAGTCAAACCAGAGGCCATCTCCGCCTTCAAAGACTGCAGGTGTGATGGAGTCAGAAACACGGAAACCAATGAGTGTTTCGGGTGTTAACGTGGAAACCTGCAGGCTCAAGGAAGGGGGTCGCCAGCTTTATCTGGGTATCAGACAAGTCTTTGAGGGCGGGGATGCAGGGTCCTTGCCTTGGGCGTTCTCAGCTGCAGCGGCAGCACGAGCAGAGGGGAGGCAGCAGGGGGAAGGCAGATGTGGCTGGCGTGGGTGAGGAACGGAGAGGGGGGGACTTGGGGGTCTGATCCACTAAAGACCCCCATGGGTCACTGTGAGGAGTTGGGGCTTTGCCCTGTGGGCATGGAAAGCGATGGAAGGGTTCAGAGCGCTGGCTCGACATCCTCAGAATATCGTGGCGAGATTGCTCGTGCAGCAGCGTGATGGGTTATAGGATGGTGAGCAGGAACCTGACAGGCTCGATGAGAAGAGAAGTAATGAGGTCAGCTCCGTGTCTGTAGTTGTGGCCAGAGAGGAGGAGGTACGATCTGTCAGACGGGATGTGGCAGGTCCAGGAAAGAAGAACGCACAGATTCCTTTTCTGCCTTGTGTGCCAGAGCTGTTCAGTGAGAACAGGGGACTTGGGAGGAATGGCTTTGGAAGAAAGAAGATGATTCCACGTTGAGCGTACCGATCCTTGGGGAACATTCAGGGAGAGATGGGTAGTGTATGTTGGATGGATGGGTCTGTGACTCAGGGGTCGTCATCTGGGCTAAAGATGAGACTCTGGGGAGCTGTGTGGGTGCACGGCGTGGTGGGCAGAGAGCAGGCTGGGTTACACCCCCACTTGTCCCTTGGCCTGGCCCCGTTGTGTGGGGACAGACCTGCACAAGCCCAGGTAGCGGCCCGGAACTTGCATTTCATCAGCAGAGAACTGAAGTCAGGAGCGTGCAGGAGGTCACCCAGGGCAAGCCTCCAGGGGGAAGAGAGCCCTGCAGAACCATGCTTAAGGGAGGGGCAGAGGGGGCTTGGAAAGAATCGTCAGAGATGTGAGGCTTCCAGGAGCAGGCAATGTCCTGAATGGCAAAGGAGAAAAGATTGTCAAGACAGGCTGAAATACAGGCCAGATTTATGGTGGGGGAGGGGATATTTTAAGTCTTTGGGGAAAGCACACATTATTTAATAAATGGTGTTGGGCCAGATGGCTAACAGGAAGTTTTGGTGGGTAAGTTAATGCAATGACACTATTGTTTTCGTAGAAACTCAGCAAGGCCATCAGAGCATGAGACTTTGGGAAGCATCTCCTCCGCATCCATCTCCCCTTATCTCCTCACGGTTTATGGCTCTCCGGGGCATTTTGTCAGGCAGGGTGGTACTGAGCTCAGGCCCCAGGGTTCTGGTATCAGGAAATTGCTTGTGCTGCACTGTCCTGAAAAGTGCTCCTTTCCACCCAAAGTTGACTCTATTTCCAAAAATGAGAGTTGTGTTTAGTTTCTGGATATTGAGCTATTATCAATAGCCAGCCTATTCAGGGACCTAAGCTAGTGTTAAGCGGGACCTCTTATTTGCATAACAGATAATTGCATTTCAAGAAATATAGCACAAAGTTGTTTTGTTCTATTTATAATTGGAAGCCCAGATACGCACATTTAATCACTTAACAGTGATACGGTCAGAGATATTCAGGTCTTCTTTTTGTAGAGATGCTGGCTTTTTAGACATTATTTAAGATATATTTTTACAATTTGGACCTCGAAGGGATATTTCAAGCCAGTAACAAAGGCCAAGATTAGTTTTGCTTAGTGTATGAGTCAGTATTTTACCTCATATATATTAATCTTTGTGTACTTTAAATCCAATAGTTTCATTTATCTGTCTTTCACTTCTAAAGAAAGAGGATCATTTGAGGAGGGTGCCTTAGTCCTGTTTCCCTAGAAAGCAGAGCCTGAGGCAAGGATTAAGTGTTAACACCGTATTTAGGAGGTATAAGCCCAGAATGGTGAGGGTGGGTGAGAGGGGGAAGGGAGGCACAGGAAGATGCCACGTGATGCTGGCCAGCCTTGACAGTGAGCTGACAGTGAGCAGGTTGCCCAGCAAGTGTGTTCACTTCTCCGGAACCAGGTTTGCAGAGAGGAGTCATGCCTTTGAGTAGTCCACGGGAGAGCAGAGGTGTTTTATCTGCTCACCTCCTTCTCATCTCCTGTTTCCCATTGGCCACGCTTCTCTGCTTGGAGAGCCATTTCCCCCCCACTTTGGGGTGTATCATCTGACCCCCAGCAGCCTCTTGGAAAGCCTTATTCCACCCCCACAGAGCGATGCTTCAGCCAATCCCAAGGCGGATGGTCAGTGGAGCATGGGTGAGGTACCAACCAAAATAGGAGTAGGCAGTCGATGGAAATGTGAGGAAGAGCCCAATGTCTGTCCCAACCTGGAGGCTCCTGTCCCACTGTGTGCTGGGCTGTACATCTCTCTCCACTGTCAGACCTTGATGACTTGATTATTTACAGGGTTTCCGTGGCCAGTGACTTTTACTCAGTCATCCTAGGGGGAACCTTACAAATCATTGAACACAGCAGCTGGCAATCTACAGCCCTTGGGCCAAATTCAGTTTGCAGACTATTTTTGTAAATAAAGTTTAATTGGAACACAGCCGTGCTCTTTTATTTTCTTTTTTTTAAATGTATATTTATTTTATTTATTTATTTTTGGCTGCGTTGGGTCTTTATTGCTGTGCGGGTCTCGTTGTGGTGAGCGGGGGCTACTCTTCGTTGCGGTGCACGGGCTTCTCATTGCGGTGGCTTCTCCTGCTGCGGAGCATGGGCTCTAGGCGTGCGGGCTCCAGAGCGCAGGCTCAGTAGTTGTGGCACACGGGCTCAGTAGTTGTGGCTCGTGGGCTCTAGAGCGCAGGCTCAGTAGTTGTGGCGCATGGGCTTAGTTGCTCCGCGGCATGTGGGATCTTCCCGGACCAGGGCTCGAACCCATGTCCCCTGCATTGGCAGGCGGACTCTTAACCACTGCACCACCAGGGAAGCCCCTCTTTTATTTTCTTATTGCCTAAGGCTGCTATTGCCCAAAGATGGCAGAGTTGAGTAGGGTCCATATAGCTCACAAAACCAAAAATATTTACTCTCCGGCCTTTAAAAGAAAAAGTTTGATGATCCCCAGCCTAACAGATAGAACCCATTCATTTTACACACGAGGAAGGGAGTCCTCCATGGGGTAAAGGGACTTAGTCAAAGTTACCTGCCCATTCAAAGACCAAGCTATGCTTGGATCCCCTGTCTTCTAATCTTTTCCTTTTTGCCTCAATATACAGGAGGATGGGCATGGGGGAGTGACTTAACTTGCAATAAGGATAACTGAGTTCATGGATTAGTAGCAAAACCAATCCGAAATAACTTTTATTTTTAAGGGAAACACAGCTATCTTCTGAGAGCATCAACTGAAACCCAGGAGAGCTGGGAACTGTTCTTAAGCTCTTTTGACAAAGAATTCATATGTATAAATGTTTTATTATGTTTGTGAGCCAAACGTGGAGGATTAATCCAGGATTTGAGCTTTTGAATTCATTTACCAAATAATAGGCACTTTTCTTGATTTCTGGTTTTAATTTTTCTTTAAATGAGTAGATTCCCATTTAACTTTATTACAGCAGGAGCTAATGTGAGTTTCTGGATAAGTTTTCCAGTAGAACACTTTTTAAAAGCATTCCTTGAGCTCTTCTTTGTTACAAATAATTGGATACTTTTCTAACTCCCCAGAGAGAGCAGCCCTGATAATTCTCAGTTAATAAAAGTTGCCCTGAGAAACTTCCGCACCCAGAAACATCAGTCTATTTTCATCTGTCCATCTGTGTTGAACAAATGTGAGACTAAAACGATGCTTTTATTTGGCACATTCAGTTGATTGAATTAGGTGTGTGTGTGTGCGCATGTGCGTGTGTGCGTGTGTTCATGTTCATGTTTTTTTATTTTTTTAGCTGTATTATTTTCCTTTAATGGACTCTTTCTTAATGGGAAGCTGTGAGACCTTAAATCTTACTATTCACCTGTTTCTGTGGGGTTGTGTTTTTCCCTTCCAGAGAATTCATTTTAATCTGTAATATTAAGGTAACACTTTAGTACACAGCACAGCTCTCATTTCTCAGCAGTTTTTAAGCAGTTTTAAATTCTCCTGGAATTTTGGCAGATGCCAAGTGGGTAAGAGAGTCATTCACGCTGCCAGTAAGTTGAAGTCCCATAAAAATCAAAACACAAAGGAGACAGAATTTTATTGTTTGCTAGTGTTACTTTGAAAAAGACAACTTATTGGTCAACAGTGTAAGAACTTTCCTCATTGGATGTTAGGTGGAGTCACCAGTTAGGAGCAAATGGTTCAGATCTGAAATAAAATAGAATGTATGGCATGTGACTCAGCAGTTCCACTCCTAGATATCTACCCAAGAGAACTGAAAACATGTCCACACAAAAATGCATACATGAATGTTCATAGCAGCATTATTCATAATGGCCAGAAACAACCCAAATGTCCATCAGCGAATGAGTGGATAAACAAAATGTGGTCTGGGAATTCCCTGGCTCTCCAATGATTAGGACTCCGCACTCTTACCGCCGAGGGCCTGCATTCAATCCCTGGTCGGGGAACTAAGATCCCACAAGCTGCTCGGTGTGGGCCCCCCCCCAAAAAAAAATTAATATCCAAAACAAAATGTGGTCTGTCCCTGCAATGGGAAGTTATTCAACCGTAAAAAGGAAGCAAGTACTAATGGGTACATGCAACATGCATGGGTGAACCTTGAAAATATCGTGCTAAGTGAAAGAAGCCACACACACAAAGCCATATGTTTTGTGATTCCATTTATATGAAATGCTTAGAATAGGCAAATCCATAGACCCAGATAGTAGATTCGTGGTTCCAGGGACTGGGGAGAAGGAGTGACTTCTCACGGGTAAGGGGTGTCCTTTTGAGGTGATGAAAATGTTCTAAAATTAGATAGTGTTGATGGTTGCACATCTCTGTGAATATACTAAAAGCCCCTGTAATGTATGCTTTTAGAGAGTGAGTTTCATGGTGTATGAGTTATATCACAATAAAAACAGGCATATTGAGGTGGGTGGGTGAGTTGGTGACTTTCCTGGTGTCCTTCCAAAACAAGTCCTTAGATGCCTCAGTTGGGCATTCCTTCTGCCTGATTCCCAAACTTTGGTGGGCATTGAAGCACATAGGGAGTTTGTTTAAAAATATTGATACACAGGTCCTGCCGCAGACCTACTGAATTGGAATCTACTATTTGGAGCAAGTAAAAATTTCTGCTTTATATTTTTAATTGTTTTCTGATAGTCACCACCTATTTTTGACTTCTAAGGAGACAACCAGATTGATGATGGCATGGTCAGTGGATCAAATATTCTGAAGCTGAAGAGTCCATTGAAATCCAGTTTTCTCTTTTGGAAATTCAATGAGAAAATACAGTTTTCTTCGAACAAGTAAACATGCATTATAGTCCCAAGGTTAAGTAAATGGTTTATGGTTATATAACCATAAACCATTGTAGTTAAAGTAGAATCTGGTGGAAAAACTACTTGAAGACAAATAACTCAATTTTACAGTGACAGGATATAGAATGAGAATAAAACTACCAAGAAAGGCCCTTCACCTGGCTAATGTTTATATTCTTGTGTTGTCAGGGTAGCAGACTTGCAGATATCTCCAGCCTTTATTCTTGTCTACATAACAGGATGTAGTGGCAGGTCTTATCATTTCAAAGCTTTTGAGTCAATAGCTCAAAAAAAATTTTTTTTTGAATCTCAGTATTTTTGCCATTAAAAAAAAAAAAAAGACGTATGAACTCTGGTTTCAACTTTGTTTCTAGCTGCAACTAAGTCAAAGGATTTGGGGCTTCTACTATTTTCGTGTTCCCATTCTCTGTAGCACTCTGACATCTAGACAGCATGAACACCATCCTTGCGTTCAAGGAACTTGGAGTCTAGTGAAATAGTTCAGGCCTTGGAGATGTAAGAAAGCTGTAAATTCTTCTTCCTTCATATTTCTCTTCTCTGGAGAACGTGATCCTGGAACGTCCTAGCTTGCCTCTGCTTTGCTTAGGACATAATGTACCAGTGTAGAGTCACTGTACCCTCGTCATCACTTTGCAGAGCCCAGTGGCCTAGTGAGTGTGGTGGGATCGGATTGTATCCAATGACTAATCCAGCCCTATCACGCTAATCCATCCATATAAAGTGGTAGGATCTTTACCAGGCATTAGATCCACCTGTATTCGTTACAGGCCAAGAAAAGTACAAGGTGATCGTGAGCCGTGTATCCATAAGGAATGACGTTTGCTTGGTTTGAACTCTGGTGTGTGATGACTGCATTTCTAGGGCAGTCGTAGTGTCTCTGGTGGCGGTGGGGCAAGGCAGGGTCAGGACCTCTAGATCCAGGTGAGCTGTCCTGCAGAGATTCAGGTAGAGTAGATGTCTCACGGTGGATTGTCTTGAGGCCAGAGGCTGTCCACAAAAGAATTTTATTTTGTGTTCACCATCCTTAAAGATGTTGACTGAGTTGCCAACATTGAAAAATTGGGAAGTTTTTCATAACCACCCAGATACTTGTCTCCTTTTGAAAAATTGTGAGGTATGGCCACATGCGACCCGCCTTCCTGCCTGAACACCACCGGCTGGATCTGAGCAGGTTGCCACCACTCCTGATTTTTCTTCTACTCGATTCTGCTTCATGCAGGCATCTTACATGTCCAGTACTTGTGGGGCCTTGAGCTTTGACCTGTGTTTGGACATAGCCTCATGGCTTTACAGCAAGTATTGCAGGGAAGAATTGGCATTAGGCATAAAATCAGGAATCTATTTTATAAATGCACTTGGAAATCAGAGATTATGAAAGGGGACCAGGCAAGAGATGAAAGAATCGGGAGAAAGAACTGACCAGTCCACTTCAAGAAGAACTTTCAGACTCATCCCATACTCTGCCTTATTCCTGGAGCTTTTATGTGCACCCGACCTATTAGTGCAGGAAGCACTGCCGTTTGGGGGCTTCTGTAAAGCCTGTGTGTGTGCTGGGGGGGGGGGCGGCAGTGGAAGCATGTGGCCGCAGCAGGAAGCTGGGGTCCACAAGGAAGGGCAGTCTGGACAGAGATAACCATCAGTGCGGTTTAAAGGGTTAGGTCCCATGGAGTCAGTGGAACTCCTGGCAAAAATGGAAATTATCCGTAGGTTATATTCTGGTAAGTGAGTGGGCCAGGACCACGTGAATTGATTATCAAGCCACAAGTGTTTGCTCAATGCCTTCTCTGTGCCCGTCTCTCATTATGCACTTGGATGGCTCCTTGCAGGGGTGGTGTGGGCGAACACAATGCACATGGCTTCGAGAACGCCTCCTGGTGGAGATGAGGTTGTTAAAGGAGACTTTCCTCGTGGATTGCAGTCCATTTTCTTTCCTGCCTGAATAGACCTCTGAAGGTCCCTTCCGGCTTTAAAATTCTGTGCAACGGGGAGTCGCCACACCGCCGTGCTCTATCACCCACCACTGCTGGGGAACGTGCCTCCGTACAGAGAGCTGGCGTGGTGTCCCGGCGATCAGATCTTCACTACTGGAGGAAGATCTCGGAGCTGAGGAACAGCTTTTTTGTAATTTCAGTCCAAGATGGATTCCAGGGTAGGCAGTGCTCTTCCAAGATGTGTGGGAGGAGGATGGGATGAGAAGTTAGTCGTGCGGGATGAGTGTTGATTGCGTGCGCTCCCCGGCAGCGGGGTGCTGGGCTGGGCACGGGGCTCTGGGAGCCTCCCCTGAAGGGTCTTGCTGTCCTTGGAAGGTCATGGGCTGGGCCTTGTACCCAGCGGGGCTCCTGGACCTTCCTGTTGAGTGACGCGCTGCCCTCTTGCCGGCTGTGGTTAGCGCCTGTGTACCCAGCCGGAGAAGAAATAGCCCCTGTATTGGGTGAGAGCAGAGGAAGTTACCGAGCGGTCCAGCACAGGGAAGAACGTGCTGGAGGGGGATTCTGCCCCCCGCCCCCTCCCCAGGCATTCAGCCTTAATGGCCCTTGTGGGGATCTAATGGGGGCGGGGGTCTCGGGGACTGGGGATACTTGGGGTAGGGAGGTCGGAGCAGAAACAGTTTTCCAACTGGTACAGAAATTTTTCACTGTTTGAACAGCCAGTCTGACTGCACTCATGCTTTGCCTGGCTGCCTGCTGGGACATGCACCGGGGCTGGGGCTTAGTGGTCCCCTGGTCCCTGGTGGTCCAGTTCCTTGCTCCCCCCTCTGGGCCCTGCCACAGACCCGGACCCTCTGCTTCTGAATCCCTGGACTCCTCTGTCCAGACTTTCTGGCCCCCAGATCAACTCCGTAGGTTAGCGTGACCCCCATCCCTGCCTCCTACTGTTCCCAGCCAGCTGCAGCCTTTTGCTGCCTGATATGGGTTGAACTGTGTCCCCCCACCCCCCAAAGGAAGTTTAAGTCCTAACCCCCAGGACCCTTGAACGTGACCTTGGATATAGGGTCTTTGCAGACGATCAGGTTAAGATCCTGGAGCTTGCTGGGCCCTCATCCAATATGTCGGATCCTTAAGAAAAGAGTTTTGGACGTAGAGACAGACACACAAAGAGGGAAGACGATGTGAAGACGCAAAGAGAGCCCATCTATGAGCCAAGGAATGACTGAGGCCACCAGAAGCCAGGAAAGAGGCCTAGAGCAGATCCTTACAGCTCTCGGAAGGAAGCAATCTTGCTGACACCTTGGTCTCAGACTTCCAGCCTCCAGAACTGTGACACAATACATTTCTGTTGTAGTCGAAGCTGCCTAGTTCGTGGTATTTTGTTAGGGCAGCCCCAGGAAACCAATACATTGCCCATGCCCAGAGTAACATGCCATTGTGGTCTCCTTGGGCCCTGCTAAGCCAAACAAGTGGTGTTTTGTCCTCCGGGATGCGGTGGAGAGGAGCAGTCTGTCATCTGTGTCTCAGACACCTGGCCTGCGGGGCAGTTAACACCAGCAGCAGGAAGGGTGGCCTGCTTTCCTGTTGCGTTGCCAGCCTATTGCCCGCCTATCAGTGAATGTGGGGTATGAGCTCCGGCTTAGCATAGCTGCCAGGGTACCAGAATTCTGGTAATTTCAAGAGATGTGCGTGCAGGAAAGCTTTAATACAAGCTGCAGAAAAGAGACACTTTTTTTTTCTTCCCCATTTGAGTGGATTTCCCACTACTTTTTTGTTTTTTTTTATTGGAGTATAGTTGATTTACAATGTTGTGTTAGTTTCAGGTACACAGCGATGTGAATTGAGACACTTAATAAAGCAGTTGATTTCCCGATACTGTTGATGCTTCTCTTGAATATACCAGAGAGGACTTGGCTGGAGGTCATGTTCTTCTCTGGTTTAGCCAGATTCTATGTGCATTCCCAGCATCCTGGTCTTGAGCCCCCATCTTGAAAAGAGAAGGTTGGGCTGCTTTGGAAAGCCTTTCAAGCTTTGTATTTCCTAAGGACAGACCCCTGTGGCCATGCAGACAGGACCCAGCTCCGGCCACCACCTCCCTCTGTCCCTGATTCCTGCTGCCTGGGGTGCCCTCCACTCCTCGGTTCCTCTGGAGAGGTGGTCTCATATTCCGGGGATCCTTCTGGGGCTGAGATGCACAAACTGGAGCCTGAAAGGGCCCCGGTCTTTTTTATATGGCGCAAGGAGCATCCAAGGATGCCGGGCCACGTGATCTCTGCCACAGAAGGAGGCGCGTTCTGGGCTGGGAGTCAAGGAGACCCCCATCCCCTCCTCCCCCTCCCTTCTCTTCCTCTGTGCCAGGGATAAAGACTGCACTTGCTTTCTGCTGCTGGTATGTAAAATTAACATGTGCTGATGGGGGAGACACTGCAGGAAAGGTACGGAGAGGACAGAACAGGGGCACAGCCTTGGGAAACAGGACAGAAGGGGCCAGGGAGCACACAGTGCTTTTGGACACCACGTCCCCACCCAGCTGGCTCAACTCTTGTGCACAGAGTGTGAATTCCTCTTACCAGGTGTGCAAATGCGAAGCCTTCTTAGTTAGCGGGCTTTAGGGATGGAGAGGAAATGCTCAAGAGGCTTGCATAACAACCCAAACATTTGTGGTCCCGGAGGATTTCTTCTTTGCTCTCAGAGCATCTGCCCTGTGGGGTTCACTTTTCTTTCTCCACATGTCTTGGGCCAGCTTGACTATTTGCGTCAGTTTTCAGCCAGCAACACCCGTTCAGAGGAAGGGGGTGAGCAGTGGATGCTTTCAAGTCAGGAGTAGTTCGTGGGTTGGTTTGATTGTTGTACCTTTCAAAAAAAATTATTTTTTATAGCCCTACCTCCAACCCCTGGAGGCAGGGTGAACTGTTGCAGAGAATGCTGTTCGTCCTTGTCTTTCTCTACGTCTGTGGTTCTCAAAGTGGGGTCCCTAGACCAGCAGCATCAGTATCACCTGGGAATTTGTTAGAAATGCTGTTCTCTCAGGCCCCACCCTAGCCCTCCTGAATCTGACCCTCTGGGGGTGGGCCCTGCAATCTGTGGTTTAACCAGCCCTCCAGGTGACACTCATATGCTCTAAAGTTGCAGGCGGCTGCCTCGGTCCCCAGCATTTTAGCATTTCCCTAATTGTATGAGGCTTTCAGGCTTCTTTGCAGAGAGGGTTTTCTTTGTTTGTTTTTTTGCTTTTTTTTTTTTTAAACTTACTCATGCACTTTCCTGAGGAATCTTGTTTCATTCAACTCTACCCATTTCTTCCCCATTTTGTGTAGTCTTCTCTACCCGGAATGCCCTTTCTTAATGTTTGAGGAGAGCTCATTTTGCCCAGAATTTCTATACCTGTTTTGCAGTGTTGGTTCTTTGTGCCTCAGGGGCTGGCCGGCCTTCCTTGGGAATCCAGCGGCCTTGGAAGTGCCTTTGTGGCCGCACCTCAGAGAGATGATTGCCTATTCCTATTTCCCAAAATAACCAGAGCTCTTTCTGACAGTTTCCTCTGGCTTGTGAAAAGCAACACTCTCAGTGATTTTGAGCATTATTTATAAAATGTAAAGTCACACCTTTTACTGGAAAGTCTTCTAAATCTGGATTAGCAGTGCAGAGCGATTGAAGTCCATAAATGCTGAGTTTCTGAGAAAACAAAACAAAAAGGTGACGTATGGGTGGAAAAATACCACTTCGTGGGTAGAGAAGCTTCTGAACCGTTGAGCGGTGTGACTTTTTTCCCAGGAGAGGTTATGGAAGTCCTACTTGGGGGCGTGTGTAGAAGTCACAATTCAGCCTGGTCACAGAAGGAGATTCCAGATGTGGATCTAATGGCCTTGGGGCTGGCGTTGACCATTACAGGGCAGTGCATTTGGGGGATTGTCCAAGGGCAGGGACTACCTTGTTATAGGAATAGAAGCCCACCCAAACTAGCTTATGAAAAAAGGACCTTTATTAGAAGGATATGGGGCATCTCACAGAAGCCCCCCCGCTTAAGGACCGGAAGGAAAAATCAGCCGCGTTGTTTGTCCTGGGTTTCTGGGATCTCCTGATGTCTTATGCCCATTTCTGGGTTTGTTTCATACCTATTTTTCTCTGCAGACTTGCCTTTTTTCCTTTAGTAGCCAGTTAGCAGAAAATGATCCAATGGGTGAAAAAAAATAGTGTCTTGTCATCTTAATTTGCACTTCTCCAATTTTGAGTGAGAATCAGCATCTTTTCTTCCTTATTGGTCATCTGTAATTGTTTTTCTGTGACCCACCTGTGTACGTTCTGGGCTCTTTTTGGATTGAGCAGCTTGCTTGATTTCTGCTTCATGCTATGTGAAGGGAATTGGTGATTTGTCTGCTCTCCCTGCCCCTTCTTTGTCTTTCTGTTGTCTGTTTATCTATCTTTTTATCTACACACACACACACACACACACACACACACACACACACACACACGCATGCGCGCACACACACACACACACTCACTCACTCACTCATCCTTAAAGTCAGCCACTGGCAATGTAACTGGACTTGCTTCTGACACTGCTTTGAATTGAGCCTCCATTCATTCCTCAAACATCTATTGAGTGCCTGCTGTACCGGGGGCCAGGGAGACAGAGGTACATTTATTTGATACAGTCCCAGCCCTTAGAGCACATCTCTGGGAGGACTGGATTTGAAAGCACGTGTTACAGCTGAGTTAGGAAGAGCTCATCCAGCTCCCCAGCTGTCAGCTCCCTGAGGGCAGGGATGGTGCTGTGAGCTCTCAGAGCCCCTCCCCAGCCTGGCGCCTGTTCATAGGGCTCAGAAAACCTAAATGGTGTTGGCGGGGAGCACACAGGGCTGTGAGTGTCCCAGGCTTTGATTTGACAAGATTTCCAGCTGAGAATATCCTGCTGGCCCTGACCTGTCAGCTCTGTCCATGTCAAGCACCTGGGACCAGGATTGCATAAAACTCATCTTTCTTGTCCTAATCAGGACTTTGTCCTCAGGGGCTTAAGATAAGGCTTTGTGCTGGAGCGCCTCCTCCTCCAGGCTGCCCACTCACTAGCACCTTCTCCTGACACCTTTTCCCTCTGGGCTTCCTTCACTGCAGTGCTTTCTCCCCTCTCCTCTTTATCAGCTCCTATTCTAGGAAAAACCCTAAGGAATCAGTCATGCTAAAGGGTTTGTGACAGTCACTGTAATTCATAAGGCTCCCTCAGGAACTAAAATAGATAACAAAGCCACAAGTCAAAGCAGAGGCTCTTGGGGACAGATGTTATGAACCTGATATTTTTAGAACATTGGGGTAGACATGGCATTTTGGAGGGTTCCTTAAGTTACCCTACGTTGCTGTCACACATCTTGCTTCGTACTATGCCTCATCCCATGTCTCATCCCTCCCCTGGGGGTTTTTTTGTCTCATCCGGGTACCTCCCTGTCTGTGGCTGGTTCCCGTCATGGTTTACTATGGACTCTACCCGTTTTTCTTACATCTGGTTAATCCCTGAGACTGCTTGTTAAAATGCTGACTTCTGGGTTCCACCCAAGACCTGCTAAACCAGAGTCTTCGGGCGCAAGGTCTGGGAATCTGTAGCTTCAGCAGGCGGCCCCAAAGATCCTGATGAGAGACCAAGTTTGGGAAACAAGCCTGGAGCTTTGCTTATTAGTCGTGCTTAGGGTCTGGATCCTGAGTGTTCAGGCTTTGATTTGATAAGATTTCCTCCTGGGGACCCATCTGCAGTTTTCTCAGCCATACAGCAGGGGTTGTAATATCTGTGAGCTGGCAGTCAGCTGCCCACACTTGTTGGCTCAATGACACGACCCCCTTTTTCCTGTGTTGCCTCAGCCCATATCATCCCCAGCCCAAGTTCAGGGATTCCCGGTGTGTTTGACCGAGTCTACACCGTATGAGGAGGTTGGTACGTCGGGGATCCTAAAGGGATGGAAGGACAGGCTCGGGGTGTTCCAGGCGGACCACCCTCCCTACTAGAATTTCTCTGGGAGCTCCCCACCCTGCTCTTCCAGGCCCTTTGTGCCAGCTGGAGCCAGTCCAAAGCTTGGCTCAGGCCAATATCCAAGGGCCAGGGCACTGACGGGGCTGCTGCTTCATCCATTGGCATCACCAGCCTCTGTATCATCTGTAGAGCGGGCGTCAGGGCCCCTGCCCCGCCTGGATCACAGGGTTGCATAAGGATTCTGTGGGCTGCTGTGCGGGGACCCCCCTGCAGCTCAGACATGCTAACAAAGACCTTCTAGCCCCTCTTCCCCCCAGCCCCCGAGAGGGAGCTCTGCCCTCCCTCTCCCTTTGGGAGCTGTGCTCTGTGAAGGCAGGAAGAGGAGGATGGGGCAGGGAGGCGGCTGGTGGGGTGGACGTTGGGAAGCAGAGAGGAGGAAGGAAGGAATGGAGAGGGTTTTGTTCCATTCATATTATTACTGTTGTTGTTTAATGTGTTTGAGGGCTTCCTCTGTCTCCGAGACTGTGCTGGAAGCTGTGTGTGCCCACTGACCGTGCATCCCAGGACCACGAGGCTGCAGTCGTGTTATCCCCACTTTACAGTGAGGAAACCGAGGCCGAGCACCCAGTAGTAAGGGGTGGACCTGGGATTCGAACCTCTGTCTGTGTGACACCTGAGCTCTTAGGAACATCTCTAGGCTGCCTCAGAATATTTGAGGGGTGTTTTAAACACCCGGTCCAGGTTCCTTTCCATTTCCTGCCTTTCCTGTGCCAGTGGAGTCCTGGTGTCCCCAGCTCTCCTCTTCCTCAGTGCTCAAGGGAGCGCCCCAGGGCTGTGTGTGCTGCCTGAAGGCTGGGAGTTGGTGGGATGTTAGCTGCCACCTACTTACCCCATCCCCCCCACCCCCCGGCTTGACTCCAGCCAGCATTTCCCGCTCAAGACCTCAGGTCTCCGAGCCTGGGGTCCGTGTTTGCTGAAGCTCAGGATATAGACTAGATTCTGGGGCCAGTGGCCGTGGTGCAGCCTTTCTAGACTGCCTGAGACTCAGGGTCTGGCCCAGGCTCAGAAGCCCTCCCACTGGGGATCAGACCTAGATGATCCTGCAGAGCAGTTCTTGCCCCTGCAAGAGGGTGTTGTGTTTTTTCGTTTGTTTGTTTAAATGTACAAGGCTATATTTTATTCAGTTAGGTACAGTATTCTACATATCTCCAGTTTTTATGGAATTTGTTAATCCTGTGTTTCAATTCTTTGACGTCATTTAAAAAATTTTGTGCCTGCTTGATTTTTCAGTTTTGACAGAGGTGCTTTAAAGTCCCAGTTTTGGAGGCACGTCCACTTCTTGCAATTCTGAAAGTTTTCTTGGCCGCCCCACGTGGTTGCAGGATCTTAGTTCCCCGACCAGGGATCGAACCCGGGCCCTCTGCAGTGGAAGTGCAGAGTCCTAACCAATGGACCGCCAGGGAATTCCCTGCAAGAGGGTGTTTGCGAGGACCTTTTGCGTCCTTCTGTTTCCACATGCTCTGTCCCTGCCAAGGGCATCCGGGGTGTGCGTGATCAGGACCCAAGAACCCAGTTCCTCCTAGGCTGGTACCTGTGGTTATTTCACCTGATAGCCAGTGGGGGCAGCAGAGAGCTGCTACTCAACCAAGAAAACTGACCAATCATGAGCCAGGAGTCCACTGGTGGGTGGGGCAGAGTGTGGGAAGGGGAGGGGGAGGGGGAGAAGGGTGGGGGACAAGTCTCACAGATCTGCCCAAGGCAGATGAGGTCCAGGGGCTCACTGACTTTCCCACTGGAAGTTCGTACCTTGTAAGGCATGAAGGATGTAAACGAAGTCTAGAAGTGACTTTAAAGTTAAAAACTCCTGCCCTGCTTACTGTTTTTTAAAAATAATTATAATAATAATTATTCTTATTTTAAGGAAGGGGCGTCTGTGCTCTGAAATCACATTCACATCACTTTCCACCTTTCAACTCTACTCTCTCTTTAAAAGTTTTATTCTACATGGGGCAGCCACTGTAATCCACTGATGGGGAAATGGAAATTTCTGGCTTCTCACGTGGATGGCTAGAATAGCAACCTCCCTTGGTCCAATCTGATCCACCGTCAGCAGTCAGCTCATTTGTGTGTATCTGTCTCCCCTGGTTTCAGCGGAAGAGGTTCGAGTTGAGTTAGAGTTGCCTTTAGGAAAAAATGTGTTTCTCCTGAATTGGGTTGGACGGTCAGAGGCTTTCCAAGCACGGGTCTCACTCCTTCCACTCTGTCCTCACTGGCCCCACCCAGAGCCTTTGGGGCTTGCATGGCAGTGACTGTTACGAGTCTGGGTGGTCACCTGGAATGACCTAGAACCCCAGGATGGAAGCCCAGAGAATGCAAGGGGACCTCAATCCAGGGTAACTTGAGCCCCGAGCTGCCACTTCAGTTTTGCTTTGGCTCTATCAGGGAGCCTGGTGTGCTGTAAATAGATTAGGGAGTCTTTTATTGAAAAAGACCTGGAAATGGTTTCCTCCCTGTGTGTGGTGTGGTCATCTGGGGTGATTTTTCCTGCTGCCGATGAGGTCACTCAGCCAGAGCCCCGGGGGCTCTCTCCAGATGTCCGCCTGGCCTTCCCCAGGCTCACAGTGGCGTTGTATTTTGGGCTGACCAGAGCTGGCTAAGACCAGGAGGTGGGCTGGGCGGAACCCTTCAGGCGTCTGCATTGTCCCTGATGGAGTCCTGGCGGAGGCTGGACAGAGAGATGCGATACAGGAGAAGGGATTCCCGCCTCTGGGGGCCTGTGAGTGACCCGGGACGGCGAGCACAGGGCAAGGGGCCTTCGTTCGGGCCCCAGCGTCTAGAGCGTGGCTCTGACTGGAGGCAGCATCTCCCTGTGCTTTCAGAGCCTTCTCCCGCGGTCCACTGGGAAGGCTGCATGGAGGAAGAGGCGTTTTAGTTGGAACTTGGCAAACGAACACAATCCTGACATCCAGGGATGGTAGGGGCAGGAGGTGGTGAGGGTGTGTAAACAGTCGGAGCAAAGACATGTTCCGAGACCAGCAAGTGAGTTACCTGGGCTGGAGTGAGGTCAGTGGGGGTCAATCTGGACAGACAGACAAGGTTGCTGTGCTGGAGCCTCGCTGGCCGAGAGGTGGGCGTGGGGATGACAAAGCTTGGACTTTGTCCTCTGTGCCTTGTTGGAAAGGAGGCCGCAAGGGATTCTCCAGGTGCGCGCTGATCCCGAGTGGGGAGACACGTTAGGGGTGGGGTGGAGAGGAGGTGAGGAAAGTGATGGAGGGGGCACCTCTAGGCCCCAGGAACTGATTGCATGTGGGTGGTGGGACCCGGCAGGAGCTGGTGAAGCCGTGGAGGCTGGTCCCCGGAGCCCCAGGGGGCTGGGTTGGAGGGGAGAGCCTGAGCTGGGCGCTGTGGATGTGGAGACAGCAGTGTGGCCTCCGGGTGGGGCCGATCCCGCGGGCGGAAGAGAAGCCTCTTTAGGAAGGAGACGGAGGTTGCAGGCCGCGTCTGGTCTCTGCTGGAGCCCACCTCACTTTGTAGGAAGGCTGTTTTCTCATCTGAATTTCCCCCCATTTCTCATCTGAATTTCCCCCCATTTCTGCATGTTTTCCCCCCAAACATCCAGCCTCGCTAGTCTGTTTGCTTTATTTAACTCTGATAAGGCACTTACTGTGTGCCCCTGTCATCCTAAGCACCTTACAGGTAATAACCCATTTCATGCTATTACAACCCTATTTAGGTACCATTTTTATCCCCATTGTACAGTTGAGAAAAACAAAACACAGGATTAGGTGGCTTCCAAAGGTCACTCAGCTCATGAGCGGCCAGGCCTAGGATGCTTTCCACTGCCCTCGGCCTCAGAGCAGTCTGGTGGTCTTCATGTAGATTCTCCAAGCCTTGGTGCTCTCAGCACCAGCCCGAGTGTCCCTCCTCCTCCAGGGAGGCCACTGAGGCTGCCCTCTGGTCACCCCTCCTGGAAGACCCCTCTGCTCTCTTGTTCCTGGTCACATCGTCCCTGCTGCTTGCCTTGTTCACCCTCCTTTTTCTCTCCCTTAAGACATGAAGGGACCGTATTACCACCCGACTCCTAGAGCCATAAGATCCTAAAACCCAAACAGTAGATCTTAAGGTTTTGAGACCACCAATCAGAGCTGGAGGGCAAGAGGATTGGGGCCTAAAGGACCAGTCAGCCCAACCCTTTCATTTTAGATGAAGAATCGGAGGACCAGAGAAGTAGCGTGACTTGCCCAGGGCTGCACAGCAGATAAGAGTCGGAACTGAGGAAAAACCCCAGTTCTCTCGAATCTTAATTCACAGAAGCCATTGAAAGATTGTGCTAGTTTTTGCTTTAAATATTTGAGACAATTGAATTTTCAGTAATAGAATTTTGGACTAAATAATGTCATATCCATATATTGGACTAACTTTAAAAATAACTTCATGCTAAAAGCTTATACATGGGCATTTGGCATGAACACAACAGCTGCCTTGGGTGGATGCCATTATTGATCTCATTTTACAGAGGGGAAACCGAGGCACCAAGGGGACAATTAGCTTGGTCAAGGTTAAACTGGTGGTGAGAGGCAGAGCTGGGGTTCAAACCCAGGCATCTGGCTCTAGACTCACTGCTGTTAATAGATCCTAACCCCTGTGCTCTCCGGCCCTTTTAATGGTTTGGGAAAGATACCCACAGAAGTCCATAGGTGAAAAGAATGTACAGTATGATTTTGTTTTGTTCCAAAGATGTACATATGCCTAGAAAACAAATCACCACACAGGTACCCAAATGTTTAGTGATGACCTCCGAGTTGTGGGATTATGGGTGATACTTTTTCTTCTTTGCACTTTTTTCTACATCACCACGTTGTAAATAGTGAGAAAGTATTATTTTTATCACTAGATAATTTTATGGGAAGTCTCTGCTCACAGCAGTGAAATGGGTAAAGTAGCGTTCGGGGGATGATCATATATAGCTGCAGTATTAGCTTTATTTCTGGCTGGGTATTGGAAGAGAGAGAAGTATCCAATCAGACACAGCCGCTATAATTCACACGAGACATGGAATTGTAGAACCAGGAAGGAAATCACCCCCAATCACCCAGGTCTCTGTACAGACCCCCGGCCAGGGCTCCTTCCTCTGGGCTTTGGGGTTTCAGATGACAGTGGGCATTTGGGGAGTGATGCCCGGTCGACAGCTGGGGTTCCAGGACGAGGGACCGAAGTGGAGATGCACGAGTTGGCAGCCTCGGAGGAGGAGAGGGGCAATGGGGACTGTTTCACAGGATCCCAGCCAGAAGGCCACCTCCTTCTGGTCCCAGCTGCGTGGAGAAGGGTCCCCAGCGAAGAGAAGCTTTGTTGTCATGGGAAGGCAGGAGAGGAGACGGATATGGGAGCAGGAGGCGGACGCCTGCTTCCCGGGTTTAGGGAGGGGGGTGGCCCAGTTCTGCTCTGTGACACGCGGAGCTTCTGCCCCAGCAAATTCTCAGTGCGATTGTGTTTTTTTCTTTCTTTGACTAGAGACCACCTGGGAGCGCCCCAGCAGTTCTCCTGGGATTCCAGCCAGCCCTGGCCCTCACAGAAGCTCTCTGCCTCTGACAGGTACCGTCCACGCGCTACTTCGGGGCACCTTGGGGGCCGGCTGGGAACCACACACACCTTCAAGGGGGAGGCCACGGCTCTGGAGCCTGGGTCTGAAACCTGGCTGCGGATCGTATGGGCCAAACCTGGGGAGGGGTCTAGAGGGCTTGGAGGGCCCCGTAGCCTGTTGCCCCGTGGGATGGTAACACCCTGCTAGTGCCGGCAGCAGCTCTGGTCCCTCTCACTCCCTCTCAGGTGCTTAGGGAGGTGGGGGCGTGGCTGGGTGAGGTGAAGCGCCAGAGGTCTTAGCTGTCTGCCAGTGTAGGGACCCAAACCGGGGGCAGACTTGCTCCACATGGTTCCCGAAGGCCTCAAGGAATAGGAGTTAAGGAGGCAGATGATTACAGGGCAGCTTTCAAACCGAATGTCTGGAAAGCAAATGCATTCCTTGCAAGGATATGAGTTCTCCATCATCATAGGTAATGAAGTGGAGGTGGTCAAGGTAGATATTCCTATAATAGGTGGAGGGTTTATTTACTCTTAGGAGACATCTCATTCTGGGATCCCAGGAGGTGGGTTGCAGGACACACCAGTGGGGAGAACACCTTCTGACTTCTTGTGGATTAGACCTTGCATTAAATGTCACCTCCTCCGAGAAGCCTTCCTTGATGGCTCAATTTAGAGTCCTCTCCCATCACTCTGGATCCCCGCTTCCTGCTGTTTCACTGTCCTCAGAGTACCCCTCCCTGTTGGTCGTCACTCTCCCACCCCAGACTGTAAGTTTCCTGAGGTGGGGACTCTGTCTCTCCTTTTCTTTTGTGGACTCCTCAGTCTCCAAATGGAGCCTGGCCTCAGCTTTGAGTGAAGTCACAAATGTGGTGTGTAAACCTGGAATTTGAACATCAGTAGCATTGACAGTGTGGGACAGAGGAGGGGAGGCATGGGCTGGGGGAGGGGGGTTGGGCAAAAGCAGTGACCTCCTGTGCTCACGTGGAGGGGAGGGGAGATGAGAGCCTCGTACCCTGCTTGGAACGCAAATAATTTACCGAACGCATCACAGGAAACCAAAGGAAGAGGTGAAAGTCATAAGAGGACTCTTAAACCCTGGATTGGGAAGGGAGCGGTGTGCAGTGTGAGTGGGTCAGGCCTCACCTTTCCCAGTGGGGTGTCTTTCAGTCTCTTCCACCATTGAGAAGTCAAAGTGGGATCCAAGCACGTTATTTAGGGCTGTGAAGACCGCCAGCCACAGAGCTCAGAACCCAAGTGGTGGCAGAATAGACCTGGAGAATCAGCTGAGGTCTGGGAGAGGGGATTGGGGAGGTGCTTCCCACGGAAAGTTCTTCTAGGCTTTTAAAATGTTTTTATTTATATTTGTGTGTGTGTATATGCATGTATACACACACACACACACACATATTTTTTTCGTTAAAATTTTAAAAAAGGAACCCCCTGTGGGGCAGGGAAATGGGGCATTTCCTCCTGGTTTCCTAGGGGTGCAGCCAGTGCTACATTCTCAGACCAAGTCCTCAGAAATGGGGCCATTCGGCCTTCCTAGCTGTCATATGACAATAGGCATTTCCTGGCTCGACGCCTTGTCTTTTGTTGCTGTTCTTGTGATTTTTTTTAACAATAGAAATGCTAGTGTGAATAATGTGAGGTGTGGCCCTCTATCCTGGCTGGCTCCAGGCCACCCAGACGCTAGAAAGAAAACCCAGCTGTCTTTTCCGGCTAGAGGGGTCCACGGAGCAGGACAGGGCCATGACACAGGCAGGGGGAGGCTGGGTCGTGTGAGATGACAGGTGACAGTGGCCCAGCCTGCCACCCTGCACAGCTTGCTACGCTGGGCTGCTGGGGCTGGTTAGGGAACTTGCCCTCTGGGTCAGTGGCATCACCTCTCCAAAGCCTGCTGTCACTGTCACTGGCCCCAGCAGCATCCTGTTGGTGGGGCCGTCCCCCAGAAGGAGGCCTGGGAGGCGCTGGCTCAGGTCACCAGCCCGGAGGCCCCGGCGTGACAAATTCCTGCCTTCACGTCTAGCGCGAGAGCCGCGATAACTCAGCACTGCGCCGGGTGCCGGGGCTCTGAGGGGCTGAGAAAGGTGGGAGATGGTGGAGAGGGTCAGGTCCAGGGATGAGAATTGCCAAGGTGGCCAAGGCATTAGACAGACTTAGGTGGACCCCCAGGGGCCTAGGGCACCTGCGTCCCACGTCCCTGGGATCCCAAGTCTGTCCATTTCTCTGTGAGAAAGGGCTTTGCAGTCAAAGACATTTGGAAATCCTGTCTACTCTCTTCCCCTTTGGAGAGTACACATCAGTTCAGAGAAGGCCTGAACTGAAGACCCCGTTTAACTTGGTGCTTCTGTCCCTGTGTGTGTCTGTCTGCATCACACGTACATACTTGTTAAGCCTCCCTGGCTCCAGTGCAGTGGTTGTCAACTCGGGGGTGATTTTGCCTTCAGGGGACATTCGTGGCTGTCACCAGTGTGGGGAAGAGCTACAGGCGTCTGGTGTTTAGAGGCCAGGGATGCTGCCAGACGTCCTACAATGCACGGGACGGCACGGCCCCACAGTAAAGGGCTGTCCAGCCCCGCTCGTCAGCAGTGCCGGGGTTAGAAGCTCTGTTCTAGAAGGACTCAGAACCTCGGCTCAGCACCGCTCTCTGTCGGATGATGGACGCCAACCCATGACAGTGAGAAGCAGCCGCGAAACACGCAGGACCCCAGCTCATTGATTCTCAGACCCGCGTTTTGTTTCCCAGTTTTAATATCTTGGAAATCAATGCTGTATCCTAGTCTAATTGGAAGCATCTTTTTTTTTTTTTTTTCTTTCTCAGCAGTACTTAAAATAAGGGTGCCTCTAACAGTCAGTGACATCTTAGGTTTGTGAAATTGCGGCTCCTTAGACAGGGGCCTGGGGCACACCCCTTCTCCTTACCAGGCCTCACTTTGCCCATTTATAAATGGGAGGAAGACCATGGCTGAGGTCCTGTCTAGCCCTCCGTGGTTATGATTTGTGGTCCTCTCTACCCTGGGGCATGAACACACGTGTCAACTCTCCGTCCACACTCTGGGATGGAAGCGAAGAGAACCCACCTGTGAGGGTATAGCAGGATCCGAGGTATTTTGCCATCATCTTTTCTGGTTTTTGAACTGAACCTTCTGTCTAAAGAATAGAAGAATAACTGTGTTGGTATTTCTCTCTACGGGGGGTGGGGGGCACTAGGATTTTTCCAGCCATTCTTTCCTTCAGTTTTATAAGCAGCTTTCAGGAGATTGAATTTCATTGTGGGGAGAGAAATACACTTGATGAAGACATGAGGTAGCTTCAAAAGCTGACTGTCCTCATCCTTGGGCTCCCGGGGCTGTGGGCGCCTTGCCTGGAGACCACTCAGGGCCCTGGATCTCAGCCTCTTTTGTTCTGCTCCTGCTTCTGCAAAGCAACAGTGGTGGAGTTGCAAACCTTTTCATTCAAAAAATATGCCAGACATTGTTCTGAGTACTGGGGATACAGCCACAGACAAGCCAGTCCTTGTGTGGTCCCTGCTCCCGGGAACCTACATTCTAGTGGCAGAGTTGGACAAACAAGCAGACACGGAATATGTCAGATGTTCGTTGCATGGGCAGCAGGACCGAGTGTGTGACTGGGGCGTGAGGGGTGGCCTCAGTGAGGAAGTGACATTTCGGTCAAGCTTTAAAGACAAGGAGAAGACGGTATGTGTGTGGAGTGGTGGTGGAGTGTTCTAGGCCAAGGAAAAGCTAGTGCAAAGGCCCTGGGGCAGGAGCGACCTTGGCATGTTTGAGAACAGAAAGCAGCCCAGTGTGGCTGGGGGGTGGGGGACAAGAGGGAGCGTGGTAGGCGATGAGGGGAGGGGAGTCAGCAGGGACCAGAGGAAGGTGGTGTTGGGATTTCATTCTGAGCGTGATGGTTGGGATGGGGGTGAGAGTGAAATGCAGTGGAAGTGTCTTGTCTTCCTGGAAAGCTGCCTTCTTGAAGCAGTTGGTTATCAGTGGTGGGATTGGGGGTTCCCTGCGAGGAGACGGGAGGGGTAAGGACGACGTGGAAGGAAAACTTGACCACATTTATTGACTACAAGCATCCCATATGGTCGTTCCTGAAGATCATGGAAAAACAGGTCAGAAAGAACGTGGGCGGGAACCACAAATGAACCCAGCCAAGCCAAGCTTAGGCAGGTCCCCTTTGAGGAGGCAGAGGGGTGGAGGGTTCACCCATGGGGCTCAGGGTTACTTTTGAGTTGAGCTTCTGGAGAGAGTTGGAAGGGCCACCCATGAACAGGACCGGTTCGTTCTTCTCAGTGCAGGTTTGTCGGATGCCTGAAGCACAGCCAGCCAGGTTACCAGCTGGAGAGAGAGATCTGGAAACACACCCAATGCCCCCCACAAATGGGATTCCACTCTCTGACTGTTGGGGGTCAGTACTGGGCCCAGAACTTTCCCTACGTGGCTTCCTCTCAGATCACAGTGGGAGCTGTGTTTGTTCAGTAACTTTATTGGAGCCATTTAATGCCAGCTTTCTGGGGGAGGTCTACGTAAGTCAACTTGAAACCCAAACAGAATACCGAAGGCTCTATTCAGCACATGTTAAAAACCTTCTTTGGGCCAGTTTAACATACACTGTAACAGCAATGATTTATATGGAGAGAAATAGTAACAGGCATATGGAAAGAAAATACGAGTGAAAAATGAGGTTCTGGGATTTTCATGTTACGCGTTACTGGGTAACACCAGATGACACCATAGACCAGTTCTGTCCCCTAGAACTTTCTGCGCTAATAGAAATGTTCTACATCTACACCATCCAGTATGGTAGCCACTGGCCAGCGGATGTGTCTACTCTGCCTGAGGAATGAATTTTTAATTTTATTTAACTAAGTACTTTTCAAATTTTGGAATAATTTTAGGTTTACAAAAAAATTGTGAAGACAGTACAGAGAGTTCTTATATACCCTTTACTCAGTTTCCGCTAACGTAAACGTTTTACATAACCGCGGTCCAGTTGTCAAAACTAAGAAATCAATGTGGTACAGTATTATTAACTAAACTAGATTTCATTCGATTGCACCGATTTTTCCAGTATTGTCCTCCTTCTGTTCTAGGATCTCATCCTGGGTACCACCCTGCATTTAGATTCTATTTAAATTTCACTTGTTAGAATTTGAATAGCCACCTGTGACTAATGGGGCTGGGCCCTTATGGAGAGTAAGTTCCTTTCTGAGCTTCTGGGCCTGGACGTGCGTTAAGTTTGCATTTGTGTTTCCCTTTGGGATGGAGGAAATCTATCTCTTATTGAGTTCCCCTGGGAGTGGAGATGTCGGGGAAACTCCGAGGCTGGCTTTGCCTGGCCTGGGGCCTGACTCCGCTGAGGGCTTGTGCTTGGAGAAACAGCCTGCCTCCAGGGAAGCCAGATCACAGGGGAGTGAGTTCTGATGTTGATCAGGGAGGGCCTGCCTTTGAGTCTGGAGTCTGTGCAGACAGACAGCTGTGCTTCCCCTGAGCAGAGCTCCCCAGGAAAGGGGCTCCAGAGCCCAGGGCCCTCACCCACACACTTTCTTCTCCAGATCAGGAAGCCCCGGCTACTCCCACATAGGAGCAAACGGGGACTCTCACCTACTGCAGCGTTAGCAAGTTACCAGGCCCAGAGTGGCTGCCATGGCCCTCAACTAGGAATCACTGTTGACCCCAGGGAAGGCCATAGGGGCTGCCTTTTCCTTTACGAACATGTGCCTGTTGGCTGAGGCCCCAGGGGCCCTTACAAAGGCCTGTTTAACCTTTGACGCCCCGGAGAATAGATGCAGGTTTCCAACCCTTCACACCCACGGACACATGTATTGTGAGTTCTCTTTGGGGGAATACAGTTTACATCTTAGACAACCAGGGAGGCAACAGGGATTGGGTAGCCAGACAGAAATTTCCAGACCAGAAGGATTTCCAGGCCAGAAGGCTATAAATGTAAAACCACTCCCCTAAGCAGACCCCAGCAGACGCAGCACACACCTGGGAAGGTGAATACGACAAAGAGCATCTTTCCAAGGCCCCACAGGGCGTGGTGGGGCAGTGAGGCAGGGATGGTGCCTACTGTGCCTTCAGAGGTGCCGAGTACAGATCTGGCTCTGGTGTTTGCCTTGGTAGCCTGACTTCAAAACATGCTTTCCGGCAACCCCGGCTGTGTTTCCCAAAGTGGGTTCCACGGTACCCACTGCTTTTCCCGCCCCCATCCGGGTCCTTTGTCCATGTAAGTGTGGACTACCACACTGCTGCCTTGATTGAGATTCACAGAGCATGTCAGCATATTTTAAGCCTACCGTAAAGAAACCAAGCAACAGGGGGCATTTGTCCCAAACTCTTTGCGCCGTCAGACCCTGCCCTTTACTGTCACTGCAGAACACTTGTAAGGAACGTCCTGCAGAATTGGTGGTTGCATCACTTGCCTGGGGAGGGACTCCGTTCCGCCAGGCTTAAATGTCGTAGCAGGGAGGGAAGAAGGATTTCCAGAACAAGGGCCCTGGAGCTCCCAGGTTTCTTCGAGTTGAGGAAGGAAGTTACTCGTCTATTCCAGAGAGAAGGGGAGATGAGGCTGGACCCACAGGAGGCAGAAGGAAGGTGTCCAGAGCTGATTTTCTTGTTTGGAAGAAGAAAGTCTTGTCTTTGGAGTTTTTTAGAGAACAGAACCTAGACAGTGGGGCTTGGAGGATGGACTGTCTTACAGGGCAGATTGGAGCTGGGCGATGGGGTCAGAGCTGTAGGGAGGGTGAGGTCTGGGCCTCGAAAGATGCTGGCAACTCTCTTTTTTTTTGTTTTTTTTTTAAACATCTTTATTGAAGTATAATTGCCTTACAATGGTGTGTTAGCTTCTGCTTTATAACAAAGTGAATCAGTTATACACATACAATATGTTCCCATATCTCTTCCCTCTTGCATCTCCCTCCCTCCCACCCTCCCCATCCCACCCCTCTAGGTGGTCACAAAGCACCGAGCTGATCTCCCTGTGCTATGCGGTTGCTTCCCACTAGCTATCTATTTTACATTTGGTAGTGTATATATGTCCATGACACTCTCTTACCCTGTCACATCTCACCCCACCCCCTCCCCATATCCTCAAGTCCATTCTCTAGTAGGTCTGTGGCACATATATACAATAGAATATTACTCAGCCATAAAAAGAAATGAAATGGAGGTATTTGTAATGAGGTGGATGGAGTTAGAGTCTGTCATACAGAGTGAAGTAAGTCAGAAAGAGAAAAACAAATACAGTATGCTAACACATATATACAGAATCTAAGGGAAAAAAAAAAAAAAAAAAGGCCATGAAGAACCTAGTGGCAAGACGGGAATAATGGCAACTCTCTTTTGGTCTTCTTAGTTTCCGTTTTTTATCCCCTCCGCCTGCCGCCCGCCCCCCCCACCCGCCCCCAGCCCCCAGCCCCCAGCAAATGACTTCTTTGTACCAAATATCCGGCCCCTTCTCTCATTGTGTATCTCCCAAGCCCTCTCTTTGTCTGTTTAACTGCCCATAAAGAGGAATGAAATGTGTGCGTGTGTGTTTTTATATTTGTATTTGAAGTTACTGAAGTTACTAGATAGAGCTTTCTGTTCCCTTTTCTTATCTTAAAAACAGCTGAATTTGGGATTTTACGTTTTTTTTTGTATCCCCAACTGGATTATGTTTCTTATGGTTATGAGTGATCCTTGACCATATTTTATTTTTTCCCCTGGGAGGCTGGAGGCCTCTAAAGCACGCACCCCTGGCCTTGTTTATTTTGGGTCTCACCCTCAGTAAGCCGAGGGCCCAGTGGTGGGGGAGTGCCCATCAGGACCGTCGTGGGTAGCTGTAACTGTTCAGATCCCCACGGAGGACTTTTCCGAAGGTGCCGGAACTGTTGAAGTAAAGTGCAGGGAGACAGGGTGTCAGGGGAGAGCTGCTGTATGGGGAGAAATGGTTGAATGGAAAATTAGATTTTCCTTTCCCAGTAATTGTTTTGACATGAGCGGTAATTAGCCAACAGCTGACAGACCAGAACTGAAGTGAGAACAAGAGGATGGATTAGGGGCAAATGCCACTGCGTTAGATGGTTCCCAGCAGCCATTAGCATGGGGGCTGCCAGGCTGGGAGAGGCTGCAAATAGGAGAAGGGTGTGTTGAGGATGCACTTTTGAGGTGCTGTGGAAGGAGAAGACGGGGGTCGGAAGGGCAGCCTCTGCCCTCAAGAAGATGGGGACCACCTTGGGTTAGAGGGACCCAGCACCGTCAAAGGTAGTGACTGGTTCTAAACTAAGGCCTGTTCAGGTAAGAACTTACGTATTCCATTTTCGTAATCAACTGAACTGTGGTTGCATTATTTTGGTTGTTGATAGATTTTAGGATCAGGGCGATGCTGGCTTTGTATAATAAACTGGGAAACTCACCAGGTGTTTCTGTACTGTGCAGTCTGGGCCTATGTATTTCTTTTAAGAGTTTGAACCAGTTTGCCTGTAAAACCATCTGGGTCTGGTGCCTTTTGGAGGGGAGGTCATTTTTCAAAGGTTTTACTCATTTTGGTGTTTCTGGTATCCTTTGAAACCATTTTGATCATTTGAATCTTATGGAAAGTTTTGTATTTATTAGCATAGAATTATAAATAATATGCTCTTGCATTAAAAAAAAAACTCAAGTCTGTTTGCTGTGCGTATGTTTGCTCTCTAATTCCTAATTCTAAGCATTTGTGTTTTCTCTCACTCTCAAATTAGGCTGATTTGCCTTTTTTAATCACTGTTAGTCACCACTCCCCCTCACCACTGACCTGCCCTGAACCAGCCAGGGTTGCAAATGTTATCCTGTCTCCTAACTCATTAATTTCTCTTGCCACATTTATATCCTTTTCTCATGTTTTCCTTTGATTTATTTTATTGGCTTAAAATTTTTTTTTTCTGATTTCTTACGTTGAATGTTTAGTCTGTTTATTTTTATTCTCTTGGCTTTGGTAATGAAATAATTAAGGCTATGGATTTTTCTCCAAATATAATTCAGGCCCTATCCCATTTGTTTTGATAGGTTCTTCCTCATTATTTTCAAAATATTGTATAATTATAGTTTTAAATTCCTCTTTGACCTGAGATTATTTAAGAGGGTGTTTTCTTAAATTTTCAAGTGTTTGGGAGTCAGGGGGGATGAGGACCTTGTATATTTTGTTCTTTCATTATTAGTATCTACTTTTATTGCTTTCTGGTCAAAGAATGCGCCTTGTGTTATTTATGCCTTTTGCAATTTATCAATACTTTATTTGTGGCTTAAATAGGCCCAACATTTTTTTTTTTATGTTGCATGGATTCTTGGTAAAAGATATTATCTCTGTTTATAAGATATGCTGTTTAATCCATCTAGTTCAATCAGCCTTTTAAATTAAATTACTAAGATAGTCCACATCCTGACTTTTGTTCACGAATCAGTCCTAGACTGAAAGCAGTATGTTAAGATTTCCTACTGTTGTCTTTAGGTTCTCCAGCATTTGTGTTTTATCTATTGCAGCGCTATGCTCCTTGATAAGGAAAATTTCTCCAATGTTTTGCCTGCCTTGTGGGTTGTATTTATCAGCAGTCTAGTGCCCTTCCTGGCATGGCCTGTGCTGACCTGAGTAGATTCTCCTTGGCAGCCATAGCTTCTCTGATGCCCTTGGAATCCTGGCCCTCCCTCCTCACCCCCCTTTTATCTAGAGGATTCCTGGATAGAATCAGCAGTTGAGCAGCCTCTTGAGGGCCCTGGGTGTAGACCAGGAGCGTGGCTGGCCACGTGGGGTTAATTTGTTGTTTCTCCTTGTGTCCCTAAGCCACTGCCCTGGGGGCCAGCTGTGTGGCCAGTGTTTTGTTGTCCTGGTGTGTCTGTGCCCACCCTTCTTCCGGAGTGTCCGGCCAACAGGCAGATCGGGAGAAACCCAGCTACCCACAAGAATCTGCTGAGTGCGCCTCTGTTCACAGGTGGCCCTGGATTTTTCGCTGCAGTTGGGGGAGAATGGGGGGCACTCCCCAGCATGAAAAAGGTTCTCCATGGGGTGGCCTTCATACCCCATTGCTTGCCCCCAGCCCTTGCTCTGTGAATGGGTAGGTGGTAGTAATTTCAGCCTCTCCTTCACCTCCTCCCTCCCTGCAGGGTGGTGTCAGCAAGAACCACCAAGAGCTGGACGTGGGTCTGTGCATCTTTCTCCAGGCCGGCCTGTAGTTGTCTGTGTTGTAGCAAATCCTCCAAGCCTGGGGCCTGAGGAAGGCATGCTTTCCTGGTGTCCAGAGATCAATGCGGGCTTGGGGTTCAAGGCCAGGAGATTCAGGAACAGAAGCAGTGGCCTTCCCTGTCTCCATCCTTCCCCTCTCTGTTCATGAAGTACTTTATAATTTTACAGACCTCTTTTGCAGTTATTGTCTTGTTGGATTTTCATCCCAACAAAGTAGAGAGAGACTAGGTAGAACTGTCCCCATTTTACAGATACAGAAGCTGAGGCTCACGTAACTATATCCGTGAGAGGGCAGCGCCACCTCTGGGAACTGAGGCTGCATGGGCCGCGGTGTGTACGTGTGAGGTCAGGACCAGGCAGCAGCGTCGGGGGCTTCAAATCTGCCCCGATGGGAGCCTTGAGGCCACAGAAATTGGCAAACGCTACAGACCAGAGCTTCCCATCCCCCCCTTGAAGGGCAGGTGTATCAGCTCATGTAGGGAGCATGAGTGAGTGTCATAGGCATAGAGTTTTAGAGCCTTGAATTTTTTTTTTGTTTAGACTTTAGGAAAACTGGGACTCAAGAAGGATGTCATATGATCCCCTGGCTATTAAATGGCAAAACCAAATTTCATGGAAACCAGTGAAACCCGTTCTCTTTCCATTACGCTTACGTTACAGTGGGTGAGGGTGAGAAGGTCCTCAGGGAGAAGTTCCTTGGAGGCGGGGCGGGGGCAGGATTTGTAGGAAGCTGTGGGTGGGGCCATCTGACTGTAGAGAGATTGGACCCTTGATCAGCACCCGTGACCACAGCTGCTGAGGTGTTTTCAGCGATGGCTGTTGGATTGTGATGACCTCACCTCCTACTAAGCATCTTTCTTTTCTTCTCTGGTTGGAAAAGAAACTTGGTCCCCCAGGAGAGAGGTAGTTGGGTGCTGGGGATTAGAGAGATGCTCTCAACCCACCTCCAGCTCAGCAGATACGGATGAGATCCTAAGAGGTGGTCCTGGCCATGCATGACCTCTCGGAACCAGGCAGTGAGGGGGGAGAAGGGGCTGCAGCTGCCCCCATGGTCTGCAAGGTCGGAGGGGCCTGTCTGTGGCCAGCGCAGCCTCTGAGCCGTGTTTCTGTCCCCGCAGTGAATGGACACCACACGCCGGGGACCCCCACGCTCCCTCCTGAGACTGCTCACATGAGTGTCCGAAAATCCGCCGGCGATTCCCAGGTAAGGGGTCCTGTTGCGGGCTGTAGGGGCAGCCGTTGAGGCGGCCCAGGGAGGGGTCATTAGGATGGGGATGCCATGGGGGTCCAGGTGGCTACAGCCCAGTCCTGCCCCAAGTAGAAAGTGGTCGGTATCTGGGTCATTCCAGCGTACCGTGATTGTGGGAGAGCAGGCGATTGTGGTTTGGTTTTCCCTAGAAGTTGAAGATGGATTTTTCGGTGGTTTCTTTGGCCGCGCCAGATGGCATGCGGGATCTTAGTTCTCTGACCAGGGATCGAAACTGTGCCCCCTGCAGTGGAAGCCCAGAGTCCTAACCACTGGACCGCCAGGGAAGTCCCTAGAAGTTGAGGATGGTTTTGATGGGGTGATGGTGATGGGATTATAACTGTTCTTGGGGTAGAAGGTTCCATCCCGCTGTCTGGATTCCTAGTACGGAGTCCAGATTTCCCAACGCTTTAAGAATATGGATGAGGCCAGGCCATTTTCCTTTTCTGCACGCCCTTTTCCCACCGCCTGACTTCACCCAGAATGGAACTGAGTCAGACATTTACCACATGACAGAGGGACAGCTACGGTGTGGAAGGACATGGGAGGGTGTTTTAAGATTCCCAAACTGCGTTCTCATTTGTCATCTCAGCTGACACTTGTGCAAGCGCAGGAGGGAGGTGTCAGTATGATTCCCGTGTTACAGATGAGGTCACGGAGTCTCAGACCGGTTAAGTGACTCGCGAGGGTTGACACGATTACCAGGTGGTCAGACTGGACTTGATGCTGAGTTCTTCCAGTGTCATTAAGCTGTGTGTGAGGAACTGAGGACTGGTCTTATGTGGTCCATCCATGAATTATCCAGAAGATGTCCCTTAGCCGAAGCCTCCAAACCAGCCCTTTCCAGGGGTGAAAATGCCAGGCCCCAAGGATGGTGGTGGTGGTGGTGGTGGTGGTGGTGGTGATGATGTGATAACAATAGTTGCTTGTTGTCAACAACAGTGGGTTCTATGTGCCAGTCACTGGAAGAGAGACCTTGTGGGCTGTGACAGCAGACGGCTTCAGTGTGATGCTTAGCTTTAATGCAGGCAAGAAGGTTAAACCTCAGAAACCTAATTACGTTCTTGTCTTAGGAGGCTGGGTGTTGGGCTCAGGTCAGTTCAGTTCGAACTCTGGAAGAGAATTGGGATGTCTGGGTGGACCAAGGCTCCTTCCACGTTGATGGGTTGACAGATCTCCCGGGCCTCGTGTTAGAATGCAGATTCTGATTCAGGAGGTCTGGGGAGGGGCCGGAGGTTCCCTGTTTCTAATGAGCCCCCTGGGTGATGCTGGTGGGGTGTGTGGACCGTGGCAGGACAGGCGAGGATCCGGGCACAGTTAGTCGTGCCAGCACGTGTGTGTCCCCTTCACCCCCTGCTCGTGGCACACATCACAGCCCTGGCTCCGTGTGTTTCCTGCAGAGCCCCCCTCTCAACACAGCCTCTTTCAGTCCGTTTGAAATGAAGCTTATTTGCCACCTAACTATGGAGTGTTTTCTTAAGACGTCAACCCAAGCTCTGCTGTGGTTTCCCAGCAACTAGAAAAGCTGGTCTACCCTGGGCAAGAATATGGAAACAACCCCTTCCTCCCCGCACCCCCCGTCATTCTTCTCTCGTTCCCTAATGGAACCTGGTTCCCCCCATCCCGAAATACTGTGAAGCTGTTTCTTAACCATATAAAACAAAATGTATCCTGATACATATAACCTCCTGGGAAGCCAGTTGGACAGTGTGCTGCCATAAGCCTTTGACCCATGAATTTCCTTTCCTGCATCTGTTCTTGGGATACACTCAGGGATTCTGATCTATGGGTGAGGCTGTTCACCCAAGCATGATTTACAGCCCTGCCACCTTGGACCCAACCTAATTATCCAGCAACAGGGGATGGGTAAAATGGATGACGGCACCGAACATCCGTCCGGCCAGTGAGACCACGCAGCCGTGAAGACTCCTTCTTCCGAAGAAAATGTCGTGACTCCGGAAAATGCTGAGACATAATGTTGAGTGAGAAAAGCAGAACAGAACTGCACATATGGTCAGTCTTATCTGGGGGGAGGAAATCTATCCATATATGAAGACAACTGACTGGAAGAAAAAATAAACCCGAACGTTGGTGGCGTTGCCGTCCGGTTCTCAACCAGGGGACATTGGGCAGTGTTAGGAGATATTTTGGTTGTCACAGCTGGGCAGGGGGTGCTACTGCTATCTAGTCAGTAGGGGCCGGGGGCGTCACTAAGCATCCCACAGGGCACGCGACAGCCTCCACCACAAAGCATTCCCCAGGTGGAAAAGATGATTGGTGCTGACGCTGAGCAACCTTGGTCTAAGGTGATTTTTATTCTCTTTAGACTTTTGGGTGTTTTTTAAGTTGCCTAAAATGAACACATTTTACTGTCATAGAAGGCGTTATAAAACAAGGAGTTAGAGGCGAGGTACTGGGGATGCAGGGAAGGTCAGCTCTGGAGAGCCAGGCCAGGCCTGGGCACTGCTTCAGGACAGGTGGAGTCCAGTGCCTTGTTTTTGGATGATAACATCGAGAGGGGGAGGTATCATCAAAGTAACAAGAATAAACAATGCAGTGCATGGAGAGAGCAAGTATGCATTCGTTCACTAGTTCCCCGGCTGTGAAAGCGTTCGTGAACCTGCAGAGCTGGCTGTCCTCAAAGGCGCCAGAGGCCAATCATAGAAATGGGTTAAGAAGGGTTGATATTTCCAGAGAGCACTACTGACAGATGGTCCCCAGAGTAGATACAGCGCACTTCAGCCTGCATAGTATTTACTACCCCATCGCAGGCTGTCAACTATAATTAGTGACAATTATCACCTAATAATATTGAAAGAAAGAAAGAGTGAATGAGTGAATGAATGAATGAACGAATGAACAAACACATGGCCCTTTGAGAGGCAGGGTTGGGGGTGGATAAAGTAGCTTGTCACACCCCTGTTGTGCTCGTTTTCTGCTACCTGCCCCCTCCCTGAGCAAGCTAATCAGGAAAATTAGAATGTTGGGCAGGTAGGGGGCATTATCTAATCTTCACGGAAACCGGGAGTGTGTCTGTACCGTCGTGGGTGGGACTGATGGCTGGGTGACCAGCACCCCAGGGGTGGTGCCCACCCCAGTTCTGGGAGACCTGGAGGGCCAGGCACAGGTGATGGTGATCTGGCGCCACTCAGTGGAGGTTTGCACGTCTGCAGCTCTGGGGCAGGCTGCCTGGGCGCTGGATGCACGGGGCCCACCTGATCGGAGGTTGGGGGATCAAAGGCTGAGGACGGTCCTGCTGGCCGTGGCAGAAGCACTTCGGAGCCTGTCCCCTGCCAGTCTGCCTGCCCGCCTGCCCGCCCGCCCGCCCGGGGCTAGGGTGACGTGAGCCCCCTCTGCTCCTTGTGCAGGTACTGGGAGGGCAAGGAACCCGCCCACCAGAGCCCAGGCCGTTTAGTGACCCACCTTTGAACTGTTTTAGATTCCCATGAACTGCCCCCCAGGAAGGCTATCTTTAGACACAGGAGAGAGGAAAGGGAAAGGGACTTCGAGCTTGGAAACTTAAGGGACCCATTGGCGGTGAGATTCTGAGAGCTCATGTACTTAATTGGGCTCCCCCTCCCCTACTTGGTAAATAGCACATGTTCTATTGAGCATCTGTTTCTTTGCCAGGCACTGAGTCAGACAGATGTAGTAGCCCTTGTCTTTTTTTTAAATTTATTTATTTATTTATTTTTGGCTGCCTTGGGTCTTCGTTGCTGTGCACGGGCTTTCTCTGGTTGCGGCGAGCGGGGGCTAGTCTTCGTTGCGGTGCACGGGCTTCTCATGGCGGTGGCTTCTCTTGTTGCGGAGCACGGGCTCTAGGCATGCGGGCTTCAGTAGTTGCAGCACGCGGGCTCAGTAGTTGTGGTGCACGGGTAGCCGTTGTCTTGATGGAGTTAATAGCTGGGACTGGAGAAAGAGGTAAATGTTTATTTCATTTTGGCAGTGATAGGGCCTGGAGGGAGTGTGTGCTCTGAGGACCTGACCAGGTGGTGGTGGAAACATCGAGATGGGCTCTTTAAGAAAAGCTAAGACTGGAAAGATGAGCAAGGGTTTAGCTTGGTGAAGAGGTGGTGGTAGGGGAACAGCATTCCAGGTGGAGGGAACAACGTACGTGGATGCCTAGAGGCAGGATTTCGAAGAAGCCGTGGAGTCCGAGTGGGGCTGTGGTTTACTGTGTTAGCAGGTGTGGGGAGGGCACAAGAGGAGGCTGAACGAGTCCTAAAGGCTGCTGTGAGGAGCTTGGGTTTTGTCCTAACAGCGCTGGGAGCCATTGAGAGGTTTCATGCTGGGTCCCACTTGCTGAGGGTGTGGGACCCAGACTCTTCACAGGGTAAGGAGACAGGGTCAGGAAGGCATTGCAGAGTCAGGGGCTCGCTGAATGGGCTGGGAATGACACACTGCCGTCTCCCAGGCACTGCCTCGTCTGTCACCACCCTCAGTGGGTCCTCACAGTGACAGTAGAGCAGCCCAGGCGAGGCCAGGAAACCAGGCTGGGGAGGGGTTTTTAAAAAGAGGAGAAAAACCTTCTAGAATCATAGGAAAAGGAAATTAAAAAAAAAAAAAACTTTTGTTATGGACATGCGTAAACATTTATAAGAGTAGAAGGACTATTATAATAAAGGACCATGGACCGATCACTTAACTTCAATTATTCAGCCAGTCTTGTTTCATTTAAACTCCCATCACAGGACTTCCCTGGTGGTCCAGTGGTAAAGAATCCACCTTCCAAGGCAGGGGACGTGGGTTCGCTCCCTGGTCGGGGAACTGAGATCCCACATGCCACGGGGCAGTTAATCCCTTGCGCCACAACTACTGAGCTCACGTGCCCTGGAGCCCACATGCCACAACTAGAGAGAAAACCTGCACACCACAACTAGAGAGAAGGCTGCGTGCTGCAACTAAGACCCAATGCAGCCAAAAACTGAAAAAAAAATCAGTAAAATAAAATAAATAAAATGAATGGGTTATATATTTAAAAAAAAAATTTTTTTTAAATAAACTCCCATCACCTCTCCCTAACTTCCCACTGGATTCTTTTAAAGCAAATTCCTCACATATTGTTTTAACTGTAAATATTTCAGAATGTATGTCTAAGGGCGAAGTCATAACATAATACCTCATCTGTAAAATGAAGACGATGCCAGTAACTTGGTGGGGTTGTGAGGACTCAGTGAGATTACGTGTGTCAAAGGCCTGCCTCATGGTCGCCTCACAGGGCAGCACTCAGGGCAGGAGCTCTCCCAGTGTATCCTTCCCCCGGGAGTTCCCCTCCCCCTCCTCCCCTCCTCCCCCTCCTCCTCCGCCCTCCCCTCCTCCCCCTCCTCCCCCTCCTCCCCCTTCCCCTCCTCCCCCTTCCCCTCCTCCCCCTCCTCCCCCTCCTCCCCCTTCCCCTCCTCCCCCTCCTCCCCCTTCCCCTCCTCCCCCTCCTCCCCCTTCCCCTCCTCCCCCTCCTCCCCCTTCCCCTCCTCCCCCTCCTCCCCCTTCCCCTCCTCCCCCTCCCCCTCCTCCCCCTCCTCCCCCTCCTCCCCCTTCCCCTCCTCCCCCTCCTCCCCCTTCCCCTCCTCCCCCTCCCCTCCTCCTCCCCCTCCTCCCCTCCCCCTCTCCCCCTCCCCCTCTCCCCCTCCCCCTCCCTCCCCTCTCCCCTCCCCCTCCTCCCCTCCTCCCCCTCCTCCCCCTCCCCCTCCCCCCCCCCCTCCCCCTCCCCCTCCCCCCCCCCCCCCCCCCTTCCTCCCCTCCCTCCCCTCCCCCTCCTCCCTCTCCCCCTCCCCATCAGCAGCAGCATTGGTACAGAGACAGGAAGGCTATTGCCAAGGCTGCCGGAGCACTGGTTGCCCTTCCTGGGGGGTGTAGTGGGAGCACTGTGGTGGTCCTGGTGGTGATGATGTGTGTCTGTGGTAGGGAGACCCCTGCAAACTGCAGAATCCATCCCAGGGACTTCCCTGGTGGTCCAGTGGTTAAGACTCTGTGCTTCCAATGCAGGGGACATGGGTTCGATCCCTGGTTGGGAACTAAGATCTCACATGCTGCGCGGCCAAAAAAAAAAGAATCCATCCCAAAGGTTCCCCTTGCCCATCCTGGGTGTGTATTTGCATGGACGAACCTGTAGGAAGAGCCCAGCACCTGTCTGTTCTCCTTGGAGACTGGTACCTGGGCCCCTGCCGTGCAGCCTCAGTCTGCCTTCCTCCCAGAAAGCCCAATCTTGGCAAGTGCCCCGGGCAGAATTGATAGTTTGGGAGGGTCCAGGGTGGGCAAGCTGGATGAGTTGATGCATTTAACACGTCTGAGTAAGCTATAGTTGGTCACAACGTGACGTTGCCCCAGAACCTGTTGGGTCTGCTAACAGAGGTGCTGTAGTTAGGGGGGCCTCAATGAAACGACGGAACAGACATCCTCCATGGAGGCCCCCAGACTCTGCCTTAAAGACCCTGGCCCCCGGAGACCTGCTGGATCAGCAGTTCTGGGAGGTGGGCGGGGGGACCCGATCGGGGGGGAGCTAATTCTGATGCGCTCCAGAGCCTGAGGACTGTTGGTGACAGATGGTGAAACTGAGGCTCAAGTTAACTTGGCAGGATGTCAAGGCTAGCGAGTTCATCTTCTTGTCTGTGAAACGATGACATGTAAAGGTCCCTTTTAGCTGGACGGTCCAGGGATGTCAGCTTTCATTAGCTGACTTTACTTACCTGCCAAAGTAGGTCTCGATGGGAGCGAGGGACTGAGGGTGGTTTTGTGGGGGGGGAGGCAGCGAATGAGGGGACCATGGGCAGGAACTCTGTCAAGCTTCTTATTTTGCCTGATGAGCAGTTGGGTTCCTGAGGCAGGGGCTGACCACCCCCCACCCCCAAAACGCTCATCCCGCTGGGTGGTCCAGAGCTGTGCTGGCCTGGGGATGGGGGCTGCTGGTTCCCTGAGGCTTGCTGGAAAAGCCTCTTCGTGCTTCTTCTGGGCCTTTCTCTGTAAAGTCCTAGCAGCCACTTCCTTCCCTCCCACTAGAGACAGAATAAGGCCACGCGTCCCAGGACACACATGCGATGCCACTGCAGTGCCTTAGGGGCGAGCCTGCTTCCCAGCTCACCATGTGGCTCAGGACCGGAGTGGGCATCCCGTGTCCTGCTCGGGGACCCTATGGAGTCCCTGATGGAACTGCTGATGGAACGGCAAAGACCCAGAATTGACCCTCCCCTTTAGGGTCATAGGCTCTTAGGACCAATGTGGTGTTTTCAGCTGGCAATCCTTATTTTCCATTCCAGGACCATCCTAGGTCTGGGGCAAGCTGCTGAGGTCCTGTGGGCTTGGTGGTCCTTGGGACGATGGTTTTCTTGCTGGCAAAGGGAAGACATAAAAAGGCAACCCAAAGTCCGAATGGAAGCCGAAACACAGCCTCCCTGCTCTCGGGGTTGGGAAGGTGACATGTCACGGATGTGGCCAAGCACCCCAGGCCACATTGCACGTAGCTGGGGTGTGATATGTCGGACCCGGGGGATTTGGAATAAGATGTCATGTTCTGAATCCTCAGTGCGAGGAGGTGGTGGCCTTAACTCTCTGCTCCCCGGGTGGATTCTGCAGGTTAAGGCAGCAGGCAGCGTGCAGAACCACTTACCAGCAGAGGGCAGTTGAGGGGTTAGCTCCCCCAACCACCGACGGGGAGAAGAGGAGGCAGACCTGCTTTGGAGCAGTTTTCTCAGAGCCCGTGCTGGAGGCTTCCTCCAATTCGTCTTCAAGCCAGGGCACGGGAGGCTCCTGCCTGCCCTCTCCCAGAATATGGACTTGGGGGTTAACGGCAGCTGGAGCATCCCCAAACTTCCCTGGCCCGAGGCTTTTAACCAATCCCTCCACCTTCAGGGAACCCGAATGAAAGAGGATGTCCAATATGGAGAACAGCTTTGACAATGTTTCTTGTGTCTCTCCCCAGAACCTGGGATCCTCGTCACCAGGCAAAAAGCAGAGCAAGGAGAACACCATCACGGTAAGCGGCTCCCGCAGAGCGCGCGCATGTTGGGTGGCAAGCTGGGGCTGTCTCTGGTCCATGGCTCGGCTGTTGCCATGGCAATGCGGACCGCTGAATGGAAGCGATGTCCAGCCTGGTACACGGGAAGTTCCAAAGCTTGGATGTTGCCTAGGGTTCCCCCCTTGCCTCCCCCCGGCCCTTCTTCTCTTGATTTCTTGTTTCACTTTTTCTCTTGGGGCAAGCAAGTGGAAGGACTGTGGTTGGAACGGTGCAGAAGCCATTTTTGCAGGGCAGGCAGGGGAAGGTACGCGTGCAGGAGTGGGTTGGAGGGGGTGTACTGTGCTCTGCGCAAGTGACATGACGTGTAAATTACAGCCACGGCAGGGTGGCTTTTGTGCAGGGTAACTTCTGGAAGACATCAAAGTTAAAAGGAAGAGAAAGCGCCCTAAGAATAGAGTTCCTGGGAGTTCCTGATGGGGAAGCAGGCAGCCTCTGCCCAAAGCGGCCAGACAGCCTCCCAGGGCTCTTCCAAAAGCCCGCCGAGTCCCCACGCCACCCCGCCTCCGGCTCCACATCAGCCCTGCGCTCGGCGAAGGCGGGCGCTGGACGTCTCTCCCCCCTCCAAGTAGAGAAACAACTTGTCCATCTACTCAGCTAAGAACTTGGAGCTGGGAGACGTGTGGTCCTAGGTGTGCGGTTTCCACCCAAGTGCAGCAGCTCTGGGGCCGGAGAAAGGCTCCCTGAGGCTCTGTCACACAGTTCTCTCCATGCTGCCCCCCCCTGCGGAGATGGACGCAAGACGGGGTCCCCTGCCCCGGCTCATGCAGGCTGCAGATCCTGCTTTGAAGGATTTGGGGAGGAAAAAGCGGTAGGCAAACAATGGCAACAGTCATAATTGCTGCCCCTGTGTGTACATTTATTAGGCACCAGTAGGGTTCTGAGCACCCATTTCATTCTCCGCTCACTGCGGGAGGGCAGGTGATTGGACCAGGGTAGTGTGGGGACTGGGAACTCGGGCTCTGAAGCCAGGGGGTCAGCACAGCACCCACCAGCTGGGCAGCGACCCGGCCTCTCTGGGTCTCAGCGTCCACATCTGTACAATGGGGAGACGATGGGCATGTGCGCCCTAGGGATGGTGTGGAAAGCACGTACAACAGCCTGGCACACAGTAGGTGCTCAATTCACACCAGTCTCCTCATCACCCTGTTTATAGATGAGGAAACTGAGGCACAGAACAGGACCTGGCACAGAGCAGGACCTCGCCGAGGTCACACAGCTGGAAAGCATCAGGGCTTGAGACCTGTGCTCTTACCCACCAGCAATGCCCCAGGTGCAAGTGGCCTCCCGAGGGTGGGACCAGGCGGCTCAACCCCGGGCCAGCAGCAGCTTCCTTGTTGCTGGAGCTGATGGGGAGGGCGTGGACAGGCCCCCAGGGCAGACGTCCTGAGAGCACGGTCCTCACGTTCACAAAAAGGGGCAAAGCAGGAGCTCCCAAAGTTCCCTGAAAGATGGAGAAAGAGGGAGAAGAAACTGCAAGAGAGGGGATACATTAGCATTGTAGAAGGAACGTGAATAAGAGAAATGAAAAGTGAAAAGCAGAGTGTTAGGCCTCCCATGGGTGAAGGTGCCCAGCTCACGGGGTGCGGCCCGGGTCACTGCTCTGGTCTGCCTTTCGGCCAGAGCTTAGGGCTTTGTCAGCCTGGGCGTGGCCCTGGGTCTCCTGGCAACACACCTCCTCCATCCCTGCCTCACTGCCTTCCCTCCTCCTTCCCACCGCCCTACATCAGTGCTTCTCATCTGAAGCCTTGGGAATACTTGTTTAAAATGCAGATTCCTCTGTTGGTCACTCTGGGGCGAGGCTGGAAAGTTTGCGTTATAACCAACACCCCCCGCACCCCAGAGGTCTTAAATAAGCACTCAAGCCTTGGGGACTTTTTGCTGGGAAAACTGAGAAGGGGCACAGAGTGGGTGAGGAGCAGAGCCCCGGACTTGAACCTGGGTCTGCTGCCAGCCCGCCCATGTGGCCCTCCTCATCTCCAGGCTGGAGACGGGCATCCTCGCCGGCCGGCCGACCAGTGGGGCTGAAGAGCTCTGTACCGTGGCTCTTTCCCCTCCACGGGGCAGTCACTCTACCGCTGCGGCCCCTTCCTCTGAGTCCTGATCCTGCAGAGCTCGTGGCTTCCCTGGGAGGAGATGCTGGCGGGAGCGGTGGGGGGAGGCTGGGGCCCCAGCTTCCCTCGCCCCGGTGTGCGGGGATAGGGTGAACATCCTCTTACATGGTCTGACCCAAGCAGCAGAGATTTGCAGGCGGCGTCTGAGTCTGGCTCACGGTGTGGCCGAGAAGCAAGGACCGAGCTTGATTCCGACGCTCCGGCTCCCCGACCCAGGCCTGGAACAAATTTTGAAGAGTCTGACACGTGGGCTACTTGACAGCAGTGGGGCCCCGGGCAGGGCTGGCAGCGAGTGGGCTGCTTGCTTGATTGGAAGTGACGGGCGCTAATGGCAGTTCACAGCCTCGGCACCAATATGATGCGTCAGAATCTGGAGGATTCCAGAAAAGATGACAGCAAAGCCACCTAGCCACACTCCTGTCCTAGAAAGAAGAGTCTGGGGGCTCCTCTAGTCTTCAGTCTGAGCTTCCCGGCATGACCCCTCTGGGGCCCCGGGTGGGAGCTCGGGGACTGGATTTGAGTGCTTGAGGGCATTTCTGTTCTGCTTCCACAGGTCCCAGCTCTGGCTTTTGCCTCTGTCACCCCCTCCCAGAGTAGCCTCTCCCACCAGGAGGAAATTCAGGGCCTGCTTGGTTGTGAAACCACCTTCTCTTCTGTGTTGCAGGCGGCTGTCAGAGAGGAGGGCACATACATAGCTGCGGCCTCTGCCTCCAGGGAGGCCTCCGTGCTGGGCTGGGGCCGGGGCTTGCTCCGGGCTTCCCCACGTCAGCCCCCTTGGGTGGGTCACACTTGTGTTCAGCGGCCCTTGTGCCATGGCCAGGTGCCTGAGTGGTGGCTGTAGCCCCCCCAAGAGAGTTTCTGAGGGCAGCTCTTGTGGTTCTGGCTGCCCCCATGCAGGCCGGCCCTGGCAGAACCTCTGCTGCTCAGGGGGGCCCCTGGCCATCAGGGGCAGAGCGGGTGTTACTCCATTTACTGAGGGCTGGAGAGAGCAGAGTTGGTGCCAGAGCGAAGACGCTGTTGGTTGAGGATGGTGATCTTGGGAGCGAGAGTGGGAGGGGCTCCTGGAACTTCGCCCAAACAGTGCATAGTGGAGGCATTCCCCCGTCTCCTCCCCGTCCAGCACCCCTTCCTGCCTGAGCCCCTGCCTTGGGTGGGGACGTGGCACGGCTACGCCTAAGTGTGTTAGAAGGTAGCGTGACATAGATTAAGTGTGACGTAGATTGCTTGGCTTCTGACCCTGGCTCCACCATTATACACAAAGAACTGCAATTACACATTTACTTGTTTGCCGTCGTCATCAGGCTGTAAAGCCGTCTAGGGCAGAGGCTACACCTTCTGTCTCTAGCCTCCGTTCATTGTACCAAGAAACATTTACAGCTCCCATCACATGGCTGTGCTGGGCCAGGTACTAGGGACACAGCGGGGAGGAGGTGGGCTTCCTCCCCTCCTGGGACAGACTGCCTGGCGAAGGAAGAGAGATGCTGAATAAGCAGTCACGAGAAATACAAATGCACCCGTGCCAAGTGCTGGGAAGATCTAGCCTACTGCGTGGCACCAAGCAGCCGTTCAACAAATGTTTGCATGGACCGAGCACGTGTTCCATGGCACAGCATTGTGGGTGAGGGCTCGAGCCGTCAGCCCAGACTAGATGCAGATACTTCTGTGATCCTCAGTTAATCAAATGAGGCCAGTGTGACCCAGCTCGTGGGGTTGCCGGAAGGATGAAGTGAGGATGCACGCCAAGCTTTTGCAGAAATTCTCCCAGGATGCCTCCCAGGATGGGGCCAGTGAGGTGCAGTTCTCGAGACGCCCACCAGGGGGTGCAGGGCTCTGCCAGGATTCAGAGAAATTCCTATGGGATTGCTGGGGCTGCGAAATCCCAAAACCAGAGTTGACAGGGATGCAGACGGCCACCCTGGGGCCACTGGCCAGTCCATCCAAGGGCTGGTGTCCTCAGAGGGTGGCAGAAGCCCCAAGAGGGATGAAGCCTTGTCCTCCCGCAGCCCTGCTAGCTTTCACCTTCAGTGGTTGTTATAGGGCCACTTGTGGTACGCCCCTCCCCTGTCTCCTAGACCCCAGACAAGGCACTCTAGAAGACCCTTGTATCCACTTCTGAGTACCTGCTTCCACGATGCTTAATGCCCAGTGCAATGTCATAGTTAATTTGTCATTAAATTTGCTTGAAGTTTTCATGGATTACATTATCAAACAAAATAAAGATAGGCTGTGGTCATCATTGTTTGTTGAGGCAAGAATAGCTGGAACGTGAAATAAGGAGTATGTGAAACTGTGGAATCCAGCCCTGGTTTCCAGAAGGAGGCTCATCTATGGACAAACTTGGGGGTGTCAGCCCAAAAAAGAGGGTTTGGGGACACCATTGCCCGAGCTGGGCATTGAGAGGCTGGCCACCCCCCAAGCAGACTCCTGCAGGCCAGTGATACCTCAGGTGGCTGGGGGGTGGGGCATTGGGAGAAAACTTCTCATCCCAGGGGTTCCATGGGCCTCTACCTTGACCTTGGTGGAATTCCATGCTCCCTGTCTCCAGGGCTCTCAGGGTCATTCCTGGCCCTGATCCTTCCTCCTGTGTCGTCATGCTTCCCTCCAGAGCGGGAATGCCAGATGCCAGTATCTGGGAGGAGGGGGACCTTCCCTTGGCTGGGATTTCTCCTGTGTTCTCCCCCCAGGAGTGCAAGCGAGGCCTCTGCCCCCGGGAGCTGGCGGGGCCTGGATTTACTTCTAGCCGCCCCCAGGCACCTGAACCAGAGGCCATGGCTGGGGGCCCACGGGCCTGACTGGGCTGGCAGAGGGTTGCTCTGGCTTACAAGGTGTCGTTGTCGTTGTTGTTATTATTAACCGTGAATGAATTGCTAACATTTAAGCGTTGAGACACTTCACGTAAAAATCCGGATCCTCCACTACTCTCGTGTCATCGCGTAAGCTGACAACCCTGGACTCCTCACTCTGGCTTGGCAGCAGTTGGCGGGAGCTGAGAGGAATCTGCCCCCTAGTCAGACATTCGCAGACACCACCCCCCTTCCCAGAGTGGAGGCTGGTCCCCCCACCAACCCAAGCTTCAGTTTCCATGATGTGCGGTCCCTCACTTCTTTGCGTGGCTGCCTGGCACTGGAGTCTGTGGCTTGTATTCAGAACCTCGGGGGTTTTCTGCACTGTTCTCGCCTTGAACGTCTGATGGCTCGCACTTCGGCAGATGCTGGGGCTGTGACGAGGGTTAAAGACTGCCAGGGCTCAGGCCTTGCCTTCTCTAGGCCTTGCGGCTCCCGGAACAAATTAGCGGCCTCTCTAGGAGCGGATCTGGGGCTTGAAGCAACGTCAGCAGGGTCAGCGGGGAAGCCACTTCTGCCGACCAGGGAAAGCCAGGGGCACCGCGATCGTGCTCAGGCAGAAAAGTCAGAGGCAGAGCCCAGGAATCTCTGCGCTGCTCTCTCCTGGGCCAGGGCCAGCCAGCCCCAGGCACGCACCCTGCATTATCATTTAAACTCTCTTTGTTCATACAATATGCATCATGAGGTAAAATTCACAAGGTAACTTCTCACCCAGGATGCCCAGCCACTTCATTCCTTTCCCTGGAAGCAAATGATGTTATCAGTTTCCAGAAATATACCAAACGGGTATCTATTCCTTCCTCCTCTTTCTTTTAAATTTTATTTATTTTTTTAAAGATTTATTTACTTATTTTTATTTTTTATTTTTGGCTGCGTTGGGTCTTCGTTGCTGAGCGCGGGCTTTCTCTAGTTGTGTCGAGCGGGGGCTACTCTTCGTTGCAGTGCGCGGGCTTCTCATTGCGGTGGCTACTCTTCGTTGCAGTGCGCGGGCTTCTCATTGCGGTGGCTTCTCTTGTTGAGCACGGACTCTAGGTGCGCGGGCTTCAGTAGTTGTGGCTCGTGGGCTCTAGAGCGCAGGCTCAGTAGTTCTGGCGCACGGACTTAGTTGCTCTGCGGCATGTGGGATCTTCCCGGACCAGGGCTCGAACTCGTGTCCCCTGCATTGGCAGGTGGATTCTTAACCACTGCGCCACCAGGGAAGTCCCCTCCTTTTTTTTTTTTTTTTCCTTTTAATTGAAAGAAATTTTTTACACTAAGATAGCAAACAGTAAATACTATTCTACCTTTTCTCCCTGCCACCCACCCACTTAACACTGTATCCTGCCACACCTTCCTTATCAGTACAGAAGAACGTTCTTGCCATGTCTTTCACCATGGATATGACGCCCATACGTGTCTATCTCATACTTTTTAACCGTTCTCCCACTTGATGGACAGTGGAGTTGGGTTCCAGCCTTTTGCTACTGCAAACCGAGCCGTGGTGAAAACCGTGTACGTATGTCACTGCACCCGGGTGTAGGTATCTGTAGGATAGAATCTTACAAGTGCAGCCTCTGGGTGGAAGGCTGTGGACATTTGCAGTGTTGCTAGCTTCTGTTGTACTGCTCTTTAGACAGTTTGGACTGATTTCAGCCCCTCTGGGGTGGGGGTGAGTGCCGGTTGCCCCTCATGTGAAAGGCCAACTGCCAGAGCATCCCAGGACCCCAGTGCATGTTCTCTATCAAGCTAGCCCTGTAGGGGGACCTCTTCAGTGCCGTGTCCTAGGACTGAAGCCTCTCCAACTTCTCCCAGCCCTTCAGCCAAGCCATGTTCTTTCCTGTTCTGTGTCCTCCAGATAAACTGCGTGACATTTCCTCACCCAGACACGATGCCGGAGCAGCAGCTGCTCAAACCAACCGAATGGAGCTACTGTGACTATTTCTGGGTAAGTGGTGCCTCGGCGTCCCCCGCACTGCGGCCCCGGGGACCAGGAGTGGACACCCGGGAGGGCGGCGGTGGCTTGAGCTCAAAGCAGAGCGACCTCTCCAGATGAAACCTAACGGGCTGGCAGTCGATTGAGCACTGGAGGCTGGAAACTTAAGTCCCGCTTGGAGTCTAGATCATTCCATAAATCTCAGAAAGTCCACAGGGCAATATGGAAACTCCAGGCAGAATGCAGGTAAGCTGGAGGGTCCCCTTGCCGCTCAGTGGTAGCAGGAGACCAGAATCAACTCCACCCTGGGCTCCAGACCTACTCTGTCACTCTTGTAGGTGACCTTGGACAGTGCTTCTCCTCCTGGACAGCCTCTCTGTTTCCGTCAAAGTCACAAGGAGGTTAGGCACAATCTGTACCGGACTCCAGTTTGAATAATTCTGTGGTTCCAGAGCTTTTGCGTATTGTTCCATGGGTACGGAGTTTCAGTTTTGCAAGATGAGAAAGTTCTGGAGGGGGATGGTGGTGATGTTTGCACAACAGTGCAAATGTCCTTAATGCCACCGAACTGTGCACTTAAAAATGGTTAAGATGGTAAATTTTGTGTGTATTTCTCCAAAATTAAAGAAATATCTTTTGACAGATGCAGAGTCCTACTCAGAAACTCTGGGAGTACTCCTGGACATTTACATTTTAAAGTTCACAATGGCTTTTAAAATGAAATCACCCCATTCTGGAATCAGACAGCGGTGATCGTTGTACGACCTGTGTATATATTAAAAACCAGTGAATTGTACACCTAAAAAAAGTAAACTTTGGCAGAGGCCCCAAGGAACCAGAAATTTTAAAAATCAAAACTTTTTTTTTAACCACCAGTCAGAATGGATTATCTACCCTTTTTTAGATTTGCTAACCAAGTACTAGACAAAAATGCTTTTGTCTTTCTACCAAATCTCTTGCCCTTCAGAAGGTAACCAAAGATTCCTATTGCTGTGTTTCTTCCAGATCTTCTGAGATATGTGCAGAGGCAGCAAATATTGTAGAAAGGGCTCTGGCTTTGGCGGCAGACACACCTCGGGGGCGGGATGAGCCCAGGGGCGAGGGTGAGCGGGGAATCCGAGTGTACAAGACCTCGCAGGTTCCATAAGTATGCTGGGTTTTATTCTGTTTGCAGCAGGAAGGTGGTGGAGGGTTTAAGCAGGAATCGGATGTGATCTGATTTGCCCGTGTCATGCAGGGAGGGCTGTAAACAGGCAGAAGTGCCCGTGAACCTGTGGGAGGCCAGGAGGGATGATGGCAGCTGTGGAGGTGGAGGGGAAGAGCGAGGTTGGAGACATCGTCCTTAAGGGGGGTGGGTGCAGGAGAGACGTCATCCATAAAGAGGGGAGCAGGAAACAGAGCATGCGGGGGAGACCAGCTCAAGCCCCGGGAGTGGGCACCCTGGGAGCCAGAGGTCAGCGGGTGGCGGATGGCGGGGGATGGTAGGGGGCCGGGGGGAGGGGGTCGTCCTGCTGCCGGTCAGCGTCATCCAGGTCCCGTCTTGATTCAAGCCCTCCTGGGACTCTGATACTTACCCCAGGGTTTTATCTCTCGGACCATCAAGGCCTTTTCCTCTCATAGAAATTTTTCTGCTGACACGGTTATTAAAGCCCACTTCCTCGGGCTGGTTTTCCCAGTGTGGACAAATCACTCAGCATATACATCCTCTCAGGGAGGCAGATTGGGGCTCAGTATTTCAAATAATTTTTCTTTGGCTTTTTCATCAAGATGTAGTACTCATACAGTGGAGGGCACACGTCTTAAATGTACTTGGAGTAACTTTTCAATGGCTAGAGCAGCCCCCTTGTGACATGGTGTTACCCCGTGTGGTGGTGATCTCCCTGTCAAGAGAGGTATTACAGTGTGGCTCAGAGGGCCCTGGGTCAGGGCAGCTGAGGAAGGGATCCTGCATTGGGAGGGAGTGGGGAGGTAAGTGGCGTTCTCCAGGCATCACCAGCCCTTTTCTTTTCCCCTCTCGTAAAACAACTGTTCTAATGGGATGTTAGAGGTGCAATCCATTCTTATTTTAGGGCGAGTGGTGGGAGACACAGCCTAGAATTGGAAGGACCTGACCGCTTTGCCCAGTGGCTGAGCTGAGAGAGAGCCCAGGTCTTTCCAGATCCTGGGACAGGGTTCTCACTGATGCTCCTCTCTGTGGTGGCAAAGGACCTATTTTTTTGTTGTTGTTCTTTTGTTGTTTTTTAAATTAATTTATTTATTTTTGGCTGCATTGGGTCTTCGTTGCAGTGCGCGGGCTTCTCATTGCTGTGGCTTCTCTTGTTGCGAAGCATGGGCTCTAGGCGTGCGGGCTTCAGTAGTTGTAGCACGCGGGCTCAGTAGTTGTGGCTCGTGGGCTCTAGAGCGCAGGCTCAGCAGTTGTGGCGCACGGGCTTAGTTGCTCCGCGGCATGTGGGATCTTCCCGGACCAGGACTTGAACCCATGTCACCTGCATTGGCAGGCGGATTTTTAACCACTACACCACCAGGGAAGCCCTATTTTGACCTGTTTTTAACTCCTCCCTTTAAGTATCCAAGCATTTGACTCTGGACTCCTGGTGGGAAAGGCTGCCTTGGAGGAGGGACAGCTTTAGGCGTAGCGCCCGCCAGGGTCCAGGAAGGCTCTGAGGGTTGATCTGCAGCCGTAGCTGTGGGAACAGATGCTGGACGCTTGTCTGGCAGGGAAGGCCATGCTGGGGGTACCAGGGAGGGAGAGCAGGAGAGAGAGATTCAGGCGTCTTTGAGGAGGGTCACACGAAACAAAACAAAAAGCATTTAATTTTGAAATTTTAATATTTGCTTGCAAAATGAATTGGGTACTAAATTCCCATTTCATTGACTTGGCCATCTTCCCCGAATCCTGACGTTTCTTTAAAAGTAATTTAAATACCATCCACTGAAGACTTGGTATTTGCTGAACACTAGGCTAAGCTGTTTCCATGTGTCATTTGTCCTGAGATGACCACGTGAGGTGGTTGCCATTATTTCCCCAGTTCCATGGAATGAGCAGCTCAGATTTAAAGTGAGGGAACTTGCCTGGGATTCCCCGGCTGGGATGTCAAGCCTGGAAGCGGGCCCTTTCCCGCTGCGGCTGCCCTTCAATCCAGCTTCTCCCCAGAAGTCGCTACGATCTTTTATGCATGTGCGTTGGAGGATGTCACTGCCCAGCCAGTGCAAGAGAGGACGGGGTGGCTCAGGGCTGGGGGTACCTGCCCCTGAGGTTACACACTGTCTCCCAGCTTAGTCAAGATGCCAAGACTCCGCAGAGGGTCCAGCCAGCCCCAGCAGCTGCCTGGTGCCTGTGCTGTTGGCCACATACCCTTCCTCCTCTTCTTTCCCAGGTTGGGGGGTGAGGGGCACGGACGTGGGGTGGCGGCAGCGATCAGGGCTTAAGCATCAGAGAGCACGTGGGGGCAGGAGCGCCAGGAGAGGCGCGAGTTGGGGCAGCCGATACTCCTGCCCTTGTCCTCCCTCTGGGACTGAGGACAGGGTTGCCAGTCACATCGGGGTCCCTTCTGGGGTCTGTCTTCCCTGCGCTCCATTCCTTCTGGCTCCAGACGCTGATGTCACCTGAACGCTGCTGCTTCTCTTTCCTTCCTAGGCTGATAAGAAGGACCCCCAAGGCAACGGAACCATGGCTGGGTTTGAACTGCTGCTTCAGAAACAGCTGAAGGGCAAACAAATGCAGAAGGAAATGTCAGAGTTCATCCGGGAAAGGTGAGACCTGGGCCCTCCCAGCTCCGGGGACTGGTGACAGCGCCCACCTTGGTCCCTGAGCCCGAGGGAGTGAGCAGCCAGGGTGAGCGCTGCACACCAGCACTGGGCTTGGTTAGCACTAAGGGGAGCGCAAGACGGGAGTCACAGGCTTATGGCCCTTGGGACAAGTCTGGCCAGCAGATGTGTTTCTTTGGCCTGTGTGATGTTTTTAAAGATTTGAACCAACAACAGCAAAAAAAATTGGTGGATATTACATTAAAGTCTGCATATCTGGCATCTCTGGGGAAAGAAGAAAGTCTGGCTCCATGGCTTTGCATCCCTCATGCAACAATTGGCTGGAGCTGAAGAGCAGCTCCCCTGTACAGGGAGTGTGTGTTTCCAGTTTGCCACAGTCCCCACTGCTCCCTAATGTCTCCCCACGCAGACTGCTTGGCCTCTTTGCTTATCTACACATGCGCTGCCCTCATTTGAAGCGCTGTTCCTTAACATAACAAAAAAGGAGAATGTTACCTTTCAATTCATCTTTGAGCCAAAGCCATGTCCCAGGCCTGGGCATCCAGAAACCACCACCCTCCCACTCCTGCTTTCAGGGAGCTCAGCCTACTGGGAGAGTCAGATAAGGTCATTACGGTAAGTGCAGGGATTATAATAGTGGTTTGCCTGCCTGTAGATGAAACAATAAATTCAGACTAATGGAAGTGGGGAGAGCTACGGAGAGAAGTTCCTTCTTCATCTCCCCCCTCCTCAGTCTCTCCAAGTTCTGAGACCCTGTAAAGCACATACCCACACACCTGCACACTCATACAGGTGCACATACCCCCCCACACATGTGTGCACACACTCATACACACAGCTTTCCATCCGGAGTTTCCAAGGCACACTGGAAATATTGATAGTAAATGGCAATATATTTTTTAAATGTTTCTTTTTTAATTATAGCAGCAATAATCCAGTAACAATTCTATGGCATTTTAAGGTATCTGTTTTCCTTAGGAGGCCTATTTTCTATGGGTATAATCAAATCTTTGTTTTATGACCCATTAAACTGGTAGGAGATTGAGAGATTCTGTAGCTCAGGTGTGAGAAAACAACAGTAGGAAACAGGCCAAGAGGAAAATGGCTAGAAAAGCCTAGCTTGAGCATGCTTAGGGTTTACACTTTCGTAAAGAGATCATGTTAACAAATAAACGGAGCCTTCCACATGAGAACACTGGTCTTCCCTGGGACAGGTGGACTCCTGTGACTTTCTCAGTCCATCTGGGGTCTTGTAGAGGGGACCTTTCAGAGCCGGGAGGGATGGGAGCTGACGTGCAGCGGTGAGAGCTGGGCCGGGGCTAGGGAGTGGGGGGTGGGGGGCATGGCAGACATCCGGTGAACCACGTGGCCACAGCTTAGGGGAGTGATGCCGGCTCTGGAGGGGACGGGCCTCGTGCCCGGTGCGTGCGGTTGGCATTGATGAACCTTTGGAGGTTTGAAGCTGAGAGCGTGACATGGTGAGATCTGCTTTCTCGAGAGATCTCCTGGCTGGAGGCTGGCCGTCCATGTCCTCCTGGGGAGGGGAGGGACTAAAGGCTGAGTGGATGGAGAGGAAGTGATGGAGGCAGGCTTGAGAGTATGTGGAGACGGTGGAGCTGGTAGTGAGAGAAGGAACGAGACTGAGCCTCTCAGCACCGAAGCAGGAAATGACCGTGACTCAGAACACTGCCCTGGGACTCCGTCAGGCCACCCTTCAGCTCCTGATCAGCCTGGAAGCAAATGCTGCAGCCCTGGGAGCATCTCTGGGGTTTTATTCATTTGCCAAGTGATAGACCAGGGGCCTCTCTGAGGCCCCAGCCCTCTGGCCAGCTCTGGTCGTCACAAGCACAGCCCCTCGGGGGACCACTTAGGCAGTGACTAATACCATGACAACACATTTTACACGGTTGTGCCAGATAATACAGAACACTCCCCGGAGAGCTGCCTTGAAAGTGTGTCAAGGGCCTGCCTGCCGGAAGCAAAATCCAAGGCAACTTCCCTCTCCGGGGAAGTGGAATCCACCGCGGAGCTGGGCACTGCTGGTTTCCATGGAAATGCTTGCACCCTGCAGGCTTGGAGGTTGGGGGCCCTGGGGTCTGGGAGAACGTAGGGAGGGGTTCCGTTCCTGCTTCGGTGGGGCCAACGCCACCTTGCAGGCTCTCAGCCCAGAGCTCTGGGGCTGGGAGAGGGGACAGCCGTGGTCCATCATGAGTTACATGTCTTCGTTTAAGTGTTTGCTGTGTGTCCAGCCCTGTGCTAGAAACTGTGCAAATGACCACTCTTATCCGCACAGCCTAGGACACAGGTGCACATGCCCCACTTCGCAGGTGAGGTTCAGACAATTTCGTTTATTTATTCATTCAACGTGTATTGATTAAGCACCTACTGTGTGTCAGGTGGACAGACAGGAGCCAGGTACTCGCAGAGCTTATGGTCTGGCGGGTTCGTTTATATGGTTAATAAGTGGCAGGGCTGCAGGTCGGACCCGCAGTCTAGTGCTGGGGAGCTGACATGTTGGCTTTTCTCCCTTTGCAGGATAAAGATTGAAGAAGAATACGCAAAGAACTTAGCTAAGCTGTCTCAGAACTCCTTGGCTGCTCAGGAGGAGGGGTGAGTAGGGAGGGCAGTGATGGGAGTGGGGAAGGAGAGGGGACACTCGGCGGGGGGGGGGGGCGTCCCTTTTCACTGATCACTGATCGTTGCCATGGTCCCATATGGATGGGGAGGTCTCCATAGACCTGGCTGAAGGTGGGTGCCCATGATTCAAGGTGGGCATTCATGATTCAAGGGGAACATTCATGGTTCAAAGTGGGCATTCATGGCTCCAGCTGGCCAGCCATGACTCCAGATGTGGGCATTCACACTCAAGGTTGGCACTTCCATATTATCTACTGTCTAGCGGCCAAGGGCCTCCTGCTGGACGCTGGAGCATGTCAGGGCCCCCTCTGCCCTGTCACCTGGTAGCTGGGAACCAGCCTCCAGATGCCAACCCCTGCTCCCCTTTCTCTGAGAGCAGGCTGGTAGGAAACTAGGTGTGCCAGGATTCCACACCCAGCCCCCTTGTTTAGAATTCTCTCCTGTGGGCCTGAGGCCCAGGCTCCCCTCCCCCTCCTGCTGTGACAGTCCAGACCTCCTTGGGTGGGACCCGGGCTGGAAGAGGCTCAGCCCCACCCTCCCAGCCACAGAAAGGTCCCTAGTTGGGGAAAGACTGTAGCCTTCTCCGCTCCATCTGTTAACAAAGAGTTTCAGCCTGTTGGTGGGAATGCAAAATGGCACAGCCACTATGGAAAACTGTTTGGCAGTGCCTCAGAAAACTAAACATAGAGTTACTGTATGATCCAGCAATTCCACTCCTAGGTTTATATCCAAAAGAATTAAAAGCAGATGTTCAAATACATGTACACGCAGGTTCGTAGCAGCACAATTCACTATAGCCAAAAGGTGGAAACAACCCAAATGTCCATCAAAGGATGAATGCCTAAACACATTGTGGTCTATCCACATTAGATATATGGATATATGATGGAATATTATTCAGCCATAAAAAGGAATGAAGTACTGATCCACATTACTGTGTGGATGAACCTGGAAAACATCACGTTAAGTGAAAGAAGCAGGACACAAAGGTTAGGTACTGTATGATTCCATTTATATGAAATGTCCAGAAAAGACAAATCCATAGAGACAGAATGAAGATGGGTGATTGCCAGGGGGTGGGAGAAAAGGGGACCGGAAGTAACTGTTTAATGGGTACGAGGTTTCCTTCTGGGGTATGTGTTCATCTGCTTGGGCTGCTGTAACAGAATACCATAGACTGGGTGGCTTAAGCAACAGGAATGTAATTAATCACGGTTCTGGAGGTTGGGGAGTCCAAGGTCAAGGTGCTGGCAGGGTTGGTGTCCGGTGAGAGCTCCCTCCTTGCGTTGCAGGTGGTTTTTCCTCGGTGAGGAGAGACAAAGAGCTCTCCGGTGTCACTTCTTCCCCACCCTTATGACCTCATTTAACCCTAATTACTTCCTTAGGGGCCCCATTTCCAGATAACAGCCACACTGTGGGTTAGAGCTGCAACGTCTGAATTTGGGGAACACAAACATTCAGTCCATCACAGGGTGATAAAAATGTTTTGAAACTAGAGGTGATGGTTGCACAAGATGGCAAATGTAGTAAACGCTTATCTTCTTTAAAGTGGTTAATTTTGTGTTATGTGAATTTCACCTCAATAATAAAACAAATACAGAGTCTCAGGAGGTTAGAGTTGAAAGGTCCCCCGAGGTCCTCTCTCTAGTCCGACCTCCCTCCAGCGCAGTCTCTGTTCGAATCCCTCCTACAAGGGGAAGTGAGCCCCCGGGGATGGAAGACATTCTGTCATGGGATGGCTGTGGTCGTCAGAGAGCTGTGATGTTGAACAAGGCCAAATCTGCCTGCATGGCTTGAATCCTGCAGGGGATGGGGCTTTGCCAACCAAATGTGGCTTTGATTAGGGCCTCTGTGTGGGCTCGCTGTCTAGCCAGGAGGCCGCCTCTGAATGGTTTTCATTGACCCAGCAGGCCACTGGGTGGTCCTGCGCGGGCAGTGTCTCTTCCAGGGACATAAATGAAGTTGCCTCCGGCCTCCTCCTGCTCCCTGCACCAGGCCTGAGACCAGGGCAGGAAGGGAGCTTGTCGAGGAGTCTCCCCTCCGGCCTGGGAAGGGGGCTTTCCTAAGTACCCCTGTGTCTTGCAATGCAGAGCTGCTCTGGAAGAGGCTTCCACCTCCTCGGCCTGGGCTGCTGCCAGGGACACTCCGGCCAACACGCACGGCATATGCTCCCAGCTGCACGAGCCAGGAGTCAGCCCTCGCCATCATGCCGTACACACGTGCTCCCCCAAACACAGGGCAGCCCGCCACACGCTCACGTTCCTGCATCGGTGCTGCTCACGTGCCACACGGCCAGGAACACGTACCCCGTCTCCCCTGCGTGCACGCACCACCCCCAGACACACGCTCCTTCCGGAGGCGTGTGGGCCCGCCCCTACTCACAACCTGCAGCCACACTGTTTTGCATTCACACACAGCTTTGCACGCCAGCCCGTCCAACAGAAACTTTCGAAGCGCGACGCCGGAGCCTAGAGATGTGGGGCAGCCTAGGGAGCCGCAGACGGGGAGACTTGAGTTGTGCTGTGTCCAAATTAGATTCCACAGGGTGTGTGCACAGTGGTAAATAAACAGAATCAGGTGATTTGTCCTGCCTTCAGTTTTGCTCTCCTGTGGTAGCTGTGACAGTGACATATGGTTTGATTTGGCAGGCTCAGACGGTCTGCTGGAACCGTGTGGGAAATGATATCTCGGGTTTCTGGTTTTGTTTTGTATTTTCATTAACCTCTTATCAGATGAAAAAAAATCTCTCTTCAATGAGAGAATTTCTAAATGGCCTTTTTTCTAACTTGTGACGTGGCTCCAAGGCGGCTGGAGTATTGGGAGGGGAGAGGCCTGCCTGGGGCTGGACCAGCTCAGACAGGCCCAGCTGACTGTCTGGAGTGATGTCCTCCTACTTATGAGGGCCCAGCCTGGAGGCGGGGCCGAGGACATTGTCCTGAGCGTGAAACTGTGCTTTCGCCTTTCGTCCCGATGACCCTCAGGTGACAGTCCCAGGCCACTGTCACTGCCCCTGGGCCAGTTACTGACCACGTGCTCTGCTGACAGCAGACTTACAATCTCTCGGCACCACCAGGGCTTCTGGGCTCTTGTTTGTACCTCCTGCAGGCTGGCGAGTAGCTCAGCTGCAGGGAGAAACCCCCTCCAGCCCCCTTTCATCAAGCTCCCGCTCCTCCTGGGACTGCTTCTGTAAGCCTTGTTGGCTTTCACTGTAGCTGTGTGATCCACCTTGAGATCATCTTTGTGCGTGGCATAGGTCAGGGGCGGGATTCCTTTTTTCCCTGTGGATGTACAGTTGTCTCTGTGCCGTTTCTTGAAAGGCTGTCTGTTCTCCATTGAGATACTTGGCACCTTTGCTGCAAGTGCGCCTGTATCTGGGCGAGTCTCTTTCTGGACCTGCTGTTCTGATCCCGTATCTGTATGACTATCATGACCGCTTCCACTCCCTCCTTCCCCCACCCTGGACCCCCTACCCATCTGCCCAGTCAGGTAAGGAACCAGGCCACCCAGTGTGGCCCCAGCCCAGCTCCCGGGAGCTCAGGCCCTTCAGGCCAAGACAAATGCCAGAAGTTTGGATCGCCCCGGTTCTCACTCCATCTCTTCTCGGGTGGGCCCCCCAGCTGGGATCACCTGAGGGGACCTTTCTTTGCTGCCTGACTCCAAGGTAAAATCAGTCATTTCCCATAAACACCCGCCTCAGCCTGAGCCAGCACCATGACCAGATAGGCCCAGACTCTGACCACAGAGATCTGTTCTGTTCTGTTCTGTTGGGTAATTCTCGGCTGCTGGCTGCTTGGCTCAAAACCCAGAAGCCTCGCAGCACGCTGTCTTTGAATCAGCTTTTTGCCCCTCAAGTTTAATGAATTCTCTGGGGGAAGTGGCTTTTTGATGAAATTAAGTCAACTGACCATTCAGCCCGGGTTTACCGGCTGGGTGGAGAGGTCTCGAGCAAACGTTCAGGAGTATCATTTTGAAGGTCATCAAGGTTCAAGAGTTCCAAATCAGGGAGACTGGAGCGTGGGGGCCTGCATTCAAAAGCCTGGGGGACTTCAGGAGATTGCTTCTATTTGGAACATCTCCTACCAGTGGAAAAGTGATTTAGCTTAGAGGACTTAGCCCTCCTCTGGTTGGCTGTGGGCAGCACTGGGGTTCACAGTCCAGAATAAGTGCTAGCGGGGGGCCATGCTCCTGAGGATGGTGACGGCAAGCCTTCTCTGCTGTGTGGGCATCCCTAAGAGGGTCCTCGACCCAGGTGGTCCATTTTTGCCCCCCTTGGAAGTCAGGCCGCTGGAGGTTTGCCCGCAAGCAGGGCTGTGTGGTACCTTCTGTTTGAGAAGGGCTTCTCCCTGAAAAGGCATCCGTGCTCCTTCCTTGCCTTGCCAGCAGGCGTTTCCAACCCTCAACAATAAACCAGGGAGGAGCGACAGGAAGGCCAGAGACGGTAATGGGCCAGGTATTAAGGTCCTCACGACACTGTACCCCACCTCCCTCTCACATCTCCCCAGTCCTCTGGGCTTCTGGATATTTCCCCAGGCACTCGACTGTCTGCCGCAGTCTATTCTCTCAGCTTGGTTCGGGAAGGCTCCTCTGCTCCCGTAGGTCGAGGCGTGGTACTCACGTTCGTTTTGTGTCTGGCCTCTGCCTCATCCAAGCCCACGGTCTCTTGTGTCGTACGCTCCCCCCGGGACTCGGGGTCAAGCCCCACCATCCTGTCTCAGGGAGGGCCGTGGCCTCTGACCTGAGGTCGGTGTGGCCTCCCCGAGCCTCATCGACTCCTTGGTGTTGCAGCTCCCTGGGAGAAGCGTGGGCGCAGGTGAAGAAGAGCCTTGCCGACGAGGCTGAAGTTCACCTCAAGTTCTCCGCCAAGGTAAGCCCTCCCTGGGTTGGTCCTACACACTGATGTGCTGCTGAACGTTTAACAACTGTCTCTCCAGGGTGTGGTGTTGCACAGTTTCCATGGTGTAGATTTCAAGAGTCGGGAAGAGATGCTACCATTAGACCGTGCTCCCCCTATGCCAACAAAATAGCATCAGTAATCGTACACATCCATCAAGAGCATGGATAATAGTCAGATGTAGTTAGGAGGGTATGAGGGTATGTATTACCTTTGTTTTTAATATAGTTTGTTAATTTTAAGTTTAGATCATTTAATTTTTAATACTGGCTGTCTTTAACAACCAACTCACAAAATTCCTCCAACTTTAACCCTGGGCTCTGGTGAGCCCGTGCGAGCCACCCCAGCACACCTCTGTGAGGTGAGGGTAGATGCCCCTCAGTTCCTCGGGTGAGCCCCTGAGTGATGAAACTGCACTTTTGTGTTGCTTGGCTTTCAAAGGAACGCATTGGCATTTTCTATCTCTTCTTAGTGTCAGGAGAGACTAGACTATTCCGAAGGGAGAAATTTTTTGTTTTGTTGTGTTTGTTGTTACACAGTTTCAGACTAGGTAGCTGACCCTTCTTTCCATTGGTCCAAAAGACTCTAGCACCGTGCCCTTGGACAGTGACGTTTCTCTCCTACTCACTCTGTCTTCAGGACTCAGAGTGGTGCCTGGTATATAGTAGATGTCAATAAATATTTTCTGAAGTTATGAGTGAATAGGACCTCTGACAATCTCCTCTCGACCCCCTGGTCTTTTCAGGCCTACTTTCTGCCAAGATTTCCCCATGCTTCCAAACAACCCTCTCTTCCCCACTCCCTGTCTCCTGTCTCCAAATTCCCTCTCAGGCTCTTAGCTGCTTTTCAGGTGGAAAATAAACCAAGAGTCTAAGGGGGAAATTCACACTAAAGTGTGCGTGACTGATGGGGCCGCCCACTAGGATGCTTGCCTTCTAAAGGACGAGAGCCCCTGGAGAGGGGCACCATTCCCGGTGGCCTTTGCCTACTGGGTCTACGCTCTTTCTTCTGCCCTCCCACAGTCACCAGCCCAAGAGGACACTGGGACAAAGCGCTTAAACCCTCTGAGCCCACATTTTAACATCAGGGTGTAAAGGAGGAAGATGCCACTTGAACGTGGCATCCCACAAAGATGGCTCCTCCTTCCCGCGACTTCCACACTCGGTGCTCCCAGGTCCTATGTCTTTTCCAGCGCTTCTTCCGCAACAGTTGCGTTTCTGGGCTTAGTGCGCTGTTGGAAGACAGGAAACTGACTTTGTATCCAGGTCTCCACCCCACCCCGTGATGATTCTCCGCACACCGAGGGCAGGATGAATGACTCGTACGGCTGAGATGTGTGAAGGAGCTTTGTAAAGAGCTGGGCTGGGAGGAGAAACAGTGCGTTACCAGCTCCCTGCTCCTGAAGGATGCTGGGGCCCCAAGACTGAGTTGACACCCAGATGTGAGTGAGAGTTCCTGGGCCAGCAGTGGCACACTAACCTCAGACACCAACACTTTGCAAGGAAATTGCCTCTCAAGTACTGGGAGGGAAGGGAGCTTCGTGAATGGGTCTCTTTGGAGCCTTGCATACAGAGCAGGGAGTTGTTTTTAAGCTGTAGATCACGGTAGTGTTCCCTTTAGGTCTCCCTTCTCCCTCCTAGCCCCCAGCAGCTCCAGCTTCTGCGGTGGTGGAAACTTCCGTTGACTGTGAGATGAATGCAGAGGCTGCCATTGGGAGCGGTGGGGCTGGGAGCCGGGTCTGCGAGCTTCTGAAGGGTCGCCTGCCGGAGCCCCAGGAATCCTGGTGGCATTTACTCTCCATCAGCAGGCCGCCTGATTCTCGATTGTTCATAAGGTACTCTACGGGTGACAGAGCACTCCCCCATGCAGTGTTTTCCTCTAATCTTTCCTTTTACTACTGCTACTCACAGCAGTATGTCTGGTCACCAAACTGGGTGGGTTTTCCCCACACCAACCAATTCCCTGACCCCAGCTGGGGGTCCTACAACTTAACTCAGTTCTGACTCTAACTCCCCCCAGGGTCAGCATCGGATCCTGCAGGTTAAGGACTCAGTCCTACAGGACCAACCCTACTTCAGATGGCTATTACAAGTAGTGGGTCCCCAAGTTACCCACAACTTCTGTCCAACTTGGCTACAAATCAGGGGTTCCCGTGATCCCCTCCTCAGGTTTGATAATTTGCTACAACAGCTCACGAAACTCAGGGGAACCCTTATTAGGTTTACCGGTTTATTATATATCAAAGGATATGATAAAGGCTAGAGATGTGTGTTCACATCTGAGTGTGTTCACCAATCCAGAAGCTCTCTGGGCCCTGTGATTGATAGATTGTTATGGAGGTTTCATCACATAGGCAGAATCAATTATTAACTCAACCTCTAGGCCCTCTCCTCTCCCCAGGGCGTGGGGAGGGGGCTGAAAGTTACAAGCTTCTAGTCACGGCTTGGTCTTTCTGGTGACAAACCCCCGTCCAGGAGCCCAGGCAGAGGCGCCTCATTAGAACAAAAGACCCTCCTATCACTCAGGAAATTCCAAGGGATGTAGGAGCTTGGTATCAGGAACAGTGGGTCAGAGACCAAATATTAGACCACAGGATGCTCCTAGGACCTTTGTTGTTTAGGAAATTGCAAAGGCTCTAGGAGCTCCAGCCAGGAGGTGGGGACAAAGACCAAAATATATATTTGTTATTGTATCACAGTATCACGGTGATGTAAGTGTTGGGGGTAGGATATAATTCATCTCCCTCAATTTTATCAGCTACTGTTCAAGACAGCATCTCCGTTTCACAAATGAGAAGGAACAGAGGGGTTAAATCGCAGCCAATGGTTACACAGCCAAGTGGGCTCAGCTGCTGAGGAAGCGAAGGAGAGGACTGAGTGAATTGCAGCTTTGACCCCCAGACCTTTTCTCCGGGCAGACCAGTGGCATTTCAAACACAGAACCCTGTCCTGAGGAGCATTCTGCCCTCTCTTAAGGACTGTCCAGGGCAGTGCAGTCTGGTCCTCCAAATGCCGGGATGTTTTAATTCAGGGCTGACTTCAGGTAGCTGATGGGGAGGCTTCTGAAGAATGTTCACACAAAATTCACACATAGATTTTTCTATAAGAATGTCTGCTGCCCCCAGCCCATCGGTCAGTGTCGGTGCCCTCAGGCAATCATGGTGGCAGCCCCGTGGTTGTATGACAATTCCTTGAAAAGAAAAGGCTCCAAGGACTGTCCGTCCGCCCTGGATAATGCAGCTCCGTATGTGCGAAACCCATTTTACCATCTGCTCCAAAAGGCTCGTTGAAAAATTCCACCCTGAATGTTCTGTGTCGGGGGCAAGAGCTCTTTAAGAAACGCAATTTCATTTCAGGAATCTTTTAGGCTTTTCTAGTCTCCTAGCTCGAGCCATTGTTCATAGCAACAGGCTGTTAAAGAAATAAGATTGCTATATATAAAGGAAGTTATACCCGCTGCTGGGTGAAGAAGGGAGAACAGAAAAGTTCCTTCTGATGGGAGAAAATCTAATCCTGCAATCAAGGCCATGCATTCAGCCAGAAGACTTTGGGGGGCACAGTGAGCCTCAGAGGACATGACTTTTATGTTAGTGCCATCACTAACAAGCTTTGTGACCTTGGGCAAGTCACTTAGCATCTCTGAGCTTCCATTTTTTTCATGTGTGAAATGAAGAGATTGGACCAGATCAGTGACTTGAACCTTACTTGACTGTGACCCACAGTTATACATTTTCCATGGCCACCTGGCACACACAGGTATCCACACCCAGATATCCGCGTACAGATACACATGTACGTGGCTAAAACAACTGTTTGTGAAACTACTTATCCTTCTGCCTAAAATGCACTCTGATATTTTCTCTTCATGTCTGGGCTATGCTCATCTAAAAGCAGGTCCTGACCCACTAAAATGATTTCACAACTCTTAGTAACCCACTGGACTAGATACAGGCATACCTTGTTTAATATAGCACTTTGCTTTAGTGTGTGTGTGTTTGTTTTGTTTTGTTTTAACAAATTGAAGATGTGCGGCGACCCTGCATTGTCAGGTTATGATGATGATGGTTAGCATTTTTTTTAGCAATAAGTATTTTAAAAATTAAGGTATGTGCATTTTTTAAAACAAATTTATTTATTTATTTATGGCTGCGTTGGGTCTTCGTTGCTGCGCGCGGGCTTTCTCTAGTTGCGGCGAAGGGGGGCTACTCTTTGTTGTGGTGCGCGGGCTTCTCATTGTGGTGGCTTCTCTTGTTGCGGAGCACGGGCTCTAGGCGCGTGGGCTTCAGTAGTTGTGGCACGCGGGCTCTAGAGCGCAGGCTCAGTAGTTGTAGCACATGGGCTTAGTTGCTCCGCGGCAGGTGGGATCTTCCCAGACCAGGGCTCAAACCCATGTCCCCTGCATTGGCAGGCGAATTCTTAACCACTGCGCCACCAGGGAAGTCCCAGTGTGTGCATTTTTAAGACATAAAGCTATTACACACTTAACAGACTATAGTATAGTGTACACATCACTTTTATGTGCACTGGGAAACCAAAAAAATCCATGTGACTCGATTTATTGCAGTCTTCACTTTATTGTGGTGGTCTGGCCCCAAACCCACAATATCTCCGAGGTCTCCCTGTGGTCTCTGAAATTCCTGCCAACTTGAGTTTTCTCTTACTCTCTTCTGATGAGTGACATAAAAGGAGGAGACAGGAATTCTGAAAGGCAAACCGAATGGCTTCAATAGCCTGTGGCATCCAAGCCAGGCCAGCTCAAGTTCACGAGGACAAGCTTCCAGGGGAGGGCTTCTGCCTCCTGGTTAGCCAGAGATGCTTAAATGTTAAGAATGAGTATAAAAAAACACCCAGCCAACGTTCTTAAAGAAAAAATTAGCCTTATTTTCAAAGTACTTAAAGTACAGAGGGAGAATCCATGGGTCTTCAATCCACGGGGTTGAATCGCTTCTGACAGCCAGTAGCACGACCTCTCCAGAATGTCACTTGGAATTGGGGGAGAGCGTTTGGGTGTGTTGGCAGGATCCTGGGCCCTCCTCCAGACCACAGAATCTGGGGCCGGCGCCCAGGACTCCTGAGTATTGATAAGCCTCTGCAAGGTCACTCCTGGGTACATGAAGTATGGAAATCCCTCGCTTTCCAGGCCCTCAGAAAGAGACCACGGAGTTGCTGGGTCAACAGGCTGAGTTAACCCACATAGAGCCCCCGTCAGGAGCCGGTTCCTACGGCGGCCAGTTTTGCAGCCCCTCCCTCTCCTCCCTCAAAGCCTAATCTGTGTGCGGAAGGTGTTTTCTTCTCAGCAGCGCTCAAGTTTGTGGCATCTTGCAAACTGCCACCAGATGGGGGTGTCTTCCTGTGCAGGGAAACTTCCAAGGGCTCAAAAAAATGATAGCAGACGTTACAACCAACAGGAGGAGAGGGGCGTTTGTACAGCCCACTCTCCGTTAGTCTTTGAAGGTTGTCCACCAACAAAGCATCGTCTTGTCACCCAGGGCATTGGGCCCTGAAGATCTAAGTAGAGAAGGATCACCCACTGTGCACCAGCTCCGGCCAGATGCTGCGGACACAGCAGTGACCAAGCCAGCGTGGTCCCCCCCCTCCTAGAGCTCACAGTCATGTGTAATCGGTGGTTTAGGGCTGGGAACACTTCTGTCCTTGAGGTCTCTGGGGGAAAGATAATGTAGGAAGAAGGAACCTGGTGAGGAGGAAGAGGAGAGCGATCACAGAACCCCAGAGTTGGGATGTCATCCATCCAGGGAAGTTCAGCTCTGCTTCCCAGAGGGGCGGATGGAGGCTGAGGGACCCTGGAAGGCAGATTGAGGGGGGCCCAAGGAGGCCAGTGGGTGGGGCTCTGAGAGGCTGAGTGGGGGGGGCTCTAGGCTGTGACTTTGACCACAGCAGGTCCACATTTATCTGTTTTCTTATCAGATACATCTCATGTTCACAACTCCCCCAAAAAAGTTTTAAGTAAAAGTTCTCCTTCCAAAGAGAGTGGAGTGGGAAAGAGGGAAGGAATAAAAGAGAAGGAAAAAGCTTGAAAACCAACATCACCCAGCACCTCTCAGAGCATGAAGAACCCTTCTCTGTCCCTGGGGGTGCGAGGCCAGTTCGTTCTGGTGCGGTGGGGTTGCGCCAGCCTCCGTGCAGAGACCAGCAGGCACAGTTCAGGAAGGGGGGGGGGGGCCCTGAGCTCATAACAAGACCTCCTCGACGTCCAGACCATGAGCAGATCCTCCATGGTCTCAGCACCTGGCACGTAGTAGCTGTCCAATAGGTAGAGCTGACCCGAGATCACCTGATTAAATGTCACCGACGCAGCAGTCCCTGTGTTAAGTGCTTGGGGACACAGAGGTGGTGGCTTGGGTTCTGCCCCGAGAAATCTCCCAGGTTGGAAAGAAAGGGAGCCGGACACCTGAGCAAAGCCCTAGAGGAAGCGCTGGGGACTTAGCACAGGAAGGGGGTGGCCACAAGGGACTCGAAGGCTCCAGATGCTAGCCCGTCCATTGGTGTGAACGCTGGGGCTGAGGTGACTTCCTCGACCGCTACCAGATAAGCAGCCACTTGCCTCTGACCTTCCGGTGGGAAGGTCCCCCATCCTCGCCTGCAGGGTTGGGGGCAGCGCCCCCTCCCTCCACTTGCAGCTGATGCCCCGGGGTCCTGAGTGTGTCTCCCCATTGACAGCTTCACAGTGAGGTGGAGAAGCCCCTGATGAACTTCCGCGAGAACTTCAAGAAGGACATGAAAAAGTGTGACCACCACATTGCGGACCTCCGCAAGCAGCTCGCCAGCCGCTATGCCGCGGTGGAGAAGGTGAGGCCCAGGATGCCAGGGTGGGAGGGTCCTGCCGGAGGAGAGGGGGGCTGGGAACCAGCAGGGGCTCCGTGTGCCAAGGCAGAGGCTTTTGTCCCCCTGTGGCAGGATCTGGAGGGGTGGGGAGTATGCGATCCCCCTCCCCCAGCCAAAGGGTAGGTGGACCGCTTCCCCCTGGTGCTCAGATTCTGAGTGGGAGTGGGCGTGGCTGCACCTGCAGTGGAGGGTATGGGGGGCCTCCATCCAGCACATGAGGCGAGGTGCACCCTGCTTTTGTGGGTCTTGGAGCCTGGATGTGCTGCCGGTCCCCAAGGGGCCCCTTTGCCTGGGTCTCACCCGGCAGATTCCCTCCTGACGGAATCACCCCCCTGCCATCAGCTGCCACCAAAGGGCCCATCCTGCCCCAGAACGGGGAGCCTGGCGCTACCAGCTGCTAAGCACTGCTGGGAAGTGATGTCGACCTTTGTGGTCCCTGCCACCCCGGAGAGGCTGTGACTTTAGGACCGCTTGGGCCCCCAGTACGTGCACACGCTCCAGTGAAAACGTGCTCTGAGAGGCTTGCTCTAGGCCAGGAGACGGGGCTGAGAGGACGCTTTGCGGCCTCCACGTGGTCCCGAACTGGCTGGGTGATGCTGGTCTAGCTGCTTAGCCTGTCGGAGCCGCTGTGGCCTCATCCACAAAAGCGGGGAAAAGAAAGGACTCTTGCCTAGAAAAGGGGAGGCCAGGCCCCATGTGCCCCATAGGCCCTGCCTGGCTCTGAGCCCGTGAACAGCTTCGCGTCCTTGGACCCCAGGCCCGGAAAGCCCTCACGGAGCGGCAGAGAGACCTGGAGGTGAAGACCCAGCAGCTGGAGGTAAAGCTGAGCAACAAGACGGAGGAGGACATCAAGAAGGCGCGGAGGAAGTCCACGCAGGCGGGTGAGTGAGTGCGGCGGCGCCGCCCGCCGCGCCTGCCCGGCCTCGTCCTCAGTGCGGCGGCGCCGCCCGCCGCGCCTGCCCGGCCTCGTCCTCAGTGCGGCGGCGCCGCCCGCCGCCCCTGCCCGGCCTCGTCCTCAGTGCGGCGGCGCCGCCCGCCGCGCCTGCCCGTCCTCAGTGCGGCGGCGCCGCCCGCCGCGCCTGCCCGGCCGCAGAAGCACAGACGGGCGGGGCCGGGGGGTGCGGTGCCGGTGAGCGTGCATCCCGCGGGATGAGGCTGGGGGGTGGGGCTGCGGGGCGGGGAGCAGACCCGTGGCTGTGCCCAGGTCCCAAAGGGACCCTCCCTTTGGGCCACAGGGCGCCTTCTGGGCCAAGCCCTGGATCTCTAGCCAGGAGGTGGACGGACTCTTCCAGGCACCCGGAATCCAGGGGTCCTGTCGCTGCGTGGAGCTCCTAGGGGAAGTGCAAACCACACCCACCCACCCAAGCTGTCCCACCTCCCCGGGGAGTGATACTCCAGAGGTTCACCTCTGGTGATGGGCTTCTGCCCCAGAACAGAGGTCAACATTTTGTTTAAAGAAATAACCATATTTCAGATTTCCCAATGAGTCGGCTTCTGCTTCCACCTAGAGGTAAAAGTTAGCTAATGCACAAGGAAGGGGGAGTAAAACCAGTGAGAAACAGTAAGCTAAAAAAAAAAATTGTTAAATATTTCTAAAAATCCAGTTTCATGGTGTACAAGGACAATGCGTTTTGCTTTCTGGGATTAAAATGTGTGCTGTGGGATTAGGGTTTGGATTAGATGGTCTCTAAATCCCTTTCACCCCAACTTCTGGTGAACCTGGTATAATTAGTTCATTATAGGATGAAACAGCCACCTTAGTGACATTTTGAAGTAAGGTGGTATAAAAATGTCATAACAAAATAGTGTGATATAAATACAGCATTTTATATAAAGATCTTTAATGCACAGTGGTAAAGTATTGGATGCAGAAACAGAAGGCACGATATACTTGTTGGGAGTAGGAAAGGGAACCCAAGGATGGGAGAGGCACATTTAAATTAGTTTAATTTATTAAACTATTAAAAAATAAAATTATATTACAATAACAATATTGCTGCTTGACAAAAAATTTTAATCAACACGTAAGAATATAAAATCTTATTCCCCAGATATAATCACCATCAACACACCCTAGTGTTTTAATTTTTTTTAATGTTTTTTAATATTTAAATTTATAGGGACTTCCCTGGCGGTCCAGTGATTAAGACTCCGTGCGTCCAATGCAGGGGGCCCGGGTTCGATCCCTGGTCGGGGAACTAAGATCCCACATGCTGCACAGTGCAGCCAAAAAAAAAAAAAATTCATATACATAAAATCATATTATACTGTGTTCTGAACTTATATTTTAATTGATAGATCTTAGAGATAGCTCTATTCCATCACCCATAAGTGTATTTCCCCATCCATTCATGTACATCAGACTTTTTAAATAGTAGAATAGCGTGCAAGTGTATGATCGTATCCAGATTTGTTTCATCATTCCCCTAATTGATTTTTGTAAGACTTTTAGATTGTTTCAGAGTTTTTGCCAATGCCAGCGATGCTGTTACTATAAATGCATCTCAGGGGTGGGGGGAACAGAACCTGCATATAGACAGGATAGAGATGAGGTCGGGGTTTCTGGGTCAGAGGCTTGTATTCATTTTGATGGATGTTTCCAAGTTGCTTTCCAGAGAGGGGCGCCCACCAATAGCTGTGTGAACGCCTGTTCCCTAAACTCTTGTCAGCACTGAGTGCTCTCAGATTTTGACATCGTAACTATCTGGTGAAAAATAGTATTTTGTTTCTAATTTAATTTACACTGCTTTTTGAGTGGAGTTGAGCATTTTAAAACTAGACTTATAAATCATCGTGGCTTTTTTTTTTATGATTCACTCATATGCTCTCCCCATTTTTATGTCAAATGGCGGGTCTTGTTCTTATTGATTGATTGATAAGGAAAATTAACTTTCTGTCATTTGAATTGCAAATATTTTTCGTAAGTTGTTTATCTTTTTATTTTGTTCTTTGTATTTTCTTTTTCATTTTTCTTTTCTTTTTTTGGGGGGGGTGTGCTTATTTAATCTTCACCGTGGCTCTATGAAGGTACCATTATTATCCCCATTTTACAGATGACGAAACTGAGGCACAGGCAGGGTGAATCAACTTGTCCAAGATTGCACGGCTAGTAAACAGTGGAGCTGTATGACAGCCCAGATCTGGTTCCAGAATCCATGTCCTTAACCTGTACTGTTCAGAAGGGCCTGATTTCAAACCCTTGGGATGCCTAGAGAAGAAACACACCTGCCTTCACCTATACTATTTCCTGATGTTGCAGAAGTTCCTGAAGCATGTCAAAATCAGGATCAACAAATAGGGCTTTGGGAGTTTCATATTGTGTTTATAGGGTGACCCCACCCACGGTCAGGCACAAGCTCTGGATGGGAATGCATCTGCAATGAAATATCCACTTTCTTCCCTATAGTTCAGTCTTTCTTGGGATCAAGGGCCCAGTCTTGGCCTTGAGCCAAGGGCAAAATGAAGAGAGCCTTGATTTGGGTTCTGTTACTCAAGGCTTAGCTCCCAGCTAATGGTGTATGGTTCACTGGGGAGGGCGCCCTGAGCCAGGCCCTGGGTCATGTGGGCATAACTCTGCCCGCTTTCTTTCACTTTCATATCTGAACCCACATGAGCAAGGTGATGCCGTTATAGGAATCCCTTTGAAGAGTTCATCGTTATCTCTGGGTTCACTCATGAGTTTTCCCATCGTGAGCAGAGACCATGATGTCTTCCTCTCTCTGGCACCCTGTGATGATCAGGAAACTACCTGCAGACCAAGCTGTGCTTCTCCAACTGTGATGTGCACGTGGATCACCTGAGGATCTTGTGAAAATAGTTTCTGATTCACTAGGTCTCAGAAACATCCTGAGATTGCATTTTGAGCAAACTCCCAGGGCATACTGATGGCTGCTGGTCCAGGAACTGTGTTCTATGTAGCAAGGGCCTGGGATGCTGGGACCTTAGTCATGTTGCAGTTACTTGCAGTTTGTTAAATAGTTTGTTTCAGATCTCTCTCTTATGAAATGAAATACTATAGAAAGAGCTCATTCCCTTCCCACCCACCCTTTGCTGCTGCATGTATACACACACACACACACACACACACACACACACACACACACGATTTGCAAACTTCCCTTCTTTAACTAACTAGTAGCAAGTTGCTTGAGACACATGTTTCAACCAAGCAGGACTCTCCAATGTGAAATGAAACTCCCATCTTTAGAAGAGGAAGCATTTCTTGGGCTCATGATAGAGTTGGGGGTCCTAGGAGTACCCCACCCCCACCCCTACCATGTATACATTCTTACTGAGCAACCCCCTTCCTGAGTTTCTGGTGTCTGGAGTCTAGCTCAGATGGACGCTCTGAAGCCGGTCTCTCGTAAGGCTGGGTTGCCCCCTTCTCTTGCTCTGCTCATTCTCCCCACCCCCCAACTTTCCGGTGGCCTCCATCACCCTGGCTGTGGGGTGCAGGTGGGAGAAGGCAGCCATGGTGAGGACAGGACAGAGTATGACAGTGGCCTTGGCCCTTCCAGGAGATGACCTCATGCGCTGTGTGGACCTCTACAACCAGGCCCAATCCAAGTGGTTTGAAGAGATGGTGACCACCACGTTGGTGAGTGACCAGAGATGCACAAGCTTGTCCGTGCAGGGGCGGGCGCTCAGGAATCCCTGGGTGGATGCTGGTGGATGTGCAGGCAATGGGGTGGAGGTGACCGTGGAGATGGTCATTAGGTCTGCTCTGGTGCTGGGACTGAGACCTCAACTCCGGACCAGCCTATGTGGATTCAGATCCTTGCCCTGGCACTTCCTAGCTGTGTGAACATAGGCAACGATGGGCTCGTGCTGCATCCTTCTGAGGGGTCAGGGTCAACCAAGCAGACAGTGGTCCCTTTAGGAAAAATAGCCAAGTTGAGTATTTCTGGTAAGTCAGCACCCACTGAGTGGGGTGAAGCGGGGTTGGTACGTGGGTCATGGGGCCAGATGAGAAAGGAGGCATCATGCCAGGTGCTTATCACACCGTCCCGCTGCCCCAAGCCACCGCCGTCCATCTGTCTGTCCAGCATGAGACTAACCCTCTGCCTTCCCCAGGTACCAGCCCGCCAGAGCAGATTAGAGGCCTCCCCCGGGGCCAGTGACCTAGTTTTCCTCCTGGTTAATCTCCTAATTAAACTCCCTGCTTTACTTCCTATGCCCTGGTTAATCACCTGGGCAGTGACCTAGTTGTGCACAGAATAGCAGCCGGATCTCCTAAATTCCAAAGATGCAGAGCCACCTGGGATCCAAAGGGCAAACGCTTTCCGCTCTTCCCTTTGACAGTGGCCACCCTGCTCCCGGCCCTCCTGGCTCCCTTGACCTGCCCCTCGGCGCTTGGGGTGGACAGAGGAGACGAGGCCGCTCAGCAGAGGCCCAGGGACAGAGCCCCAGGAGTTGGAGGTGCAGAAGCTCCTGCACGTGTTCCATCTCTCCACCCCATCAGGGGCTGGGGCTGGGGCTGCGCTGGCGCTGAAGCATGATTAAGAGCACGACAGACCCTGGTGCAAATCCCGTTGCTCCCATAATTCCCTGTCGCTGTGGGCAAGCGATGTTACCTCTGTAGGTGTTCATTCCCTTGTTTGGAGAATGTGGGTAAGAAGAGAACCTCTTACGATTATGATGAGGACAATTGAGCAGTGCCCGTAAAGCTCTTAGCACCCACCATGCCTGGCAGAATGAGAGTCAGGAGACAGTAGCTGCTGTGCTATCAGCTACACCTTCACTCCCAGATACGGGGTGGGTTCCTCGTCAGACCCCAGAGGGTCAGGCAGGATGGGGGATAAGCAGGCAGCATCTGTGTTTTGTGTATAGGGGGGTGTGGGACCCGCATGGTGGGGAAGGTCCCCAGGTGGAAGGGACACCCCCAGAGGTCTCTGCCGGTTTCCTCCTCTGCAGGAGCTGGAACGGCTGGAGGTGGAGAGGGTGGAGATGATCCGGCAGCATCTGTGCCAGTACACGCAGCTGCGGCACGAGACGGACATGTTCAACCAAAGCGTGAGTTCCCCGGGCCGAGGCCAGCGGGGCCCCTGGGGGGCGTGGGGCCGGGGAGAGCCATGGCCCTGTGCCATGGTGGCAGGTCAAGTAGCTGCTACAGATGAATCTGGCCGGAAGGTGGGCAGGGGCTCGGGCCTGCAGATGACCTCTTGGGATGGACACGTCAATTACCCTGGATGTCCATGTGAATCCATCCCGAGCGCATCACACAGATGCGTCACGATAGTTAAAATAGCTGGAGGTGTCCTTGCCTCCCCTGGCGAATTTCTTACGATGCTGGAACTGTTCAAAACCTCTCAAGCTGACGTTCCATTTGACCTGTTCTCAGGTGGTAAATGTGGGCACTGATGGAAGGAGGAACAGGTCACAAACCCTTGGGCCACCTGCCCTTTCATCCACCCCGAGGTCTGGAGGGTCACATGCACGAGGGAAAGCAGGGCAGAGGCCAGAGCTTCAGGCCTCCAGGTCTCCCAGCACCCCCCCCCCTCAACGTCAGTGCCTCGCACGGGCCTCCCCGGGGCCTCACAACCCTCTAGAGAGGCTGCTCTGACGGGCACGAGGGTGCAAGCAGCGTGGTTCAGAGGATACGAGCCGATCCCTGGCTGGGCCGCTGCCTCTGAAGGTGTCCTCTCTTCTCCATCCCTTGCAGACAGTCGAGCCTGTGGACCAACTGCTGCGAAAAGTGGACCCAGCCAAAGACAGGGAGCTGTGGGTCAGAGAGCACAAGACGGGCAACATCCGCCCCGTGGACATGGAGATCTAGACGCACGGCCTGGGGGGTCCTGCCGAGGAGGGGCTGGGGTCCCACGGAGAGGAGGTGGCGCTCCGGCCAGGGGGGGACCTGCTCCCAAGCGGAGCTGCCCTCCCACCCGCTCTCCTGGTCCACTGAGGAGAGGGGACAGTGAAGCCAGAAGGGCGGCCCGGATGGCCCCATGGGGAGCTCCCCAGTGTTCCCAGGCCGAGAAGATGGATCCATAGCCCTGCCCTTGTCTCCGAGGCTGAAGCCCCCCAAGTCCCATGCCGTGCTTGCCACTCCGAGAACAAACCGAGGCTGGAACTTTGTGGTCCCTGCTGAGCACCAGAGGGGTCCCCTCCCCACCCAGAGCCAGCTGTGTCACACGCTCGCGCCCCTGGAAGCCCCGAGGCCCTTCCTCCAGCCAGCCCACTTGTCTCCAGGGCTTTGGAGGGGCGGGGGAGAGAGGTCCCTGTCTCCAAGCCAAGTGTCAGCATCAGAATCGTGGATAGAAGGCACCTTTCAGCTCAACAGCCCGCACCCAGAATCCTTTGCAGCAGCCCTCCCTCTTTGTTTTTTCCCATTGCGTATTCTGGGAGCCCACATCCTGGCTCTTCTCTGCTACTTTTCATCTTTGGGAGTCTTGGGAAGAAGGCCTGGCTCCTGTTTTCCCAGACTGACCCTGCCTGCAGAGGTCAGGATGGAACTACCTCATTCAGCAAATTCGCCCCAAGTCGGAGCGTTGACTCGTGTTTCCTATTAGATCAGGCATCAATGTCACGTGCTCTCTCTGGGCGTCCCCGTCCACCCAGCCCACAGCCGCTTCCTCGGGGGAGCTCCCTCCTCCACCCTCGCTTGTCCTGGGGGCTGGGTCAGTCGCATGTTGGAGGTGGGTTGGGGCAAGTGTCTGTCACCCCCCAGATGGCTCCACCTGCCTACGCACAGCGGGGTCGGGACCACTGTCTCATGCATGGCTCTCACTGGCAGGCACTGTGCAGACATCGCAGACTCCCGTGGCCACAGTACATGTCACCATCCAGGCAGTCTGGCACCTTGGCCTCTCAGCTCCTTCTGCACGTTTCAAAGCCCCGCACGGAGCCCCTGCTTGGTGCTGCTACCCCCTTGCCCTTTCCCCATCTCCCCATTCCTGGGAGAGCCTGGTCTGAGTGTGACCTGGGAAGCTTTGGCACTGCCATCGGGTCACTCGTCACTTTCTCCCTTACATGTTAAATCTTGAGAATCAGCTCGAGGCCACAGGAGGAAGAAAAGGGCTGAAGGAGGTCAGACAACTTGCAAGGGGCACATTCTAGCCTGGAACCCACACCCTGAGAACCCATCTTTCTTGTTAATCTTTCCCTTGATTACTTTGGATTCACAGGACTCACATGTTTCTCGTAAGGGCAGACGTCTAAGAAGATAACTCACTGGGCTTTCTCTCTCTCGTCCATGCTGGTAACTGATGACTTGTTATTCTTGAATCTTTTGGCACCTCTGCCTTTTGAGTCAGTATGGCGCCCTCATAGTTTCAGTAGAAAGATGCCGAATAGCCTAAAGTAAACTAAGCTTTGCCAGTTTTCTTATTGAAACATCCCAACCAGAAAGGTCAACAGGAAGACCTTCACCAACATGAAGGCCATCAGGACGGATCTGTGTCTGGCATGGAGAACCACTCCTTCTGGTCTGCAGTTGGGCCATGACACCAGCTGCCAGTCTAGGAATATCATTTCTTTGGTTTCTTTATAAAAAATCGGTGCTAGTAGTAATTGCTTTGTGGCTTAGTAAACTAATTTGTGGATGGTTTTCCGACATTCAAAGCCAATAGCCTTGTTATTAACACAGATGCTTTGAGTGTGATATCGCTCATTGATTTTGTTTTCTCATCCCCATCTGAGGATTCCAGAGTCTTCCGTTCTTCCCTGGGGCTCTCTTGCCTCTTTCAGGGTAGCCCAAGTTGGCCCCGTGTGGGCCAGTCTATTTTCTGAAGTCATTCTTTCCCCCTCATCCTTTTCCCTCGGTTTCATTAGTCCCTCCACATCTTTTTCTTTTTTCTTCCCTCCATTATTCATTCATCAAGCATTTAGCTGAGCCTGGGCAATGTGCTAAGATCTAGGGACAAGGTATGGCCCTGTCATCAGGGAAGCCCACAGTCTCTTGTTTTGTATAGACTTGTCTTTTCTCCAGGGGTCTTGCAGGTCAGTAACTTTGGCATTCACATATAGGTACTCTCTGCAGAATTTAGGTTTGCAGAGATACTGTCTGTTGTGCTGATAGCTCTTCTTTCATTCATTCATTCATTCACTCATTCATTCATTTAATCAGCAGACACTTGGGGCAAGCCAGGCATTGTGCCGGTACTAGAAATGTAGCTGCATACCAGACAGGCACTCCACCCCCGGCCCCCCCCCTCTATTCTCCATGTGGAAGGGGGATGTTTTCAGACCTTTCTGGGGAATGAGAACCTTGCACCCCTTCCACATTTAACCCACTGGGAGCCTGTAATCATAATACAAACTACTGCCATGTGGCATTTACCCAAGGACTGAAAAGCCAGGCAGCAACAAGAGTATAATCTCCCAGTCAGCCAGACCCTCAACGGCTCATATCCAACTCAAATTTCAGAGATTTGTTTTAAACAATTCTTCTCACTGTACAAAGAGGAAGAATGAAGCCCGAGGATGGCCAGTGAGAGCCATGAAATGAACAGCGAATTACAAGCAGGGCTCCGCATGTGGGTGAAATCAGTTAGGATGAAGTCTGGAATATCTAAAAGCGTGCTTCGGAGGGGCCCTTGGCCCCGGTGGTGGTTTGGGTTTGGGCTTTGGCGTGTAGGTTATAGGAGGGTCTGCCTGGCTTGATTCAGGGTGAGTGGCCCCAGGCCATCCTTGAGCACATCCATTGTTCCATTTCTGAGGACAGGTGAGCCTCTTCTACCTGGGAGACACGGAGGCACTTCGTTTTGTCTGTGATAGCCTGATTTTTTACAAAATAGTCTCTAAAACAAAAGTGAGTTGCCACGAAAACCTCCAGGAAAAGCTACTTGTTCCTCTCCATTTTTTTTTCTATTGCTTTTTTTTTTTTTACTGATTTTTTTATTCCATGTCTTTAAATTTTTTAAACATTTACTTAAGAATGCATACACTGATGAAAAAAGTAGTGCTGTTCTTATATCTTATTTTTTTTAAAGATTTTTTTTTTGATGTGGACCATTATTTTTTAAGTATTGAATTTGTTACAATATTGCTTCCATTTTATGTTTTGGCTCTTTAGCCGGGAGGCATGTGGGATCTCAGCTCCAAAGCCCTGGCCAGCTGAGCCACAGGGACGGCTGCCCCGAGGTTCTGCCCGTGGGACTGCCTTGGGCCTCCTTTTACTGGGGAGGGTGGATTGGGTTTCTGCAGTAGGAGACACTTCTCCCTTCACTGGGGCTGATTAATGATCGAAGCAAATAGAAACCATACAACTCAGGAACCAGGGTTTTGTTTCTGTTCCCTTTGTGAAAACCAATCAATTATGAGATTAGGGGATGGGTGCAGAGAAATCATGGCGGAGCCAAAGTCCCTTCTTGGAAATACAAGCCTTGAAATTCAAAGGACGTCAAAGACCTCAGCTTGTTTAAGTGATTTTACTTCCAGCTGTGAGTGGCCTTGACAAGGAGAGTTTAAACAGGGTTCTGCAGACCTGCTGGTGATTATGTAGGTAGGGAAAACCTTGGACAAATGTTAAGTGGGGCGCAGGTCAGCAGCAGGCTTCCTTAGCCAGCATACTGTCTTTATTTCCATAAATCTCCTGGCCCCTACAAGTCCCCCTGCCTTTTCTTTTTACAAGTTTATTGAGATCTTTGACATTTGGTATGGGGGGGGGGTTTATTGACATAAAGTAAAATTCACCCTTTTGAAGTATAAGGTTCAGTGAATTTTGACAAAGGTACACAGCCTTGTAACCAGCACCGAAATCAACGTGATATTTCCATCACTCCAAAACATCCCCTCAGGCTCCTTTGATGTCCATCCACTCCTCCCACCCCCAGCACCTGGTGACCACTGATGGATTTTCTGACCCTGTAGATTTGCCTTTTCTAGAATGTCATAGAAATGGAGCCACAGTGTAGTAGCCTTTGAGCCTGGCCTCCGTCACTCGGCTCGTTGCCTCTGAGTCACCTTGTGGCTGGATGTCAGTAGCTTGTCCCCTTATATCACCGAGTAGCGGTCCGTTGCATGGGTGCACCCCCGCGGCTTCCTTACTTTTAAAATAAGTTGTCTGCCCCCGAAGTTCCTGGCCTGGGGTCTTAAGCTAGTTTGCACGGCTGCTTTCAGCCAGCTGCGCCCACGAGTGGTTCTTGGGGCTCACGCTTGCACTTTCGGATCATTTTAGGTTTTTGACAATGCAGAAAGCTGCTGGGGTCGGGGGGAGGGGGCGGGCAGGGTCTCCACTGCCCTCCACTTCCGCTGGCATCTCAGCTGGCAGTTCTACTTGCTTCTGGGGACCCTCCCTTCAACTTGCCCAGTCCCTGCCATTTGGTGAGGGTTAGGGGGTGTGCAAGGTGGGAGGAGGGAGCGTGGATGAGAAGACAGGGAGCCCATCACCACCCTTTCCTGGATCTCTGTTCCTTCATCGGCAAACTGAAGGTGTTCGTTCTAGACGGTCTCCCAGGCCTCCTCCAGCTGCTGCATTCTGTCTCCTCCCCTTGTCACTTCCAGCTTTGTACCCTGTGCCCACGTCATGCCCAATCTGTGTCCCGTCAGCACGGCTGTGTGTGATGTCACCTAACACCCTCATGAGAGGGGTACCCAGGCGCGTCTCTGTTCAGACACAAAAACTTAGAGTTTCATGAGCTGTTGAGAATGAGGTAGTTCCTCCTTGGACCCCTAAAGAAAGCAGAAGTCATGACCTTTCATGCACCGATTTTTGACACCATGTCCTGAAAGTCACTTCCAAGGAGCAAAAACAGGCATGAAGACACAGCCCCCTCCCTTCAGGTTCTTGTCACTGCTGGAGCCTCGCTCGCCTGGCCTGTGCCCTCACCGTGCTGGATGGTGAGCGAGAGGACCACAGGCAGCTGACACTGGGCAGCTCGGGGCCTGACCCCCAAGGTAGCAACTCCCCCGAGCGCATCTTGATCGTGCCCTGCTCAGTGGAAGTTGAGCCCCGGAAGGCAACCAGGCAAACGGAAGACATTCTTGGGTCCAGGCCAGGTGAAGGTATGGGCCGTGGAGCCCAAGTCACAGGGCCCCACGCTGCCAGGGACCATGAAAGACTTTCACACCATGAAAGTCATTTCTGTCGGGCCTTTCCTGAAAGTGAGGGACCCAACTCCCCTTTCCTGGTTTGGGTGAGACCAAGACAAGTGACAGAAACCCATGTTCCATTTCCCCTAACCCTCTAGATGCTGGGGTGTGGCTGTTGGGTGCCTTTGTTGGCAGGTGCCTCTGAGGGAGAGGGGTTGTGATGAACTTGGATCTGTGTGCGCTGTTCAGGGGAATTGACCCTTTGCGTTTGAGGGAAATTCCTAATGGGATTGCAGCGGTGGGATGCAGGGGGTCAGGCACATGCGTGCTCTCTTGGGGACAGTGTGACATGGGGATGAGGAAGGAAAGCATATGGTACCAGGGCAAGAGCACCAGACTGGCCCTGCTCTGCAGTCTCATTTGTCCCATAACCTGAAGTGAAGTCACAGCCCCTCCCGGGACCTGTGTGTTGCCGAGTGGAGATACTCCTATCTGGCGCCACACGCGGCCGCAGACTGGCTCTCGGGACTGTGGCCTCCAGGCAGCCATGCGGACCCAGGGACAGTCAGTCAAAGGGACACCAGCCATCCTTGGTGACAGGGGCCCCAAAATTGCATCTCTGCCCTTAGGAAGGAGATGAAGGGGGTGGGCAGCCCTTTCACAAACACGAGCACATCAGCAAACCCCGTGAAAGCGGAATTTTCTAACAAACTTGCTTGTTCGCTCTGTTTTCTGTAACTTTTGCTAAATACTTTATACATTTTTAACGTTAAAAAGCGGTGTCTCCTCCAGCATTCCTCATCCCAGAATGAATGTGTTTACTCCACATTGTATATCCTTCCATCCCCTGGCTGCCTAGATCAGTAAATAAAATTGATGTACTATAATTTATAAGTAACACTGTTGAAACTCTGATCCCTATGGAGGCTGTAACCCACTCCTCCCACCCTGTCCCCACCCCCCCCCCCAGCCCCGTAATAGCATTTGTGTGTATTAATGCTGAAAAATTAAATGTTTAAAGGGTTTAAATTTTGAAGGCGTTTGCTATATATAATTGTTCTGCATTATTATAAAGCGTTTTCAGGAAGTTAAATGCTCTCTTTTTTTTATCTTCGGCTCTGTGTGTACACTTGAGATGCTTAGATTCATCCCATGTAAAATAAACTGTCCAGAGACACTGAGTCGTCCCACTGGGCAACCCTCTTTCCTGGAGGGCTGCCACACTCTCCTTTATACAAATGGGCTTAGCGTTCCTCCCATACTCCCAGGCTTGGTGATAATTTTACCCCCGATGACTTAGCAGAGGAACAAAGGACACCTGGGCATTGACACCCCCCCCGATGGGTATCACGCTGCCAGACCCACACCCCTGGCCCCAGTCCCCTCCCCTGGAGACTTCTGTCCCTGTGAACAGAAGAGGCTCCTGGCTGTTATTTCTTTTCTTATCCATCCATCCATCCATCCATCCATCCATCCATCCATCCATCCATCCAAAATTATTGAACATCACTGTATGTCAGACACTGCTCTCAGTACTGGGAACACATCAGTGATGAAAATAGATCAAGAACCCTGACCTCATGGAATTTATATTCTAGCTGAAAGAGACAGAGAGTAATGAAATGATACAATGTGTGTGAAGATGTTCGGTGTTCTGGAGAAAGGGCAGGGGGCGGGGATGGGTAGTTTCAGGGGTGAGGGTGGGTGCGTTGCAACATGAAATAGGGTGATTGGGGTGGCCTCACTGAGAAGGTGACATTTGACCAACGTCGAGGCGACCTGGGAGGGAGCCTGGCAGGTAGCTGGGGGAAGCATGTTCCAGGCAGAGGAGGTACCCCTTTAAGGGCCGGAGGTACCCCTTTAAGGGCCGGAGGCACCTAATTGTTTGCGGCCAGTGTGGCTGGAGGGCGGGGCGGGCAGACTGCAGAGCTTGGAAGGCCTTGGAAGGCCTATGACTTTTACTCTGGGGGTGGGTGGGGGGTGGTCCAAGCCGGAAAGCGCGCAGCCTAATTTCCTTGCTGCGGGGCTCGCTAGGGGATCAGGGGACCAGGGCAGCCGGAACGCGGGCAGAGGGGATGGTGCCTGCAGTGGTGGCCACGTGGAGGTGGGGAGAATGCTCAGGTTCTGGATGTGCCTTGAAAGTGGAGCCAGCACGATTTCGAGCCAGATTGGAGTGGAGTGTGACGGAAACAGAGGCGCTGGTGAGGACTCCAAGGATGTCAGTCCAAGCGACCCAAGGGCTGGATCGCTGTTTACCGCGACGGGGACGCCCTTGGGAGGGGCGTTCCTTCCCATTCTCGGCCTCCCACCCGCCCCCTCCAAACCCCCTTTCCTCTCTGCTTCCTGGCCGGGGTCGAAGGGTCCCCTTGCCCTTCAGCTCACGGCAGGGGAAGGTAGAGGAAAGGGATGGGGGCTGGGGGACTCCCCCCAGCTTGGGGTGGGACAGGGCCAGCCTCTGGGAAGAGCCTGTGTCTTTCAGTGAAGGCCAGGCCGGGAGGGGGAGACAGAGTCACTGGCCGGAGACGAGGCCTTCTCCCCGAGTGGTCTTAGGGGTTCGGGGAGAGTTTATGGCCCCGGCTCAGACTTAACAAATCCGTTCACAATACATCATCCCCAACAACTTGTTTGGCTAAGGAGCATAAACTCTCCCTCTGATAGAAGATGTTTATGCAGGTTTTCAAACAAACCTCCAGGTCATGACCCCTGTCTCGGCAGCATCAACACAGCTGCCTGTGGTCCCCTCCCACGGGGTCGGGCCCCTCCTGGGCACAGCAACCTGAAGAATGTGGACAGTACCTGCTGCTTCCTCCTTGCCCTTGGGAAGGGCAGAGGGACTGGGGGAGCTCTGGCTGCCTTCGGCGTTAAGCCGGGGCCCTGCCTCCTTGCCCCGCCTCTTCCGTTGTCATGGCAACCCAGCTCCTCACCTTCAGAAATGCAGCTTCTTGCCCGCTCTTGAGAAAGGAGGCGGCTGTAATGTCCTGGAAAGAGCTCTAAGTGGGGAGTCTGGCCGCCCTGGGCTTTCCTCCTGGCTTCGCCATTTGGCAACTGTGTGACACAGACAGGTGACATCCTTTTGGAGCTTGGTTTCTTCCTGTGACATCAGCCTCGCCTCACCTGCAGTCTCGGTGTGGATACCCAGGAGGCACTTCTGATCACCACCCATGCCAGGTTCAGAGGCCAGGGTGAAGGCCTCTGGCCTCACTTTCATGGCCTGGGTTTTGTTTGTTTGTTTTTGAGTTCGGTGACTGTCCTGTTTCTAACTGCTCTGGAGAACAAATGTCTTGCTGCAAGATAGTAAAAGTCTAGACAAAGAAATAATATGCTGTCACAAACTGATGGGAAAAAATAATAAGGACACACACACACAAACACACACACACACACACACACACCACCCCCTAACATTAAGGCCTCCTGAGAAACACTCTGGACCCGCAGGGGGCGGGGTGGGCAGGAGGGATAGGTCAGCACATCTGTGCCTGAACTTCTGGGTCCTTTCTGAGCAACATCGGGGGAGGCAGGCAGGTGGCTTTCTCCCAGCAGCGGGGACCTGCTTTCCCCTGCCATTAGCCTGTTACGAAATAGGATCCAAACCCCAACTCACCTGCCGAGACACTGTGGGCTTTATTCTTTATAGTTACCACCCCTGGACAGAGAAGAGGCATCTCTCCCATCCAAGGCGGCGATTCTGGGGTTCCAGGCGTCACGCTCAGCCAAGCCAGGGCACCACCGACCTCTCCTTTGGGTGATGAGATTTCAGGTGCAAACCTACCCACGAGGGCTCTTCCCTGTGGCCTGTTCTGGTGACTGAGCTGACCGCAGGGGTGAAAGCCTCCCCTGGTGGAGCTCCCTGTCCCCTACTTCTCCATTCACTCACTCAACGAGCAGGTACTGTCGTCTGCCAGCTCCCGGCACCAGGCTGGGTTGCAAACTGATGACCTGCAGCTGAAACTGAGCCACAGGCTAAGTTATATTTATCCCACACTATGTTCTTGAAAATTTGGAAATCACTCTTAAAGTTTGGAAATTGCATCTGAAAATCTGATTTCTGGATTTCTTTTGGCTTACCAAAAAAATCTAGTAACACCAGGCCATAATCCCGTCTCACCACATTCAAATGCAGTCGAACACTGGCAGCACCTGCCATGTAGGCATGGGCCTCACCGCTCCTATTGCCCCCCTGGCCCCCTGGCTTCACTCACACACTCCACTTGCTGGCCCCTTTAAGGCAGTTTAGTTTCTGATCCCTGTCATAGAAGAATAATGGCAAAACCTAACATGTGTTCAGCCCTTACTACGTGCCAGGCTCTATTCTAAATGCACTGCACGTATTAACTCGTTTCAGCCTCACAATAACAGTGGGAGAGACGCTATTATTATGCCTGTTCACTCAAGGAATAGTCACTGAGGGCCCAAACCCGCCAGGTACCCTTCTGGCAATGGAGATGCAGTAGGCAACAAAACAGATAGAATCCCCGCCTTCACGGCGCTTTCATTCTGGTGCGATCCCAGGCAGCAGGCAGAATAAATAAACAGTAAGTCAGAAGGCGTACATGCGAGGAAGAGCGATCAAGCAGGATAAACAGTCTGGGGCGTGCTGACAGTTGGGGGTGCTCTTGTTAACAGAATGGTCACTATAGGCCTGGCTGAGAAGGCGACATTTAAGGAAAGCCGTGAAGGAGGTGAAAGATTAGGAGAAGAGAATTCTAGGCAGAGAGAGGTTAAGAAACCCACCTGGGGTCACACAGCTAGTAAATTGCAAAGCTGAGATTTGAACCTGGGCTGGTTCCAGAGCCTGGCTCCTGACCCCTGCATTACAGGGCCGTCCCTGTCGCTGAGACCCTCAGATTTAGGGCAGAAGGCAGGCAGGGAACGTCGTTGCTCTTAGAGAGCTAGAGCTGGTGGGGTGAGTTGGGGCAGGGATGGATGAGGGGCAGTGGGAAAGGCCTCGGCTCAAGGCTTCGGCTCTGAAGATTCTGATCACCTGTCCTATCCTCCCAGAAGGCCAAGATGGATTGACCCCCTGCTGTCAGCTCTTTATTCTAATCTCAGGGGGCTTCTGGGAGCTCGTCTCCCCACTCAAGCTCCAGGCCCCTCCTCCCTCCAAGTACTGCGGTGAAGCAGCCACAAAGCCTCCTAATCCACCAGCATCTCAGGGTGCAACCGCTTCCAGCAGCACCCAGCCAGGCAGCCAGGAGCCCCATTGCTCCCACACACCCGCCCACCCAGCGGTGACTGACCGGCTGGGCCCGCACCACCTCACCCATGGGGAACAGCAAAAGCGGAGCCCTGTCCAAGGAGATCCTGGAGGAGCTGCGGCTGAACACCAGGTTCACGGAGGAGGAGCTCAGTACCTGGTACCAGTCCTTCCTGAAGGAGTGCCCCAGCGGCCGCATCACCCGGCAGGAGTTCCAGACCATCTACTCCAAGTTCTTCCCTGAGGCCGACCCCAAGGCCTACGCCCAGCACGTGTTCCGCAGCTTTGATGCCAACAGCGATGGCACCTTGGACTTCAAGGAGTATGTCATCGCCCTGCACATGACCAGCGCGTGCAAGACCAGCCAGAAGCTGGAGTGGGCCTTCTCCCTCTACGACGTAGATGGCAACGGGAGCATCAGCAAGAACGAGGTGCTGGAGATCGTCACGGTCAGTGTCAGCCTCTGCGCTCCCGGCTGAGCTGGACGGGGGTCACCCGGGATCAGGACCCCCTGCTGCTGCTTCCACACAGGGGGCCTGGCTGGGGGGGGGGCTGGAGGGGGGAGTGGGGACCCGGGCCTTGTGAGTCAGTGGCTCTGACAGCGTGGTCAGGAGGGGTCTCCAATAGACCAATATTAACAGAGGGCTGGGCGCATTCCCACAGCTTCATTTTCCTCCTAAAGAAGAAGAATCTGGGTATTTCCTATTATTGACCTTTATTGTTTCCCTCTTTCCCTCCCACCTTCCTTCCTTTCTTCATTAAAATGTCCTTCAAAACCTTCCACAGGACGTACTCAGATTCTTTCACAAGTCATTATATATATATATATATAGCCACACGGCTTGTGGGATCTTAGTTCCCCAACCAGGGATTGAACCCAGGGCCATGGCAGTGGAAGCTCCGAGTCCTAATCACTGGACCGCCAAGGAAGTCCCTCACAAGTCATTTTAAAGACACATGTTTCAAATACATTGGCCCAGGATAAGATCATCCGATAAGATTTTTAGATGTCTGCAAAATAGTTTCATTTAATATATACGTAATTCATGCAATTTAGAAACCTACACAAAAGAAAATGAAAATCGCCTTTAATTTCAGTATCCACAGAAAACTACTGTCAACATATGGGCATATATACCTTTCCAGTCTTCTATCTGTAGATTTTAAAATAATTTTAGAACTATGACATATTCACATACGGTTTTTAGTATACTTTTTTTCAGCCACTATTTTATTATGAATGTTTTCAATATCAAACTGTTTTTAATAGCTGCTTAGAATTCCATCTTATGGACATGCCATAAAATTATTCAACCATCCCTATATTTTTGGACAATGAAGATGCTTCTATTTTTTCCTATTATATCATTTCTATTTCCCTTCAGTTAGTATCGTTTTACAGGATCTTTTTTTGCCCCACTACCCCATGCCACTTGCTTTATTTCTCTAATTCCATTCCTGTTAAGAGAGAGCATATTTTTCATATTTTATATAATTTTTGATGCATTTGCAATCCTGCTTTCATTTGCGCAGTTCCTCCACCCTTATTAGGAGAAACCATAAGTAAAATAGCTAAGCTTGCAGCTTGCGGTAAGTGGGCTCTGCTTGGGCCTCCCATTAGGGGCAGGTGTGTGTGGGAACCTTGCTGGCCTCTGGGCGCGGCCTGTAGAGCAAGCTCCCCTGGATTGGCAGGTGGCCTGCGATGGGGACCACTCCCTCAGAACCACCTAAAGGATGCCAGGCCCAGCAGAGGCCTACAAGTTGGTGCTCCTTCAGGGAAAGGAGGAGTTGGGGGAGGAGAGAAGGAGGGGCGCATCCACAGCTGAGGCTATGCAAGACGATGCCGAGCCTCTACTATCCACCAGGTTCAAGGTCACTGGCCTGGGAGTCAGAAGTTAAGGATTCTAGTCCCAACTACTTCATCACCAAACTGCATGGCCTCGAGGAAACCATATAATCTCCCAGCGCCCAGGGTGAGGATGCAATTGTTCGTTCTCGGTCCATTCACCAAGGCCCTGACAGTCCGCCCTTGGCGTTAGAAGCGGGGTTGGCCGGCAGCCAGTCACGTCCAGCCTGCACATGGTTCCCCGGCTCAGGACAGACGGAGGAGTTAAGGGAGCCGCTGCACTTCAGCGCTGGGAACCTCTGAGCTCTGAGCGCTGTCAGCAAGGCTGCTGTCCCAGCTGCTGGGTTTGGTTTCCTTGCTTCTCTTGTTACAGCACAGGGAGCCGAAAGGGGGCTTCTAAAGCTGCTGATCTTCCCTCCAGGTTAATTTCACGGGCGGGCATTACTGCCCCTGCCTGGCTGGCTCCCCGATGTCTCCAAGGCCTGGTGGAGTCCTAGTGACCTGGAGCTGAAAGGGCACATCGAGACCACCTTGTTCCTTTCCCTGATCACAGGTCGGGAGGCACTTCCTTCTTAGCTGGATATTGTCCATCCAACTCCTTTACTAACGAGACTAGAGGGAGGTGAGACGGATCCTTGAGCTTTAGGCTAAATCTTTCTCTGGATCCCTCCCTGAGCAGAAGGGCAAATGAGGGGCTTCCCGAGACCTTCCCCAGCCCCTAGAATGCTCTCCAAGACATGCCAGAATAGCACGCGATGCAAGTACAGAGGTTCTAGAAACAAACTTGCCCGGGTTAGAATCTCCACTCTTCTGCTTCTGGCTGGGTGACTTCTAACAAGTTAGTTGACTCAGTTTCTTCCTCTGTGAAATGGGGCCAATAACCCCCACCTCATAAACTTGTCATGAGTTTACAGGTAAAAACGCTTAGAAAAGTGGCACGCGTTAATCACTTAACAAATATTAGCCCTTACAACCAAGGTACCACCTGGACCCAGAAGAAGCCGTTTGATATTCTAAAACTTCTGGGGAGTGGGGTTAAAGGTACCAGTTCCCAAACTGCAGCCTCGGGGCTGCTATGGGATTATCATCAGGAAGTTTTTAATTCTTATTTTCATTTTTTTAATAAGATGAAAGTAACATGTCTACAGGGGCAGGAAATTCAAACAGTGCAGAAAGGGACAAAATAAGAAGGGAAAGCCGTCTTCACCCCTCCCCCACATTCCCTGTCCCTTCTGAGGATCTCAGAAGTACAGATGCCCCTTCCCCACCCCCAGGAAGGGGGGGGCACTTGGATTCAGTAGGGCGGGCTGGGGCCTGAGCATCTGCATTTTAACCTCTGCTGTGGTGCATCCTGGTAAGCGACGTGGGTTCCCCCAGAATTACTCCCTCTCACGGGTTCTCCCTCTTGATTCGGTGCAGGCTATTTTCAAGATGATCAGTCCTGATGACGTGAAGCATCTTCCGGAAGATGAGAACACCCCGGAGAAGCGAGCTGAGAAGATCTGGGGTTTCTTTGGCAAGAAAGATGATGGTGAATTACTTCTCCTTCCTAGCCTTTGATTTCACAGTCATGGGCTGTGTCCTAGTGATCCCAACAAGATTGACCCTTCCGAGTCCAGTGCCCACGCAGGACCGAGGACCCCTCCTCCTGCTGCGGGGCTGTCGGAAGGGCTTTTGTGGGGAGTAAGCAGAATGGTCAGCGGGCAGTTGTGGGACTCCTCTGGAGCTGATGGGAAATGGCACCACATCCCACCGCTCATAAAACTCGATCCCTGCCTGAGATTCTCTGGGGGGAGGAGGAAGGCTCTAAATGATGGTGTGCTTTGGAAGAAAAAAACATCTTTTGTTATGACAGAGTTAACCCACATTGAAGGAATAGTAAAAAGTCAAGGCAACAGCCCATTAGCAGTTTGTATGCAAACAGCAAGTTTAGAGGCTTTGCAAGCAAACCACTTTCTTTTTCAATGGAGCGCCTGTTTTTTTTAGACACTTTGGTTTACTTGTTTATAAAAATGCCTTCGGCACAGTTGGGACAGGGTAAACCTCACTTCAGAATCATCTGAAAGCATGGAGTCCCAAGTAAGTGGGATCTCAATTTACATGGTTTTTCCTTTAGGAAGTTAGTTTGGGTCCCTTGAGAAGCATGGCCAGATGGGATTAGATTTCAATTAGATTTCAAGAGATTGATGGGGGGAAGGCGTATGAGGGAAAATGGGGAGGGGTCTGGAAGAGTCAGGGATAAGCCGTCAGACTGCAAAGCAGATGAAACATTTATGCGCAGAGGCGAGGAAAGCGGGTTGGGTAAGATAAGTCTTAGACTGCAGTGCTGGGCTAGGACAGTCTTGGCAAAGCTGAGGGGGTGTCCTCAAGCCCCCTTCTTCCAGGAGCTGGCCTGTCTTGGCTCCCTGCCCTGTTCAGTCTGGCTGGGAGCAGCCCGTGGGGAGCACGGCCTTGCATTGTAAGCGGTGATGGATTCCACAACTGGGCAGTGAGGGCTGCTGGTGTGAGGCTGATAGGGCAGCTGGGACTTCTTTTTTTTTTTATAAATTTATTTATTTATTTTTGGCTGCATTGGTTCTTTGTTGGTGTGCGCGGGCTTTCTCTAGTTGCGGCGAGCGGGGGCTACTCTTCATTGCGGTGCCCGGGCTTCTCATGGCAGTGGCTTCTCTTTGTTGCAGAGCAGGGGCTCTAGGTGCACGGGCTTCAGTAGTTGTGGCACGCGGGCTCAGTAGTTGTGGCTCCCGGGCACAGACTCAGTAGTTGTAGTGCACAGGCTTAGTTGCTCTGTGACATGTGGGATCTTCCCGGACCAGGGCTCAAACCCGTTTCCCCTGCATTGGCAGGCAGATTCTTAACCACTACACCACCAGGGAAGTCGGCGGCTGGGACTTTAAAACCCAAATTTCACCATCCTGACCTGCACAGGGAAACAGCCTGGATCCTAATCCAGGAAGGATTAAGGTTGCCGAAAAGGCCTGGAACATAAGCCAATCGCGAAACCCAAATCAGCTCAGCCAAGCTTTATTGAGCACCTACTACGTGCAGGACTATGAGTGTAGCCATGAGCAGGAAGGAACACCTGCCTCATTCTAGAGTCATTTCTACAGGTGACTGTCTCCCCATCAGACAGATTCCTGGGCCAGGGGACATTATCTCACTCCTTTCCACGCCACACCCTGCCCTCTGCCCCCTGCAATGACCTCAGCCCCAAACACAGTGACTCTGGCACAGAGGAAGGGCTTAGTGAGTGCATTTCACTGGATAGAACTGAATTTAATAGCTGGGGACAAGGCTCTCTCTTGTCCTAAATGGGAAGGTAGATCAGGAATGCAGAGACGCCTAGGAAAGGATCACCAGCCAATCAGAAGAGACACAGCACACTTCTGGGAGGCCTGGCAGTGCCTGAACTTAACCCTCTTGTTGCTGGTTCCTGGGGAGGTCCAGGGGTCCTAGGGTGGAGTCAGGGGTGGGGTTACCCTCAGGGGCACTGAGACTCAGAATTTTCATAATAGATCCATCAGTACTGGGTATGCTGGCCGACGTCAGCTTCATCGCAGCCTATCCTGACTGTAGTAATTTTTTCCCCCGTGCACAGATAAACTTACAGAGAAAGAGTTCATCGAGGGAACCCTAGCCAATATGGAAATTCTGCGACTGATCCAATTTGAGCCGCAAAAAGTGAAGGAGAAGTTTAAGGAAAAGAAACCCTGACGTCAACTGCTCAGGTCTCCTCCCCGTCCCCCGCCCCAACATAAACACGCATGTGCACACGCGCCCCCGGGGCGGGAGAGCCTCCAACCCGCAGCACATTAACCCCGCAGCACAGCTTCCTGCCAAACGAAAGTGTCTTTAGCAATTCACCGAGTCCCGCCCACTATACCTGCCTGCCTCCCCTCCACCTGCCCGCCAGCCCAGGCTTCCGTAGTAATCCCAGGATTAGGTCACAGGAGCCCTAAATATCCCCACCTCCTACCGTGTAAGCTCCTTTGTGGATTGCTGGGTAAGCAGGTTCCAATAAATGCAAGAGGAGCCGGGCACACAGCTGACTGGTCATTCTCGAACTGGAAAAAGAAATGATTTCTGTCGGCTCAGCCTCAAAGACAAGGTTGTGTCGCAGTCGTAGGCCAGGGTGCGGGGGCTGTGGCGTTGAAGGAGAGAGACAGCACAGCCCTGTTCTCGTGCAACTCAGGGCGCAGAGGAGACCATAGACCTTGAAGGAGTCAGCTGAGGCGGTGAGGTTACCATGGAGACACGCAAAGCACTGTGGGAAGACACAATGGGAGGGGCCGACTTTTCCAGAGACGGGGAAGGTGTTCCTGATGAAGAGGCATTTCAATTAAGACCCAGTGGATTGTCGTGGGGGAAAGGTGGTGGTGGGGAAGCAGTGTGTCTCAGAGGCCCTGAGGCAGGAATGAGCATTTCGAGTTCTAGGACCCTGAGAAGGCCAGTGGAGCCAGAGAGCAGAGAGAGGAGGGACAGCGGATTGTGAGTAAGCCTCCAAAGCAGACCGGGGCCAGACCGTGCAAGGCCTTCCCTGCAGCCCAGGGGAGGTGAGGGTGGTGGGTACCGTGTGGGGTTTCAAGTAGGAGGGATTTATGTTTGTAAGAGGACCCTCTGGCAGGGTAGAAATAAATCAGAGGGGCAAGACCGAGGCCTGGAGATCACACTCTTACAGTCGCCCAGGTGGCCTGGGCCAGGGGAACGGCAGTGGGATGAGGAGAATGGGACCTGCTCGGGAGATATTTAGAAGGTAGAATCCACCTGACTGGTACAGGGGAGGAGGGAGGAGCAAGGATGGCAGCCAGGTTCGTGGCTTGGGTGCCGGGTGAGTGCTGATGTCATCCACCGAGATGGGAAACACCAGGGAGAGATGCTGGTTTCAGGAGATAATGACAAGTTCAGTTTTGATACGCTGCAAGGTGAAGACAGATGTCCCTGAGGCCCCTATTTTTAGGGACAAGGAAAAGGAGACGCAGAGAGAGCAAGCAGCTCGCCCGGGGTCAGCTAATGAGCAGAGGCCAGGCCAGCGCTGCCCACTGGCCCACACTGCCTTATCAGAGCTTTAAGGCCTGGGACACCTCAGAGCTCCACTGGCGGGTTCTCAAGAGCATTGTGTTCATTGTTTTGAAAGTTCATCTATTCTCCAGGCTTAAGTTCCAAGATGAGGTCAGAAAAATGCAGGACATGCAGATGTTCTGGACACTTGAGCAACCTGTGTGCAACCCTCTGAGGCTGGGGCGTCTCCATCTGCCGGTGTGGGGGGATCACCCCAGCTTTAGCAACAGCAATGGCACAGTCACTGCCACCAGAAAGTGCTGCTCTTTGTGGAGGGGAAACTTGAGGGTCATCATAACACTTAAGGATGGAGCGTCTCCTATGAGCCTGCTGGATGCTCGGCATTATTTCACTGATGGAGGTGTTGTTATCCCCATAGTATAGATGAGGACACCAAGGCCACGAAGTAAGAGTAGGAGTTGGTACTCAAACCGGAGTCCCTTTGATTACACCAGGCTGCCTCAATAGTTTTCACCTGGACATGACAGGACAGAGAATTCTGGGATTGCACAGCATCGGAGCTGGAAGTGGGAGGGGGCTACACAGCATCTGGTCCAGCGGTTCTGGGGGGAGGACAGTAATAACCTGCCCAAGATACCCCTCCAGTATCAGACATAGCGGGCCACCCAGGAGCCATGTCGGAGGGAGAAGACAGACCCAGGGTGGTCTAGGGATAGAACCAAAGGGCTCAATGCCTCACTCCAGTGCTCTTTCCACACACACTGCCCTCCATGAGCGAATCTGGTGGGTTGGGGTGTGAAATTGGGAGCTTTTCACTTCTCTCTGAGGTCAAGGTATCCTTGTCACTCGAGTCTAAAAGGATAGACACTGCATAATAACCTTGTTGGTTTGTGGTTCAGTAAGAGACATAAAGGGGCCACTGGACCTTCTGTTGACCAATGGAGGACCCAAGAGTCATAACCTAATTAGCACATCTTCTGTTAGCTTGGGGTGGCAGGGCCACTTGGGCTGGGATCCTGTACAGCTCTAGGGCACCCTGTGGGGAAGATGCTAAGAGAACTTAGAGGCAGTGTAAAGTCCAACTTGACTGAAGAGAAGAGAAGGAGGAAGGGGTGGTAATGAGCTGTCATCAAGACTCTTCCAGATGCAAGGAACGCAAGACCCAACACCAGTTGCTGTGGCACAAATATTATTGACTCATGTAACTGAAATTCCAGGAGTAGCACCAACTTTAAGGTCAGGCTTAATCCAGGGGCTCCGACAACGTCTCAGGGCTCTTTCACCATCTCCTGGTTCTGCTTGCGGCTGTGGAGTCTCCATTCCCAGCCAGGCTTTTCCCCCAAGAGGGCTACCAGCAGATCCAGGCTTACTTCTCTGTGGTTCCAATTTCAGCAAGAGAGAAAAAAATGCTTTTTTTGTCAAGAGTCCCAGGACTGTCTCTCACTGGCTCTGATTGGTTCTATGTCCATCCCTGACCCAGTATCTGGTGCCAGGAGGATGTCATGCTCAGGCTGGCCAAGCAGATTTTCATGCCCATCCTTGGGGCTGAGGATGGAGTTGGAATGACTCAAACTTCAAGGACTGAGAGTGGGAGATGTGTGATTTCCGAAAGGAAAATTTTGGTGCTGTTAGTATAAGAGGGGTGGATTGTAAAAATAGATGTCCACTATAGAGACTTTGTGGAGGTCACTTCACATCTCTGAACTGCTTCCTCATGTACATGGAAACTCAAGGGCAGAAACAAACTCATCAAGAACAATAACCCAAACTGCTCTCACAGGGTCTCCGCCTCTTGTGCAGTGGCCCTTGGGCATTTCTCAGCATCCCCAGGAGGCACCCCAGACAGAGTCATCAATAGGTCCCTCAGTGCCAGGTACCATTGCTGCCACCAGTCACATTTCCACCACAGCCAAGGCTACAGTGCTTCTGACATGTCCAAGCTGTGTGCTGGGCTGCTGGTGTGCTTTCTGGCCTCACCAGCCATCGATGTTTCTAGAAAGTGTCCCAGGTGATTACAAAGCCAGGATTGAGACCCACAGGCTGGATCTTTAAGGCAACAGCAAAGTGAATGATCTAGGGAGTGGTCTAGAAGAAGGGAGACACTTGCCTTCCACCCTTTTGACCTCTGACTTCTGCTTCTCTCTCCAACCTCTCTGCCCACTCTTCTTGGTCCCTGAGACAATGGACCACCCAGGTTTCCAGGCTTAATACTGCAGCTCTTTTTCCCACTTCTGGCCAGGAACAGTGCACCAGATTCTCCAGGGGCAGAGACCTTCAGCTCCAGTGTGAAACCAATGTAAAAGAATCAACAAAATACAAATCAAATTAAATAAACTTATGTTAATCATTAGCAGAGCAAGAGCAAGCAGCAGTGTGTGTGTGTGTGTGTGTGTGTGTGTGTGTGTGTGCCACCCCATTTGTGGAGTGAGTGGGGAGGGCATATTTACAAGTGCTTAAAAAAAAAGTTCCTTCTATTAGTGGCCAGGTCCTGGATAACTGACCCTCGAAAGCATCTGATGCTCCCAAGATGCTTCTGTCTTGTCTCCTTTGATGAATGTGTTCTGAACCTGCTCTGAACTGGCTATGCTGGATACTAGCTGGGAATACGACACGGCCCAGCTTTCTAGGTGCTAATAGGTTGATGAGAAATGGCAGAGATTTTTGCAGAAAGGAAGAAGTAGGACATATATTTTAATGATTGAACTGTGGACAATCTGGACACCAAAAAACAAATCTTTGCTTTGTTATGTACTTGCCTAAGGTCATTGCTTCAGTTTCCCCTGTTGCAGAGCAGAGCCAGGACTGGGGGGAGGGGAAGATGGGCACCGGCCTCAGGTGCGAAATTTCAGGTAAGCGACAAAAAGCTCAGTAATCAAGATAAATAATATTTTCATGCAATCGTTTAAAAATAAAAATTAATGTTAAAACGTCCATGATGAGCAAAATATCAAATTTTTGTATAGTCAGGTCCAGACCCTTTATTTGCATCTCATGGCCTCACTTGCTTCACCCTCATCCCAGCCTTGGTTCCAATAAAATGTCATTTTTATAAATGGCCCGTGGGCTGTAGCTTGCAGATTTGATTTTTTTAAATATTGCATTAAAATATTACTTATCTTGACGACTGTGGGTTTTTTAGTACTCTCTTAAATTTTGCACCTGAACTGAGGTCTGCTTGCCTCACCCTCGTCTCCGTCCTGCTGCAAAGTGTCCTTGACAATGGAGTTGCCAGGTGAAATACAGGATGTGCAGTGGATTTGGATTTCACGTAAAGTATATCCCGTGGGATATACTTAGACAATAATAATATTCATTTATCCGAAATTCAAATTTAACTGAGAATTGTGGATTTCTGTTAAACATTTTTATTGGAGTATAATTGCTTTACATTGTTGTGTTAGTTTCTGCTGTATAACAAAGTGAATCAGCTATACGTATACTTATATCCGAATTGTGTATTTTTAATTGCAAAATCTGGCACCCTCTACTTGATAAGTATCATATCGCCCCTCCCCCTAATATAAGGCAGGACTTGGTCCCACAGCATCATACCCCGGCCACCCACGTACACATACATTTTACACGCTATAAAAGCGACGCTCCTGAGCGCTGACACCGTTTCAATAGGACGTTCCTCCCTTGACCTTCCTCAGCCTCTTGCCTTACAGCTGCAGCCACTGAGCCTGACCCTAATTGCCTGGGCCCTCCTCAGCCTCCAGAAGCACCCTCCACTCAGGATCTGGGCACAACTTACTCCCCACCTGCAGACCGGGTCCACAGCCCCGGCCCCCTCGGTGCCTCCTCGGCGTGTCCAGATCAGCCACAGTCCTCTCATGTCAGCTGGGTCCCCTCCGGCTCTCAGCATCCAATTCCATACGGGGAGTGGAGAACAGGGCCGGGAGAACAGTGGGCAAACCTCCCAGAACAGAAGGTACAGCCATCCAGGTATCAACGGCAAACCACAAATGGCAGAGGACGGTAGGCAAGTGAGGCTTGAAGAAGCCAAGCTCAGAAAGGCAGGTGGAGCCAGAAAAGTGAGAAAATGACCAACAGCAACTTTCAGAGGGGCCCTGGGTGCTGGGGCCAACCCTCCGAGGCAAGATGGGCTCGTTACAGATCAAACAGAACTGCTGCTGCCCACGGATGAGAACTGAGATGGAGAGAGGGAGGGAAGACTTGACAAGAGAGGAAGAAGAGAGAAGGGAAGGAGAGGGCTCTGGGGGGCGGAGTGCGGTCCACCCTGTCAGAGGAGGGCAGGCGTGTCACAGCTGAACTGCTGAATGCAGAACTCCGGTGGTCTCTCCCGCCAGCGGCCAGCTCAGAGGGGCTTCTGGCTCCTGCGCATCCTGCCCCAGGTTTTCAAAATGTGGGCTCGCATCAGAATTACCTGGGATGCTTGTTACACAATTCCCATCACCGGCCATCGTCCCAGATGCACCCTCTTAGAATCTCTGCCATGAGTCAGACTCTGCATTTAAAACACTTCGCAGGTGGTCCTTGGACACACTGAACCCGACTTCAGATAGACACCTTGTAGCATGAAGGGTAAAGGAAGCGTAGCGGCTGGCCTCTATCTCATAGCAGACATCTCTCCGTATCCTAGGGCTCCATTCACTCGAATATGGCCCAGCCTGGGAGGCTGGTGGCATTCTGGAAAACACACCTGCGGGGGTGATGAGGATGACAGGTCACGCAGAGGCGGTGAGTGTACGCAGCCTCTGTCGTACAGAGCAGGACAAGCCTGGAAGAGACGTCCAAAGTAGGCGGGGCGCCGTCACGTCGGAGTGGGCGGGGTGCGCGGGAAGCAGGCCGACTTTGCGCCCGCAAGGTCAACAACGTGCCGCTTGGCCGCCTCCTCCCTCGCCCACCTCAGGAGTCCCCAGGGAGCGGAGCCAGAGAGGTGGGCTCCTGCCTAGATCTCGCTCTCCTCCAGAATCTCCTCCATGGTGTGGACCAGGGTGAAGTCCCCCTCGCTGCTCTCCGACACGCTGCTGCCCCGGGGCCAGGCTGCGTGGCCTTGGCGGGGCAGGGCGCCCGCCGCCCCCAGGCCCTCCGCAGTCGAGTGCAGGAGACGCCCACCGTGGGGCGAGGGCCGCGCCTTTTGCAGCTTGCCGGAGCCGGTCCCCTCCGCGAGCTTCTTGGGACATTTCTCTAGGAATCGGAAGTTCTTCCCCAGGACCCAGGCTCTGCAGCCCGAGTGGTGGGCTAGCAAAAAGCGGGCCCACTGCTTCCGCAGCTCGGCCTTCACCTGCCAGGTGAGAAGAGGGCGGGGTTACTGCCTGGGAGTCACTGAGTCGTGTGTCCACTCAGCAAATGTGTATTGAGTGGCTACTCTGGACCACCCTTGGGAAACCTACCTTCTCACTAAGGGAAACGAACAAAGAGAAGCAAACAGGTACATGTGAGCAGAGCAGATGATAGTGACACCGTGAGGCCCTTAAGCAGGACAGTGGGGTGAGGAGACTAAAATCTGAGATAGGGTGTTCAGAAAAGGGCTGTGTCGAGGTGACATTGGAAACCTGCCTGGTGGATCACGGGTCCCTGCTTGAAGATGTAGAAAAGGCAGCAGTGAGCAAGACGGAAGAGGTTTTGATGTCAAGAGGCTTACATTCTAGCAGAAGGATATAGAAATCCATATTTAAACCTGGGATGGGGGGAGGGGAAGATGAAAGGGAGCCAGAAACTCCACCAACTCCTCAAGTCAGGAGACTCTGGCCTCTTCCCCTCCCCCTTTCAAGCCTCTTTCTGGGGGAGCAGAGAGTTGGTTGGGGGCTCTGCAATAATATTAATAATAAAAATAATCGTTACCATGCATAGGACCTTTACCGTGCATCCCTGGGGTAACACTGCAGGGTAGGGACCATTGTTATTCCCATTTTACGGACAGGGAAACTGAGGCTCAAAGAGCCACAGTGACCTGACTAATGCAGATCTCCTAAGTGGGTGAGTCACGGCTTGAATGCAGATTTTTGGACTCCAGAGTTACAGCTGGTAACTGTATCACACTTTGATACTCCCAGTGCAGCTCCAGCGGGGCCATGGTTGGGTTCTGGAAAGAAAACTCATCCCAGTACCTTTCCCCATCGGTCTGAGATGCCTGCTGCTCTCTCTCCTGGATGTCTATGGTACCCGTTTGTCCCAGGACGTGCTGGTCGCTGCACACCCCCCCATGGCACCATCACGTAAACCGAACTCTCCAGGGGCAGTAGGGTGCGGGCCTCAGCCTCGCAGGGAGCTAGGATGGCAGCATGGAAAACGTACCTCTCCATTGGCAAAGCAATACTGCAAGGCCACGAGTAGTCCCTGGAATGAAAGGAAGAGGTGGCGTGAAGCTTGACTCAGTAGAAGGTGTGTCTGACGGTTACTTGGAAAGTCCACAGACCGGCCCTAGTCCTAGCAGCCCCTACAAGAGGCAGGCAGCCACTTGCTTGTACTAACTAGAGTGAATCATAATGATTACGTTAACTCGGATTTCCACTGGGTCTCTTCCTACTTTGACACTCACCACCCACATCAGCCTAGGCATTTGCTTACATGCTCGTAGGTCAATGATGATTAAACCCTAAAGGTTCTACATCATTCATTCAGTTATATAAATACTGTACAAGGTGACTGTCCAATTTCTATTTGTCCATAGTGGGCAATGGCTAATTTTTTTTGCCTGATTTGCATCCTTTCCTGACCCTCCCCTACTCCCTGGGCTTCTGGCAGGGCTGTCAATCATGTGGTCCTCATGTTCTAGGAGGGCCATCACCACAATAAACAGCCCAAATGGTCATGTGACCCAAGCAGGCCCAATCTCAGTTCTTTTCACCAGGAAAGAAGAGAAAGTTGCACCCTCTTCCCTGCTTTTGCCAACTTTATAGTCAAAGTTAGTCTGGAGACACTCAAGGGCATCTTCCCAGCTACGTGGAGAGTGCCCGTCTGAGGAGAAAGCCAACATAGAGAAAAGCAGAGGCTGGAGATGGTCAGAGATAGATTTTGATGATACTGTTTGAGTACCTGGATCCAGCTACACCTGGTCCTGAAATTTTCGTTTTTGTGAGATAGTAAATACCCTTTTCTCTTGTCAGAATATTTCTTTCGAAAAGATAGATCATTTCATGCCTGGGGTTTACCATCACACTTAGATTAAAATACAATATCCTAACCACAGGAGGAGCTAAGGCGATGTGGCCTTGTGTCTGTGTCACTGACCTCACCTTGCACCACGCTTCCCCTCAGCTACTATATTCCAGCCACACGGACCTTCTGGGTGCCTTCAGCATCTCAAACTAATGTATTAGGTTGCTGTATAACTAAGTGGGTCAAAACAATAAAGATTTATCATCTCACATACTTCCTATGGGCCAAGAACCTGGCCATGGCTTAGCTGGGTATTACCGCTCAGGGTCATTCTTCTGGTTGCACTCAAGTTGTTGGCTGGAACTTCAGGTGTCTGAAGGCTTGACTTGCTTCCAAGACAGCTCACATGCCTGGCAAGTTGGTGCTGGTTGTTGGTAGGAAACCTCCATCTCTCTCCATAGAGCTTCTTATGTGTCCTCACGACATGGCAGCTGGCTTCACCCAGAGGGTGTGACCCAAGGGAGCAAGGCGGGGGCTGCAACCCTTTTTATGTCCTAGCCTCAAACATCACACACTTTCATGTCCACAATACTCTAATGGTCGCACAGGTCAACCCTATTCTGTGTGAGAGGGCACTACTCAAGTCTGTGAAAACCAGGAGGCAAAGATGACCGGGGGTCATATTGGAGACTGGCTATCAGCTCATTTCTTCCTCAGGTCCCGTTGTCACACTTTCTGTTCTCTGGACCATTCTTTCCTCAAATCTCTGCCTAACTGGCTTCTCAAAATTCAGGTCATAGCTCAAATATCTCCTAAAAGCGAAGTCTTTCCCCGCCACTCACTTTTTGGTAGCCGTTCCAGTCACAATCACACTTCTCTGTTTTATAGTCTTCAGAATATAAATAACCAGAATTGTTCTTTATTTGTCAACTTGGTTATTATCTGTCCCTCCCCGCCCCCTTCCCCCAACCAGAAGACCACCTTTATCTGGTCTTTTCACTGCCAGCTATTGGAAGGGGGTGGGCGTGCTTTCGGTGTGCCAGAAGTCTCACAAATGAGTTGGGTAAAATAGGATTCCTCATCACAAGTGTGTCTTTCACTTCTTCAGGTTCTTGAGTCATGGTCTGAGGAACATCCTGGAGTCTGGTTGACTCTCATTCTAGACGAAGCGAGTGTGAAGGGAGCGGTCCCACGAACAGATGGCTCTCACTCCGTATGTCACCACCACTTGGCAGTCTCTCCAAAGATCCCTTGACAGCAGGAGGCTGGTGAAATTCTCTAAGCAATAAGCCCTTGGGAGAGTGAAGGGTTCCCTAAAGCAGCAAGGAAAGGAAGCTGTTGGGTCCAGTGCTAATTTCTATGGTGGAGTCACTAAGATACGACCCACTGGATGTGCACCTGCACATCTGCCCACCCGTGCTCCCAACTCTGCCTGGCGGGCTGGAGGGGAGCAGCGCGGGGGTGTTCAGAAGGTGCGTGGCCTCTGTCCAGGCACAAGCTCCTAAGTGTGTTTCTAGCTCCATCTGCAGAGCTGCTCTGATTCCTCGCCTTCCTCGGTGGTGCCTGGCGGGGAGCAGAGCTCAGGCTGCTGCAGGACCAAACGATCAGTGTGGTAGCTGGTCTCCAGAGATGGCCCCAAGGATTTCTCCCCTCCTGGTAGGCATATGTGACCCTTCACATCAAGAGATGGACCATATCTTCCCTCCCCTTGAATCTGGGATGTCCTTGTGACTCCTTCTGCCAGCACAATGTGGTAGAAGTGACATTCTGGGACTTCCGAGCCTTTGCCTTAAGAGGGTTGGAAATGTCTGCTTCCTGCCTCTTAGAGCACTTGCTCTTGGGATACTCCTAGAGTCCAGCTGCCATGCTCTGAGATGCACAAGATATGTGGAGAGGCCACATGGAGAACTTAGGTTCCTAATCGATAGCCCCAGCTGAGCTCCCAGCCAACAGCCCATGTCAACGTCCAGCCGTGTGAATGAGCTGTCTTGGACGTTCTGGCCCAAATCAAGCCTTCAGATGTTTGCAGCTCCATTCAAAGATGACATGTATCAAAAGGTTCACCCTGCTGAGTCCAGACAGCCCAGCTTACAGAATCATTCAAGATAATAACATAGTTACTGATTCAAGCCATGAAGTTTGGGGGGAGTTTGCTACACAGTAATGGGTGACCCAAACATGCTCCCTTGCCAGGGAGTCTGATAGGCTAGGATCTGTCCTACAAAGAAATCTGTCCCACAAAGCTCTGCATGAGCGTCTTATCTTCAGCTGGCCTTGGGTGTGTGAGATCAGCTGATCAAGGGGTCACATGACCGATCAAGTCCTCAGAGGAAAAAAGGTCACCAGATACTACTGACATAACAGCTGTAATATTTTGTTTTGTTGTTGTTGTTTCTAATTTGGGATTACTTTTTAAAGAAGATTAAGACCAAGCAACCTAGGAAACCCAAGTGACTAAACTTTAGCCTTTGAAATCCCCCAAAAGATTGAAATAAATTAAACATGGTTTCAAAATGAAAAAAAGTTACCAGTGGGTGCTCTGTCTCCGTTCAAAGCCACATGCAATTCAGCTCTAACAGAAGGTGAAAAGAGCCATCGTCCAGTTGCCCCTGCCATACCTCAGGCTCTGTCCCCTGGGCCCTTGGTGAGTGTGGGGATTCGATGAAATTTATTTTGACCCAAATAAAGCCACTCCAGCCAGTCTCAGCCATCTGAGCCTTCGCAGCTTAGGCTCCAGACATATGAGTGGAGAAGTCATCTAGAAAGTTCAGCCCCGGCAAGCATCCCTGGAGCAGAGGTTGAGACATGCCTACTATGTCCTACCTGGATTCTTGACCCCCAGAATCATGAGAAATAATAAAAATTACTGTCATTTTAATCTGCTAAGTAATGGATGACAATTTAAGCCACGGATAACCAAAACACCAAGGTACCTTCACCACGGGTGGCCTCCTGTTCCTAGTTTCAGCCCACACACATCTGTCAAAGTCCTGAGAGCCTCCTGGTCTCTACTCACTGTTCATTTTGCACAAACTGTGCAGAGAACCCAGCAAAAGTAGGCGCTTAATAAAAGGCTTCATGCTGACACGGTGAATATGATTGTGAGTCACACCAACTATTATAGTGCAGGAAACAAACCACTTTTCCCTTCTTAGTCACCGAGTCACGCTGGCAGGATTAAAGCAACATTTCCATCTCCACACCCTTCTAATGCCAAAGGCCCTCGCCGATAAATCCTACTGATACCAGAACTCTCTTTCCATCTTCGGGCTCTCGCAATTTCGAGTGTGTTTGGATCAAGGGCATTTTGTTTTCTCCAAAGCCAAGGCATCCTTGTTCAGACGTCTACTTACGTGGAAGGAGCTCAGAGTCAACTGAATGAAGAGTCGTATATATCTTGGAAATCCTTCAACTTGATCGTCAGTGATGAAAGAGAAGAGAATCTCATGAACACCCAATAAAGGAATGAGGACCAGCGTGGACTTGGCCAATCTGCAAATAGCAATCAAATACGTGTCATGAAAGCCACCTTGGGAACAGGCAACATTTCCTGCTCTTCTCTGCATCCTTTATTGTAGCTCTAATGGCATTGATAAATAGTTGATTTTCCTGTTTGTCTCCTTGGCTACACGTCGAATGCCTGAAGGGCTAGTGTGGTCTTGTTCACTGATGCATCCCCGCACCTGACTCATGGAAGATGCTCAGAAAACATGAATTGCATGAATGAATGAATGAATGAATGAATGGATTCCTCCATATAATGATATACCTACAGATCTTAACGTTTTGTTTGATGGATAGATTTCCACGCACATGGCTGTCACCATAGGACATTACATCCCCTACCAGGTTTGACAAGTTTCCTATTACCTGGCTAGCGGGTGCCGCTACCTCTTTCTCTATTTGGGACTTCCATTGTCAGTGCTTTATGGAGCCTGAGAAGGGAAAGAAAATGACTTGCCCAGGGTCACACAGCCACTAAGTGGTACCTCCCAGCCTGGAAGTGGGGCTTCTGACCTCACACTCAGGCCTTGCACACTCCAAGCAGGATTTCATCATCTGCCCCCAAGCTGCCCCCAACCCTGGTGATAGCAAGGGTAGCAGGAAATGAGAAGCTGCTCTTCCTCGTAAAAAGCGCTGTGTGGAAGCTTGCTGTTGTATACACTCTACACAAAAAAGACAAACATTCCTTTGTACCACCCACGTGCAAATGCACAGCTGGGACCCAAACATTCCATACTACATACTGGTGGTTCCCAAGTGGACCGACTATTAGAATTCCTTATGGAGCTTTTAAAATATATGTATTTTTATTGGTTGGCTCTCTCTCTCTATAGCTTCCTGAGCCCCAGTGTCAACCCCCTGAATCAAAACCTCTGGAGGTTAGACTCTGGGAGTGAGAATCTTTAAGGGACCCCCCACAGGATCCTGACAAGCAGCCACGTTTGGGACCAACTGCTCTTCACCATTGAGCTGCTTCTTGATTTCAAACTAACTACATTAGCAAAGGTGACTCATTCAGGGCATAAACAAAGCTACTGTCTGATACACATTGGGAAAAAAAGAGCTTAAATTTGATGATTTTTTTAGCCCAAGTCCTTGTCTTAAAGGGCCAAACTAGGAGAAGTTTCCTCCCCACTGAATAAAAGCCCCATGGAATTAAAGGTGTGGAAACAGAGAGGGTCAGCAGTCCCTCATGGGCAGTATCTTCAAGAAGGTTTAACTTCATGCAAGAGAAAGCGCTTACTATGAAGCCTGCATCTTGGACGTTCTGGCCCAAATCAAGCCTTCAGATGTTTGCAGCTCCATTCAAAGATGACATGTATCAAAAGGTTGACCCTGCTGAGTCCAGACAGCCCAGCTTACAGAATCATTCAAGATAATAACATAGTTACTGATTCAAGCCATGAAGTTTGGGGGGAGTTTGCTACACAGTAATGGGTGACCCAAACATGCTGCCTCTGTGAGGGTCATTCAGATACAGTGTTATCACTGAAACAAAAAACCTCACCTTTGTGCCCTGAAAGGACCTAAAGCCTATAAGAGTTGAGCAGGAGTCACCAAGGAGAGGGACTCCCCCCGAGCATATGGGCCGAGCGTCCCAGGGCCTCGATGGTCAAGGGGAGGCCGAGGAGTGGGGAGTCTGAGACACAGGCCCTGGTTACGTGGTTCTCCTGAGCCAAGCTCACACCTACTTGCACACCCACACTCACCCGTGCACACTCACTTAGCAACATTAAGGTGTTCCCAAGGAGAGACTATTTCAAGAGTTCTGGGTTTTGCTTGTTTGTCTAATTTCCAGGAGTGTTTTAATACCCTGTAGCTCAGAGGTTGCCAAGTGGCAACCATGGGTGGTAGTTGACCTGCAGACAGTCTTTGCTTATGCTAGGTAGTGATTTTTGCTATTGGAGCCAACCTTAAAAACTAAGGTGATTTCAAGCAAAGGGGTCCAGATCTTCAGCTTCCTTTGAAAAATGGGGAGATCTGGCCATGCTGGGCCCCAGTTCCTGCTTGGCAATCGTCGGCTACAGCCTTTAGAGGGAACACGCGTTCTCCAACCCAACCAGCCTCCTTGGCCCTTGCAAGTGTGTGAGTCTGCGACCCTTGCTCTGCGTTATATGGGTTTTAATGACACATACTTACGTGCAGACCCATGTCTTACCATCAGCTTATTCTTGGAGCCATGCTACTACACTATGCTTTTAAAATAAACTTTTCATTTTGGAATAATGTTAGAGCTACAGAAAAGTAGCAAAGATCATGTAGAGAGTTCCCACATACCCTTCACTGAGTTTCCCCTAATGTTAAAACCCTACAGAACCATGGTACCTTTGGCAACACTAAGAAACTAACGTTGGCATATGGCCAGTAACAATACTCCAGACTTTACCCAGATTTCACCAGTTTTTCCACTAATGTCCTTTTCACATTCCAGAATCCAATCCAGGATCCCACACTTAGTACAGGAGAATTTTTAAGGAATGACCATCTTTTTATGAGGTTTTGGGCCATTTTAGTAACTGCCACCTCTCTGGGTGGATGTCAGAAGGAATTTCCCACTCCTCACCTGATTCTAAATTCTCCTTGGACAAAGGACTATTTGCGTCTCTGTTCAGATGAAAATCCATAAATATCTATAGCAGTATCCTCTTATGAGCTGTGTTTATGCCTGTTTTTCATCTATAGTCATTTGTTTATTTAAATGGTTTAGTTTATTGCTGTCGGTTAGCTCTTCAACAAATATTGGGCATCTGCTCTGGACATATGAGCGAGTACAGTGAGGAGGAGGAGCTGGGGCCAAAGGCAACGAGACACGGAGACAGACAGTACCTGGGGCCTGGGTTCAAATCCCAGCACCGCCAATGACTAGCGATGTGGCCTTGGGAAAATTACTTAACCTCTCTATCTGTAAAAATGAGGATTATACTACTAATAATATCATACGAAATGTTAAAATAATAATAAAAATATTATTACTAATAACTGCTGACAGTGTCATTGTCAGGATTAAATAACATGGGGCCAACCCTCAGAATAAACGGTACCCGATACATGATGTGCAAGCAATAGCATGTAGCTATCACCATTTTTAAAGAATCTGTCCCTGTCCTCAAGTTGCTCACAACCTCAGTGACTTGGATTATTTTCCTTCCATGTGTGACATTTTTCTGAAAGTTCTTTCAGAAAGGGGTCTGGGGTTTAGCATGTTAAGAAATGATTCTCCTTTATAGGTTCCTTAAGAGTTCTGCCCCATGCATCACACGGAAAGTTAAGATCGTTTATCTAGGAGGAGAGAGCCACCTCCATGCTGGGAACCACAAAGGACAGAGAACTCCCTCCAAGCTGAGGGGCCACTGATGTCTGTCCACAATCCAGGGACGTTGCTCTTCCTCCAGGCCTGGCTCAGCTGTCCCTGTCCAGACCTGGCAGGCAGCTGGGCTGCTTACAGTTTCCTTCTTGAATGGTAGAAGCCGGGGGATGAGGGCTAGGACTACAAAAGGTTCTCCGGCTCCTAGCAACTTGCCTCTTTGGCAAGGTCTAAGTGTGTTTAATTTAAACTTTCCTAAAATATACTCCTGGCTTGGGGGGGGTGGTGGTGCAAATCTTGAGAACTACATTCTGAAAGTTTTCAAAATCTGGGAGAGTTGTGGGCTGGGCTGTTCCTACCAGTTAGGACAAAATGCATTTGGGCCCCATTGCCCCTTCCTCCTTACCCTAGCAGGGGGCCCTAATGGAAGGGGACGTGGAAGAGGAGAACCTTTCAACGTGGAGGAGGGCAGTGTGAGCTGGGGGTGCTTCATGACCCACTGGGGAGACGGGAAGCAGCCTTCCCAGAACTTAGAAATGAGGAAGTTAGCACTGCCGTGACAGAGAGATGGGCAAATGTGCTTCTCGACGCTGTAGGATTCCCTGGCCCAGAGAGTAAAATAAGGTGGCCTGGGTGTGTCCTAAGAGACAGAGCCCTGACTTTTTGCTAATTAATAAGCGTACACTAATCAATTGTATTGCACTCTGCATGGAGAAAGAATAAACAGAAAGCAGATGGCCAACCAAAATGGCAGGGAAAGTCACAAAGAAGCAGGAAGTTCTCAGTACTCATCCGGCCCTATGGGTGGAGACTCTGGGGAATGAACCTCCCTCTCACCGGGACGGGTGCACCACAGGGCAGTGGTGGTTTCTCAGGCCACCGTCAGTGATCCTTCAACACCAACCACTTTACTTTGATGACGTGATCACCAAGCAGCATTCTGGTGACTGCTTGGGATTTCTGGATCTTCTGGTGTCAACTTTACGAGGAGTGCAGGCGCTAGCAGGAAGGTCCCACTCCCACTTTTCACAGAATCTAAGAATGGATAATTGTATAGTCTGGTTTGTATATCAGTCTCTTGTGAGTTCACTTAGACTTAGCCCTCCAAAGTCTCAGCCACTTGGGCCACTCTCAGCCAAAGTCTCCCCAGGACAGTCCCCAGGTGGTAGATATCAAGCTCGCCCAGGTGAGGTGTCTCACGCTGGGAGGCCTCCAGGTAGGCAGGCACCCAGGTTCCTCTTTTCAAGCTTTTACCTTGAGTAAGGATGGGGAAGTTTCCAGACAGATCGTTTATGCCAGGCAGGGTTACTCTGTCTCTCCCCAAAATAGCTGTCCTGAATCACCTCTCAGCCATGAAGGTCTCCCCAGTATCTTGATTTACACTTCCTGAGATAATTGCCTCCTAATTGGGTGTGCACACTTCAGGGCTGTACAAGGAAATCCATTTGGTGTTGGAAGAATATATAATAAGAGAGGATAATAGAAGTTCTGTGTATGTTAAATTTTTATCGATCCTTTATAATTTTCTTTATTTTGGTGTATCGCGTATGTAGTAGTTCAGTAGACCATGTATATACATGATGAGTGACATCATTCTTTACTAATAGAGACATGTGATCAGAAAAGTGTGAGAGGGACTTCCCTGGTGGCGCAGTGGTTAAGAATCTGCCTGCCAATGCAGGGGACACGGGTTCAAGCCCTGGTCCGGGAAGATCCCACATGCCGCGGAGCAACTAAGCCCGTGCGCCACAACTACTGAGCCTGCGCTCTAGAGCCCGCAAGCCACGACTACTGAGCCCACGTGCCACAACTACTGAAGTCCCATGCCTAGAGCCTGTGCTTCTCAGCAAGAGAAGCCACCGCAGTGAGAAGCCCATGCACCACAACGAAGAGTAGCCCCTGCTCGCTGCAACTAGAGAAAGCCTGTGCGCAGCAACAAAGACCCAATGTAGTCAAAAATTAATTAATTAATTAATTATTAATTTTTAAAAAAAGTGTGAGAGCCACCATCTTGGATAACTCTAGAGAAGAGCCTGGAAAAGATGATGTCAAGGCTGCTTAGAAACACATTTGCCATGGCCTGACCAGAAAACTCCATGCATTATTTCACTAGAACATCTGGTCCCGTGGTGCCCCGACTCCGGCTGTGTGTCAGAATCTTCTAGGAACTCTCCCGTAAGAAGTCCCTGTGTGGGGCTCCGTCCCTCAGTTGCTGAATCAAATATCCAGTAGAAGAGCTCACAAATCAGGGCTTTTGGCCGGCTGTCTGGTGATACTTAAAACAGCCAAGATGGGATGGGCTTCCCTGGTGGCGCAGTGGTTGAGAGTCTGCCTGCCGGTGCGGGGGGTGCGGGTTCGAGCCCTGGTCTGGGGGGATCCCGCGTGCCGCGGAGCAGCTGGGCCCGTGAGCCACAACTGCTGAGCCTGCGCGTCTGGAGCCTGTGCTTCGCAGCGGGAGAGGCCACGATGGTGAGGGGCCCGCGCACCGCGGTGAAGGGTGGTCCCCGCTCGCCGCAGCTGGAGGGAGCCCTCGCACAGAAGCGAAGACCCAACACAGCCATAAATAAATTAATTAATTAATTAATTAATTAAAAAAAAAAAATTTACTTTAAAAAAAAAAAAAAAAAATAGCCAAGATGGGAAACTATCGTGGGGGCCACTGTGGGTCTGAAGCTTGGGGATGGCCCCAGCAGTACGTGGTGGGCTTTGGAGGCACAAAATGGCCTACAGGGTTTAGGCTCTCAGCCTGTGTGGAAAGAGGTGCCTTGGCATTCGTCTGCCCCGTTTCTGCCTCCCGGGAGTGCTGTCCTCTGTTGGGTTTCCATGGTGCCTGGGTTTCCCCTGTGCCTGGTTACTGAGAGGATTCCCTCCCTAAATGGACCCAGGCAGGGTAGGTGGGAGAAGCCCTGCTCTTGGCCCTGGACCTCCATCCTCACAGGGTGGTGGGAGGCTGAGCCTTGGGAAAAGGGCCAGAGAGGCTGTCAGCCACTTGGAGGCTCGGCCAGAGGCGCCGAGAAAGACGGCGTAGCTCTGTGTGGTCCAGGCCAGCCCAAGTGTCCCAGGGCCAGGGGCAGGTTGCGCAATATTAGAGCCAATACCGTACATATTTGCCTGGTCCTGAACGGTGTGTGTTTACCCTTCTGGAACTCCCAGGGGTGGTGGGGGTTAGGTTGATAGGATTTGGGGTCTGGACACCCGGGGCAAATACCACTCACCACATCTGATTAGATTGGGAGAGGTGTAACTAGGACCTCCTTTAATCCTCATTGCAGGCAGAGGATGGCTCTGGGGTGATGCCCCCACGTGACATACCAGAAAGCAGACCCGGGGAGGCCAAGCAACTTGCCCAAGGTCAGTCTGGGGTCAACGCCAGCATCAGCCCCCCTGACTCACGTTCCACACCCACATCCCGGCCCTTGGCGAGTTAGAATGTGTGCTCCTCACAGATGGGGTCCCCATCCTATTTACCTTTCGTTTGAAGCACACTGCCAAGCGCATTTTAGACATTCATTAAATGTTTGTCAGATAAGTGGAAAAACTACCCTCCCAGCACACCTGGCTCGGGGCCCGTTCTGGCCTTAGAGAGGGAGAAGCTGAGGTAGAGCCACCCTCACTCACACCTCCGCCCCTGCCACAAGGACTAAAATCTCTACCATGGGAGAGGAAGTCTGGGTTAAAACCCTCTGTCCCCAAGAAGTGCACACATCCTACAGAAAGCAGAGTAACTGGGAAAGGTGGGAGGGAGCCCTTTCTCTCTCACTCATTCATCATTTGATTGACAGCAATGCAGAGCTCAATAAACACCCATGATCTGACTTACTCTGCGATGGGACCGCTGTCACCACGAAAAGCAGAACACGGGATGCAGCAAAGGCAAGTCACAAAGAAAGCGTGACTGTGTGAAGAATGTATTCCCTTGGACTCCAAAAGTTTGTGGTTGTCTTACTCGAGGTCTTAAAAATACCCAAATACTCTCTTCTGAGTTACAATATATCCTTTATTCTGTTGCCTCAACTCCTTCCCGAAGGAAGGCAACTGTCAAACTCCCCTTCATGTGACTCTTTCCTGTTCCCGTAAACCACCCATTCTTAGGAGCATTTTAACAGTGTCCTGCTGGGGAATGTGTGTGCCCTTTACTACTCACCACTGACTTCATTTTCATGGGCTCAGAAGGTCCTTGTCTTTGGCAAAAGCCCTACATGATCCCACGACACGTTTTTCAGAGGGGCTCTTGCTGACACCCTTGTGTCAGGAGATAAACATACTGATGCAATGTTCCCCCCTTCCTGGGACATTAGCCAGAACACCCAAAAGGGGTAAAAATAATCTTGGGCTCTTGGGTACTGACCTCAGGCCACTCACCTGTATTTATAATCTCTGAAGCACATTTGATGAGCTTTGAGCTTAGAAATGAGAAGCTTGAGAATTTTCAGGAAGATGAAGAAATTTACCTTGAAAAAAACACAGATATGAGTAAGTGATGGACTCCATGTGGCTAGGAATATCAAGGTCACCCTGGACCTGCCATCAGACCCTTGTCCAGGGAAATCAGGGGCAGTTTGGTAGTCAGCTGGTCAGGTGGCAAGTGGTCAGGGTAATCCCCACTCTCCCTAAGGCCATCTCAGCTGAGAGCCTAGAAAAGACCCTGAAAAGCCACCTAGTTTATTCTTCTGCCTCCAGGAGACCCAGCAGCTGTCTGAGAAAGGCAGATGGAAGTTTACATTATTATTTTTATTTTTTTAATTTGTTTTGTTAACGTCTTTATTGGAGTATAATTGCTTTACCATGGTGTGTTAGTTTCTGCTGTATAACAAAGTGAATCAGCTATACGTATACATATATCCCCATATCTTCTCCCTCTTGCGTCTCCCTCCCACCCTCCCTATCCCATCCCTCTAGATGATCACAAAGCACCGAGCTGATCTCCCTGTGCTATGCGGCTGCTTCCCACTAGCTATCTATTTTACATTTGGTAGTGTATATATGTCCATGCCACTCTCTCACTTCGTCCCAGCTTACCCTTCCCACTCCCCGTGTCCTCAAGTCTGTTCTCTACGTCTGCGTCTTTATTCCTGCCCTGCCCCTAGGTTCATCAGTACCGTTTTTTTTTTTAGATTCCATATATATGTGTTAGCATACGGTATTTGTTTTTCTCTTTCTGACTTCACTCTGTATGACGGACTCTAGGTCCATCCACCTCATTACAGATAACTCAATTTCATTCCTTTTTATGGCTGAGTAATATTCCATTGTATATATGTGCCACATCTTTAACCATTTATCTGTCCATGGACACTTAGGTTGCTTCCATGTCCTGGCTATTGTAAATAGGGCTGCAGTGAACATTGTGGTACATATATATATATATTTTAAATTTATTTATTTTATTTATTTTTGGCAGCATTGGGTCTTCTTTCTGTGCATGGGCTTTCTCTAGTTGTGGTGAGCAGGGGCTACTCTTTGTTGTGGTGCACGGTCTTCTCATTGCAGTGGCTTCTCTTGTTGCAGAGCACAGGCTCTAGGAGCATGGGCTTCAGTATTTGGAGCACGTGGGCTCAGTAGTTGTGGCTTGCAGGCTCTAGAGCGCAGGCTCAGTAGTTGTGGCGCACGGGCTTCGTTGCCCCACAGCATGTGGGATCTTCCCGGACCAGGGCTCGAACCCGTGTCCCTGCCAATCCCCTGCATTGGCAGGTGGATTCTTAACCACTGTTCCACCAGGGAAGCCCTCATGTATCTTTTTGAATTATGGTTTTCTCAGGGTATACGCCCAGTAGTGGGATTGCTGGGTCATATGGTAGTTCTATTTTTAGTTTTTTAAGGAGCCTCCATACTGTTCTCCATAGTGGCTGTAACAATTTACATTCCCACCAACAGTTCAGGAGGGTCCTCTTTTCTCCACACCCTCTCCAGCATTTATCGTTTGTAGATTTTTTGATGATGGCCATTCTGACCGTTGTGAGGTGATACCTCATTGTGTTTTTTTTTTTTCAAATAAATTTATTTATATCTTATTTATTTATTTATTTATTTTATTTTTGGCTGTGTTGGGTCTTCATTGCTGCACGCGGGCTTTCTCTAGTTGTGGCGAGCGGGGGCTACTCTTCATTGCGGTGCGCAGGCTTCTCATTGTGGTGGCTTCTCTTGTTGCAGAGCATGGACTCTAGGTGCACTGCCTTCAGTAGTTGTGGCACGTGGGCTCAGTAGTTGTGGCTCACAGGCTCTAGAGCGCAGGCTCAGTAGTTGTGGCGCACGGGTTTAGTTGCTCCGCGGCATGTGGGATCTTCCCAGACCAGGGATCAAACCCGTGTCCCCTGCATTGGCAAGCAGATTCTTAACCACTGTGCCATTGGGGAAGCCCCCTCATTGTGGTTTTGATTTGCATTTCTCTAATGATTAGTAATGTTGAGCATCTTTTCATGTGTTTGTTGGCAATCTGTATGTCTACTCTGGAGAAATGTCTATTTAGGTCTTCTGCCTATTTTTGGATTGGGTTGTTTTTTTGATATTGAGCTGCATGAGCTGCTTGTATATTTTGGAGATTAATCCTTTGTCAGTTGTTTCGTTTGCAAATATTTTCTCCCATTCTGAGGCTTGTCTTTTCGTCTTGTTTATGGTTTCCTTTGCGGTCCAAAACTTTTAAGTTTCATTAGGTCCCATTTGTTTATTATTTTATTTCCATTACTCTAGGAGGTGGGTCAAAAAGGATCTTGCTGCGATTTATGTCATAGAGTGTTCTGCCTATGTTTTCCTCTAAGAGTTTTATAGTGTCTGGCCTTACATTTAGGTCTTTCATCCATTTTTAGTTTATTTTTGTGTATGGTGTTAGGAAGTGTTCTAATTTCATTCTTTTACATGTAGCTGTCCAGTTTTCCCAGCACCACTTATTGAAGAGGCTATGTTTTCTCCATTGTATATTCTTGCCCCTTTTGTCAAAGATAAGGTGACCATATGTGCGTGGGTTTATCTCTGGGCTTTCTATCCTGTACCATTGATCTATATTTCTGTTTTCGTGCCAGTACCATACTGTCTTGATTACTGTAGCTTTGTAGCTTTCTGAAGTCAGGGAGCCTGATTCCTCCAGCTCCGTTTTTCTTTCTCAAGGTTGCTTTGGCTATGCAGGGTCTTTTGTGTTTCCATACAAGTTGTAAAATTTTTTGTTCTACTTCTGTGAAAAATGCCATTGGTAATTTGATAGGGATTGCATTGAATCTGCAGATTGCTTTGGGTAGTATAGTCATTTTCACAATATTGATTCTTCCAATCCAAGAACATGGTATATCTCTCCATCTGTTTGTATCATCTTTGATTTCTTTCATCGGTGTCTTATAGTTTTCTGCATACAGGTCTTCTGCCTCCTTAGGTAGGTTTATTCCTAGGTATTTTATTCTTTTTGTTGCAATGGTCAATGGGAGTGTTTCCTTAATTTCTCTTTCTACATTATTATTTTTAATTAACAGGTACTGAGTACTTACCATGCCAGGCACTGGGCTAACTTTCCATACATTATTTTATTTAATCCTCACAACAACCCTCTGAGGAAGCCACACTATTTTAATTCCATGATACAATGAGAAAACAGAGGCACAGAGGAGACAAGTACTATTCCCAAGCTTGCACAGCTAGTAAGTGGCTGAGCTGGTAATTAATTAAATTCAGATTTGTCT